>NW_022280096.1:1529564-1566404 GCF_004355925.1 Anarrhichthys ocellatus | reverse complement strand
TTATGTTGGCTCTCATATCTCCTATGAGGCATTACACATTTAGAAACTGTGTCAGTGTAAGCAATAAACATATCAGAGAATTAAACAACAGAGATGTGGAGGAAGACTATCACCCTTCAAATTAAAATGAAACTACTCAAAATGTATAATGGAAAAGTGACAATTATTGATTTGCAACCATTTAAAGAGACGTAGATGAAGTGTCCTGCAGTGCCATCTTACTGTGTTAAAAGGACGCGGCTGTTTTGCAGTTGTTGCTCCTGGTTGTGTGGGTTGAGAGCAGCTCGCTGACACTATGTCGAGCTCAGTGAGGTATGTGATAAAGTATTAGACTCATCAGTTGTAGAAAATTAGGCAGAATTATAAATTTAGTTGGCCCTCTTATTTGTCAAAATATGTATTTCTTTTACTCGTTGTAGGGGGACATTTGCGGATGGAGTCTTGGGCTGAAGCAGCATATGTCACTAAAAGTAATGATAACTGTAGCATGCTGCTTCATGCTCCACGGATCTATCCACAGGCAGCGTGTAAACTGACAGAGACTAATGTGGTGAGTTGGATGCACGGCTGCGCTTCTGACAGGAGAGATAATAGCCAATAAGGCAACGCCAGTGTGGATGATTGACAGGCTCCAGGGAAGGCCCCGCCTGCCGTGACCCTGGGGCAAGCCTCCGTTCACATACAAACACTATGCAAACACAAACTATACAAGAGTTTGTGAGTTGCTTAAAGTAATTAAATGATTTGGATCACAGACAGAAAAGCTCATTTTATGGTCAAACGTAAAATGTGTCAGACAGACAGAAGAAAACAAATAACCCAAAACCCACACAGATGCAGAGTGATGCAAGTCTACCAAGGTACTGCTCTGCAGAATGGTGGAGAATATGAAAGCGATACAATGCTCGCTGCCGTCACTTCTTATTCTGGCTCAGGATGGCAGCTGTCAGGCTGATGCAATAGTCGGCGTTCAGGAGACACACTGTCAAAGAGTTTGATTGTTGATGGAAATAATGCGGACCGCGGATGACTCCATAATATTGTAATCCACAGTTACTGCCATTTAAAAAAGGATTCATGAAGGCTCTGCCTACAGTCATTGTGTCAATACGTGACAGTATGAACGCACAGACCTCTGAAGATTCAGTGATGTCATCAGAACTGTGTCAGGATGGTTCCTACAGCAGAGCACCATTTATTTTAAAGAGGTATTTTCCCACGGACATGCCTCAGATCTCTCTTTTTCCTGAAGTGCTGACAGGTTCTGCCTTTTGACTTCCCATAAGCAGCTATGAAACAAGTTTGTTTTAATGTTTTAAATTCTAATCATGATGCTTGCCCATCTTGCCCCTGCAGCCGAGCAATCGAAGTGATTTGAATGAATGAATAATATAAACGTCATCATTTCTTGACTCACTCTTGAATCTCGGATGAGGCAGACTAAAGCAAACACCAGCCAGCTAAATCATTTGAGCAGATATAATAAATGTGGTTGAATCTCAGGTTCCAGCAATTTCCAAGAGATTCAGGAGGTAGAGCAGGCTGTTCATCACAGGGTTAGGGGTTCCATCCCCAGCTCCTCCTTCCACATGTAGAAGTGTCCTTTGACAGGACACTGAAGCCCAAATAGCTTCATACTGTAGATTCACACATTAAAGGCAGTATTCAAATAACGGGCATTAACTAATAGATCGTGGAAAAAAACAAACTGTTGAATCAATTCTTTTCTTTCAATCACTAAACTGCCTCACTTTAACATCACGTGTAGACACACTCATGATTAATGAATTAGGGACCAGCCTTTCTAAACCGGATCTTATTTTCATTTGTTCATCTTAAGATTGGTTCATTCGTTTGATCTCCTAACATGAATTAGCATGGTGTACATTGAGAGGATGGGTAAAAGACTGAGATGTCCTCCTTCAGCCCCTGTCTCTCTGTGATTCCACACACCCCTTCTGCTCTTAATGGTCCACTAGCAGTAATAGGAGCGCAGTCACCACATCTCTATCTTACTCCCTTTCTCTCTCTCTCTCTCTCTCTCTGCAAACTCATCCTCGACCCCTACCTCCACCTCCAGTGTTCGCTTCGCACAATTGCCCCAGTTGATGGGATTGGACCTCAGGCGACTGCCCCCATTCTTCAGACACCCTCCATCTCGCCCTCGTTCACCACTGCCATTCACACCACCCCCCTGTTGACACTCCAAACCTCATCACTCACACCATGGAGGCTCCACCATCGGCAGCCAATAAGGAGATTCAGTGACACACACACACACACACACACACACACACACAAACATGCTGAAAAACACACCAAAGGTGACAGGGACTAACTTGTCTCAGCCAGTAGCCAGAAGAGAGCGCTGGGCCTTGTCTACACTGAATGACAATTTACCTGTCCAAAGTTCTTATATTACTCTCACATGCTCCAATAAAATAAAGACATTCGATCCACATTATTTTTATGTGTGTGTATATTAAACACCAGCTAACTTACCTACTTAATGAGGGTTTTGTGTACTTGTCGGCGTAGAAAGTGTGTGGAAGTGCAACATGGTTTGTCCTCCAAAGTGGTGCAAAAGGAAAAAGACATACTGCAGGGTACACTATTTAATGCATATTGTCAGTCCACCCTGTAGAATGTATCTTGTGTACATTGTTGACAGTCTGATCAGGTACTGCTAAAGAAAGGGTAGCAACTCATCAAATGAATTAGGACCCATCCTCTGATTACCATGATTGCAAATTCCATGGAAGTCCCCCTTACACCTTTCACAGTATCTCATAAGAGTGTAGGAGTTTGACACTGTAAATAATGTGCTCATTATGGCAGCATGGGTGGCACTAGAGGAAATTCAGGGAATAATTACAATTATTGGAACTGATCTTCTCTACCTTCTCATACACAGGAGTTATCGAAAGTGTTTTACTCAAGTCCAAAGTGTTGGACAGACGGACGCCCACTCCGTCCCTAGAGCTAAACGGAGAGGCTAAGAACACACATCACCCTATTCTCCCCCGAGTCTCTCGGACAAGTTCACTGGGTTTGCCTACGCACATCAGCCAATAAGACGCCTGAAACACAAAGTCAACTCGTTGACCTGCTCCCTGTGCAGGTCTGTTAATACGACCAGTCCACTGAAGCTAATCAGTGTCTCACATAATGTAGAAGCTGACCTCACATGTGCCTGTACCATAGTGAGTCGAGATGCAGCATTCTTCTAAGTCTGCCTCCTTTTTCTCTGCAGCAGTTTCTATTGCCAGAACATTTTTGAAGTTGGGGAGGGTTTACTTTATTTATGTGCTTGGTAAATATTGCAATACGATGAGCATGTACTATAAGTGATGATGGTTTCTGAACTCTAAACGTCATGTTTTTTTTCAGCAGGAGGTCTTTCAAAAATCTTTGAAATGGCAATTCTTAGTTACTAATTTAAAATGCCTTTTGGGGGAATATTGCAGGAATCTTCTGACTGTAGAACTCTGAGAGCGTGTTGGATTTGTGGTGGTATTCCTCTGCTTTATGGGGGTAAAGGGGGAGAAAGAGAGAGTGAGGTTTGGTGGGTGTGCTGAGTTATTAGGTGCAGTAATAAGGGTTATCAGTGCTGGAATCACAAGCCACAGGGACAGCTCTTCACTGCCAGGCTTAACACACACTGTCACCTCGTTTCTCTGGAGAGCCATTGGAAATACCTCTGTCTCTCTCTCCCTCCATCTGCCACTCTCCCACCGTCGCTCTGTCTCCCAAGCTCTCTCTGCTTTTATTTTCCCGTCTCATCTCTTTCTCTTTTTCCCTTGCTGTCTCTGCTTCCATCTCTCTCTTCCTTTTGTTCAAGACTCTTGCTTCCTCCGTGTCACTTCTGTTTATGTTTATATCTCTCTTTTGTCTCTCTTTGTCACTCTTCCCTCCCCCGTCTGTGCTCGCAGACGTAAAAGACAGGTTGTCCGCCGCAGCTCTGCAAGGTTACGGGAAACACAAGATGAGAAAAGAAGTGTAAGGGTGACAATGCACTTCAACTTCTTGGATATGTCATGTGACATCTTGAAAGTTGTCATGAAGAGGACACATATATATTATTTCTACCAAATCTCCCTCAACATAAGCCTGTCTAACAGTGCTGCCTGCCTTTAAAGAGGCACATCAGCCGTGGTGCTCCAAAGCTCACCATTGAGCTGTAAGCAGCAGAGTTGCATGGTTAGTGTTCATGTCGGGAAGCAGTGAAGCACATTGTTCTTGTTGGGCTGCGTCAGGCTAACCGCGCTGCTCAAACTGTTATTAGCAAATGATGCTAATTTCTCACTTAGGGGAGGGAGGAAAAGAGAATGGATATGACACAGAGCGGGAGAGAGAGGTTGAGAGGAGGCATGGCTTTTCCCATTCTGTTAAATGCATTGTGTGGGATGATGCCGCAACCTTGAATGACTTTGGTTCCTGAGGGTGTCACGCAGACAACAATAGCTAAAAGCACAAGTTAGCTTTCTATGTTTAGGTCTGGAACTTCAGGCTTGTTTATCTGCAAATGTAGTGCAAACATGCAGTTGATGCGTTGGATGTCAACACGGATTGAGTTCACTTCACCAGAGAAAAAAGTCTCCTTCAGTTGCCCAGCTAGCGTCCGTGTGCAGTGAGCTTATGGGCTTACAGCCGTACAGCTGTAACATCTCCAGCTGAAGTTGGTGTTTTGCCACAATAATCACAATACGTCCTGCCTTTAATCCTGCCATTTAACTCATCTGATTTCCCTCCACATGCTTCAAGCATTTTCCTCCCTCAGTGATGAGGGACAGTGTGACATCCTGTGCTGATCTTAAGGAGGTTGAAGGTTCAGGACCGGAGCTCTGTGAGGTGACAGCGCTCTCCTCTCCAAGGCCCTTGGGATCAGACTGGGGAGCGAGCTCAGGCAGCATGGGTGTGTATGGCGAGGGGAGCGGAAATGAATGGGAGCTGATAATGAAGGAGATAATTGCTTCCAGTGGATTTTGAAATCGAAACCCCAGCCCACAATGGAATATTGATGACTATGGGGAAAATAAGGGAAAATGACCCCGCTCTATGATCAATTTGAAAGCCACAGATCTGCACAGAGCATGTCTCAACAGGCAATGCATTTCCCCTGCTTTTTATGGATTCGTATGCACTTACCTCGGGTTTAATATTGCTGAGGTTCACAAATATTACATTATATCAATTTACTCCCTCTATTATTCATAGCAACAATGTTTTATTGATAGTCTTCCTCAGCTCCACAACAACTTTGTAATTGCAGGGTTTTAATTAATACACATAGGAGAGTCAAACACACCATAGACTGATAGCGTTTTATTCCAGTATTAGTATTTAGTGGAAAAATAAATGGTAAATCATTAGAGATACAAGTTAAGAAGGAAACAGGGAGGCTGGGTGTTGTATTTTCTACAAGGACATGCAGTATTATAAAGATTTATTAATCTTAATACCAAAAGGTGAAATAATTTTAGGGCCTCTTCGTAAAATAAGAACCAACTCTCACACTTCCAGACTGCAAGATGTGGGCACATTCATCTCTGATCTCATCCAGACCACTTTCCCTAGACCAGAGACCAGGAGCAGGCTGGGTAGTGGAACAACCTTGGGTCTCTTCCCTCTCTTCCTGACGCGGTCACACTGCCCTCGGTGGTGCTTGGTCTGGCAGGGTGGATGTAAGATAGAGCTGGCAGTGATCATGTAGAAGTCTGCTGCACTTAAACCAATCCCTGTGCTCCATTGTCCGATGTTGATGAGTGTATCTCCGTCATAATCCATAAATGCTCCGGTATCAAAGGCCAACGTCAGGCCGAATGCTAGCATGCTCACGATGGCAATGCACACTACTTAGCAGATGATTTCAATGATGATCAGTGTAAACGTAGCAAAAATGGAGTAAAAACAGAGTAGTATGGACATGGCCTTAGAATGAGCTAAGCATTTACCAGTCAGCACTAATATAAAGTAGAAATGAGGCTGGTGGGAATATCATTAGTTTAGCAGATATGTGCTCACAAATTCAATGTTGACCAGTTTATGGCACTAGGTCAGGAGGATTCCTTCCTTGGGAATCTATATATATACATGTACATATGTGTGTATGTATATATGTATATATATATATATATATATATATATATATATATACTATATATATATATATACATATCAGGGTTTCTTGTATTCTCCTATGTATATTCTGTTGCCTCTCTGTGTTGTGCTGTCCCAGTTATAATAATGGGTCCTATTTATTCCCCTGGCACATGGATGAGGGCTTTCACAGGGCCTTTGTTGCCTCCCATACTGTTTCCTCATGTCTCTGTGTTGCACAGAGACATGAGTTTGACGCCGAGGGGAGAATTTGTCCGTGCCCGGAATCAGCAGCCCATCATCCTACAGCCCCACTCCACTTCCCTTTGGTTTCTCTCTCAATGTTCTCATTCTCATTTTTTCCCTGCTTCTGTATCTTTCTTCCAGCCCCACAACACTGCTCCCTCATGTTTACATATAGCCTGATCCAAAACAACAAACCCAAGCTGTACAGCCTGCAGTATGCCGTCTCTCTCTTCTGCTTGTTCTCCTTTCACTCGCGGCCCCCCCCATGACTTCTGAGTACACAAAAGAAAATTCAGGGCGCAGAGGAAATGAAATGTCACGCTGAAAATTGTATTGTTGGCAGGTAATGACATAGTTACTGTTACTAAGTGCCATGGCGGTTAGTTGGTTTGATATGTTGGCAGGGCTTTTTCTGAAGGTTGCAATTTGTGAAAGGTGCTGCTTGAACACTGTGTTATTGGAGGAGGAGTCATGCAGCCCTACCCTTGAGTCCGTGGTGCTGTATCCAACCTAACACATGCTGTAATACAATTGACAGTGAGTATGACCTTGTCTCTAATAGCTTCACCCAGACCCACGCTGACCAGAGCTTGTCATAGCACCTTTAAAGAGGCAGCAGGAGAAGTGACAATTACTTCATCACACATCAGAAAGAAACACTACTCCTCTCATCCACTCTTTCTTTTTCGTAGAGTCTTCACTTTCCCTCAGTCCAGCAATTTTATTTTTGCTCTCTCAGTCTTTCTGTCCATCTTGACCCCCCCCCCCCCCCTTTCTGTCTGGAGCTGTCTCACCTTACTCTCGGTGTCGATCTAAAAAATGGGCTCAGGAAGTCACTTTGCAACAGCGGAGTGATATAAAACTGTAAACTCAGGCTGAGTTTGATTTATGCGCACCATTAGCGGGGAATAGTGTTCCATCATAAGTAGTCGGTCTGTCTGGAGGCCGAATGCGAAACCCAAACCGGCGGTCGTACAGACAGGATTTTATGATGTGAACTGAATGATGGGATTATCATAGCTGTAATTATGGGGAGCAGTGCATTGTGTGTGTGCTTGTTACCTTCTCTGCAGCATCCAGTGGTTCTCATATCTACTGAGGCTGCTTCATGACTGATGCTGGGCTGTTTTCTTGTTTTTAATAATGCAATAATGAATGTGACAATGACTGCTGGGCTCCAGTCATCATGGCTTACATAACTCACAAGGAAAGAAATATGTGAATTGTTAATCCTCAGGTGGTTAATGTCAATGCTGATAATGCAACGCTTACCTTCTCTGACTGTCATGACAAGTATACCGATCCTAAAACCAACATTTCTTCTCTTGTGGTTTCAGCGAGGGAGGAGAACGTGGCCACCTTCCGGGGCTCGGAGTACTTCTGCTACGACCTGTCGCAGAACCCTATTCAGAGCAGCAGCGACGAGATCACGCTATCCTTCAAGACCTGGCAACGTAACGGCCTCCTCCTACACACGGGGAAATCCGCAGACTATGTCAACCTGGCACTAAAAGACGGGGCCGTCTCCCTCGTCATCAATCTGGGCTCCGGGGCCTTTGAGGCCATCGTGGAGCCAGTCAATGGAAAATTCAACGACAACACCTGGCACGACATCAAAGTGACACGCAACCTGAGACAGGTAATCGGGGGTAGCAGTGATGGACGGAGTTTGGAGACAGGTGGACTTTTCTTTCGCTTTAGATTACCTGCTTCCAGGAGCTTTTGAGAGAGAGCCGGCGTTAAGAATGTCACCGTGTTCTGATTGGTTGCCATTTCATCGCCACAGTTCAGATACATTATTGAGATAGATCTCATTATACTTTTGGTTATCTTTACAATTACATGAATTCTATTTCATTTGATATCATTGTTCAACTTATTTTCAGTTTAATGAATAGTAAAAAAAACAGGGCAAAGCAGTTCTGTCTCATGTGATTGATAGCTAAGTCAAGGCACTGCTATTCCAGGTGTTTTCCTCTGTCCTGTTTATCGGCTTATTGAACTTGAGGTCCCTGTGTCCTCAAATTAAAGTGATCTGATAATTCTATTTTGCTTCACTCTCCCCTAAGCTGACACTTCCATCAGGCGCTGTCGCTATCTCCCGGCTTTCAGAAAGAGTTTTTTATGCTTGTGGAGAATATAGACTTTCACTTTACAGCCAGGCAGAGAGTGTTTGCCTTTGAGCCGTCCATTAATGCAGTATTTATAGCTCAGATGATCAGGGTGCTTTTTATAGATACAAAGACATTTCCATCAAAGATGTGCATCTGTTGTACATAAGCAGAATTTGTTACTTGACAGATATTGTCTACCATTTTCTTAATGTGATTTAAAATGAGCTTGTATTGCAGTCGGGTGGAGCTAGTATGAGTCGGTACAGAATAATGAGAGCCAGTGCTGTATGGAGGTGGGGCTGGCTGCAAAAGTATGGACTTGTTGATTGTCTTGGTCGACCTTTTAGTTTGTCTGCAAGGTGAGACAGCATTTAGTGCTCTCAGAGCAGCACAACAAGTAAGTGCCGATTCCCTGACAGTGTCTCGCTGACAGTAAGCTTTTGCCCCACAGGTTAGTAAATAGGTGTCGGGGAAAATCCCAACAGGATAACACAGTTTAGTAGGTTAGAAGCTAAGAGCCAAGGGCTGCTTGCCTGCTTTCTTTCTACCACTATCATTTTCTTTCCTCTTTGAAAGGAAGTCTAGACTAAGGGTGAAAAAAACACTACACGTTCTGTTGGGGTTCAGGCCATCCTACACAGGTTTAATGTGAAGGTCCCCGGATGGCAAGCTGGCTCTTTATTACTGCAGCCACAACTCTGGTAAATCATGTAGTATTTTTTTCACCCCAACACTAACTCATCCATGATATAAGTCATTTTTACTACTAACCGATATCTAACCAACTAATGTACTAACTAACATCCTAATTCTCCATCGTTGCTTTTGTTTTTTGTTTTCTGTCCATCCTTATTAACAACCTTTTTTGTTCACTATTCTTTTGATTTCCTTTCTTCCCCTTTTTCTGGAAAGCAATCAGGCATTGGACACGCTATGGTAAACAAACTACATTGTCTGGTAGATATCATTCTTATTGTCTTTTTTTTGGGTTTGCCGTGTGTCCCCTCCCCCTCTCTTCTTTTATTCGTTCTCTTTGAGTTTCATCCTAGACACTCTTATCAAAAAATGAGGAGATGGGTTTGTATTACCAGGCAGTTCTTTCTTCACTTCTTCTCAATTTCCTCCCTGACCTGCCAACAACCTCCTTCTTTACCCCACAATCCCCCATCCTGTTTTTTTTTCACTTTGGCTTTTACTTTTTTCTCTATGTTTCTTCCACATTACTGCAGATTTACAACAACTAAAAATGTAACTCTTTGCCTCCGTCAAGGCAACTTACCTTTTATTTAATTTTTTTCACACAAAAAGTCCCCATTTTTTGTGAGGACTGTCGTCCAGAACTGACAGAAGCTTGCCACAATCCCAAAGATGGTGACCTCGACACCGAGCCCTGAAGGAGACCAAAAAATGGCAACCCTTAACCTTCATTGCGGGAGCTCTGACAGTTGTTTCCAACTCACTATGGCGCATGGCATGCCCACACCTCATTGACCTCTCACCTCCCAAACTCATATAACCTCACCCAAAATAACCACTAACACTCTAATTCACTCACCCACCTGTCAGCCTATCACTCACTCTGCCCTCCCTGTGTGTGTTTGTAGCATGCTGGTGAAAGTGGTGTTGGTGTGTTGTGGCTAACCTTGATCACCCTTACCCCTGGGCCCCTACGCACAACATCTTTAAGAATAAGCATACTGATCTAGGATTATCGGTCTGGTCCTGTGACATTGAGAATACGACCGTGACACCCGAGCTAAACCTGATCAGAGATCAGCATCAGCTATTCTCAAAGTGTGTTTGAATATGGGTCTTGATTGTGCATGAGCCTCTGCACCTGTGTGGCCTGCTCCAGCTGTGAATGGCACCATTGATCCACTTACTCCCTTACATGTCCAATTAAATGTGGTTAATTTGCCGCCTGACAGTGGTGACCTTGGTTTGCACATTGATGTGATGTGAAAAGCCTCCCTTTGTTTTGCATGTGCGTGGATATATAGATGTAGATGTCTGCAAGAGAGGGGAGAATGTGAGACGGATGGTGTGAGAATAAGTGTGTGTAAGAGTGTAGGCGTGCGTGCGGACGTCGTGTGTGTGTGTGGTCTGACATGCGTGTGTACAGTATATGTGTGTGTCTGCAGTTACCAGATAAATCCCGAAACCTAAGACAAGTGCAATCAATTTGTCCTTGGTTTGAACATTGTACTAACCCTCCCCCAACCTGAAGTTTCAGAACCAAACCTATGATCCATTCTCTTACCCCATCAAAGATAAAGAAAATATGCCTCTGCCATATTTTCTTTACCTGTCCTGTGAATCCTATGGCAAAAATTCCATTAACGAAATCCAAACGCTGTCTGGTCCAAAACAATCGCATCAAGGTACCAAAGGATTCTGTAAAGCAACCTACAGTGTGGGACCCAAAGACAAGCTCAAAGAGCTCATTTCCAATGCAGACCAAGGAAGGAGGTGTGTTTCAGACACAGCACAGGATCGAATCCCAGAGTGTAATGGCTCGGCTTTGGCTATGTGTTGCCCCTCAACAGGTGACTATCTCCGTTGATGGGATCCTCACCACCACTGGCTACACCCAGGAAGACTACACCATGCTGGGCTCAGATGATTTCTTCTACGTGGGTGGGAGCCCCAGCACTGCGGACCTGCCCGGATCTCCAGTTAGCAACAATTTCATGGGCTGCCTCCGAGAGGTAGGAACGACTCAGATGAATACATAGTGAGCAGGTGCATGACTCGTGTAGGATGTGGGTTGGTCATTCCCTATACTGTATCTGCATTTGATTGCTCAGGTTGTAGGACTGTGGTTGTCATGCATAAGTGTGTAGCCACATAAGACCACTTTAGTATTCACTTAGCCAGCACAGCTGATTTAGTTATGGACAAAAAAAATAATCAGCATAGGAAGGGAAAGGAGAATGAAATGAAATTGCATTATCAATTAAAGCTGCTAAGTTTGCAGAGGAGCTATCAGCCTTTCAATATTCCCTGGCCTAATCTAATTCATAACACTTACTGCAGTTTGTGTGTGAGAAAATATCGCAAAATTGCTTCTGTCACATGTAATTTGCAGTATCAGCTTGAAAGGGCCTCTAAAACGCCTCCCAATGGGCAGCAGTCTGAGAGAAGTATTTGCCTGTGATGAAATAGGAAAAAGCCTTGTTGTTTAGGGATGTTTATAATAGATTGGCTGGCCCTCTGAGCTTTTGAGCAGAGCAAAACATATATATATTAAGTGCCCCGTTATTTACATTTTGCTCACCATTGCTTATCGTGGAGCAAGTACTGATAATAAAGGGAGGACCGGTGGCTCCTCCGAGCTGTAAAATACTCTGCATTGATTTCTGCAGCTAAGCAGCAATCTCAGAAATAGAATTATGCTTTTATTTGGGTGCAAGTGTGTATTTGTTTCGGAGCTGCAGTATGGAACGTCGCTTTAATTGGAACGTACACATATTCTCATTGTCAGGGATTTTATCTTGCTGATTAGGAAGTATTTTGGAGAATGGCATTGGCATTGTATATGAGTTGATCATACATGTGGTCCTCTGTACCTACGCACACAAGCTTGTTTTTCTGTCCTAAACTGCTGTTTTACAGGCTCACAAGGAATATAATAAATTACAGGACAATAATCAACGGATCATATAAAATAGGCAAATCCAGAACTATTAAAAACAATTGATTCTCCATGTTTTTATCCTATGAAGGAACCGTTTGGAGTGTCTATTGGATCAGATATCAACCAAAGAAATGCCTCCTATTACATTTATCAGTACTTGCACCAGACACCTTACATTAGCATTAAGCTAATTGGAGCTGTGCTTTCAACACCTCCTTCTCACCTCTATCTGATAATGTTGGATGCACACAACAATCCAAAAGATTCTGGTAGCATGTCGACTAAAATCAATGAGAGTCAGAATTTTGCTGCCACAAGCTCTAAGGCCAGATACTTGTTTTCTTCAACCGTGGAAACGGAACATGTTAGTTCACAGTTTTAATTTGCATGGCATCTCAAACATGTGTGCAAAGTCACATGAAACACTAACAAATACAATGACTGTACATTAGAGCACTACAGTTCATTAATGACCGTCGAAACAGCAGATGACAAAGCGATCTTGTGATAAACTGTTCAATACTTCCTGATCAAAATCTTATTAAAAGACAGCAAGAGCCACAGAAAGAATGACAAAGTGATAACTCTGTCACAAGTAGCTGAGTCATCAGCCTTATGAGCAGTGCTTTTATAAGCCTCGTTTTGTACTGAGCTAAGTGGAACAAGTTGGACTGGCAACCAACTGAACATACTGAACTGAGATCAGAATCAGCACTGAATGACACAGCATTATGAACATCAATGCTTTCACTTACTGATGTACATACCAAGTGCTCTGATTTAAACACAAAGAGAATAAATCCAGTTGATTGAATCATGGCTACATGAATTCATATAATATTTGCGTGGTATCTCAATACCAATATTAATATTTTTGAATTAACTATAGGAACATTAATATGTGTCTCAGGCTAGCTCTTCTCCATCGTCATCCTGGATGTGTTTCCTTCCATCACAACCTACTCAATGTTGACAAGAGACAGTCAGTCTCAGTGCTCAGTGGAGCCCCCTCTAACACGCCTTTCATGTAGCCAAGTTAGCTTCCATCAGACCACTATACACTCCACTTCATCTTCTTTTGAGGTTACACACACACACAGCCACGTTTGGGCTAAGAGAAAGTCACCTTGTCTGCATTGTTTTATGTTTCGACTGAGGCTGCGGTTCCCCCGGTCATTACCACATTGGCTAATGCATATCTGGTCCACCCTCAAACTGCGGTGGCCCTCTCCCTCTGTCACAGACACAGATACAGTGCATACATTTCTAACACTGACCCAGCCATCCCTGTGCTCAGTTGCCCGAGGCTCCATGAATAAATAGGTACGATTCACAGAGCTTGGCTTTGTGTACCTGTGATCATTAACATCCTCGCTGTGTTTGCATCGTGGGAGGGTTTGTTGATTTGCCCTTCTGGACGGCTATGGATTTGTTGAAGCTTTTTCTTAAAGTTAGTGAAGCATTCGTTTTTTAGCGAAGGAATAAATGATTAATCTGTGAACACAGAGTTATAAAAACCTTATTTATAAATACTTTGTATTTGATCCCCCCCACCGGTGGGTTAGTTGATACTCGGTGTGAGGGTGAAGAGGGTTGTTCTGTACCGTGATGCAGTTCATATAAAGTACTGCTTGGTGCAGCTGTAAGGAGGTACATGCATTAATGTCAAGAGTTTTCATCATGGGCCGTGCTGCAGATGCTGTTGTGTCCTCAGTGTGCTTCCATTATTATCCAAACAAGTGTGACTCATTTTGAGTTGGCCCTTGAGAGAGAGTGGTGGACAGAATCATTGGAGGTGATTCACCATGTGGTTGGGTAGTGGTAGTATTGTGCGATCCTCCACTATTCATCATACGTTGCTCCATTAAGCAGGCATGGTGCCAGCTGCTACCCAGGACTATGCAAACTGCTCACGACCGGCTGTGTGATCTCCTCCCCACACTTCCATTCATTCACAATATCTCTGTTGCTGTTGCTTGAAGCCCAGCTTGCAGTTGCGCTTCTAAGCGCTATATTGTGTATATTTGAATATATTCTTTCACCTACATGTCCTCCCTATGCATCATCGCCTGTCTCTCTGGCTCTCCTACACCATATTCATTCCTTCCTGCCCCCTCCATCTCTTCCTTTGGATTCAACATCCCCAGATAACGAGGGAATGATTCAGTTGTGTTAGGGCCGTTGCTCAGATCAGAGTGTGTCAGTGGTTCTGTCTGACTCAGTGTGTGTAATGTCTGGCTAGAATGCTTCAAATGCTACGGAAGCAGGAATGTTGGTGCACATTGGCTTCTGTTCGACCTAAGATTTAAAGAAGTGCATCAGTTCGGGCTGATGAAAAAGCTGATGCGTGAGTTACTGCAGCGAGCGAATGCCTGCCTTCCTCTTCTGTCTGACAACAAAAGAGATGCCGCGTGCTGCCATCACGACCCCTCTCTCGTTCAGTCTCCACTGCACTCAAACGCCCCCGAAGGCTACATGAAATGTCATGTCCCGCCTACGTGCATGTTCTGCCACGTGGGCTGCAGTGTGTCACGTGACCGAGGGCCAGTGGGCAGCCGCTCACTCTCCGGTCAGCCCCATGTTTGCGGCGCCTCCTGCAACCCCCGCCCCCACCTCTCACGCCATCCAGTCCCTCCCTCCGGTGTCACTGGGCACTCGTGGTGGCACTGGAGCTGTGCAGTGGCCCCTTGTGTCAGACCGTGGGGGCGGCTGGGGCATGGACTGTCATCTCTGCTGAGGGGAATGAAGATGATGAGTAACAAGCAGAGAAGTATGTGAGGGTAGAAGGTGAGAGTATTGAAAAAAGGGCAGGTACAGAACATAGGAGAGGACAGGGGCAGGTGAGGGGAATGTCAGCGGGTGGGAGACAGAAACAGAAAAATGACTGAAATGGACAGAGATCGAGAGAACGATGAGTAAGTGAGAGGAAGAGGAGAGAGGGCAAGAGACCAACATTTGGCATTTGAGAGGAACTATGTCTTCATCAGTTTTGTGTTAGTCACCAGTGTGTTCAGGCAAAGCTTGTTTTCCCCTCCAATACAAATGCAAATGTCACCCTGTCCTCTTTAATGATTTAACTTTTGTAATGTCCCGATAGAGGGCCAAACACTGATGGATGGGTACAAACCTCAGTCTCTAATGAAATGCCTCCACCTTTAACTCTTGTTTACAGGATTTAGTTTTAGGTAACACCTTCAGAACAAATATATATCCTTACTTCTGCAACTCAAAACCTAGCATTATATAATATAACAAAAATACATTTGCTGAAAGATATTTTTAAATTCTAGACTCTGTGGCCCAGGGAGTACCATTACACCTATGATAACTGATAGCATATCAGAGGAAGGTTTTTGCTGCTGATACAATTACAACCTTTTTTAAAAGTCACACTCTTTTGAAAGAGTGTCACTAAAAACAGATGGTGATTCATAATCTTCCCTGTTTTGAGGCCTTTTTGTGGCTCTATTGTGTAACCTTTACAGATGAAAATAGAGAGCACTCTCATGTCTGCAAACTAAATATGAATACTGTTAGCTTAGCGCAAAGACTGGAAACAGTGGAAACCGCTGGCCTGGCTCTTTCCAAAGGTAACGAAAGCAGCCTACTAGCACCTCTAAACTCATTCAAAAACTAAAATATTGGCCTGAATGAAATGTTTTTTTCATTGGAAAAGAATTGTTAAAACTTGGCTGGGTTTTTGGGTTGGATCATTTTCTAAATCTATGATACTCTTGCTAGTTTCTCTAGATTACCAACCCTGCCTTCGAAGGTGCTAAATACGTGATTGGGAGCATTTCTATTGCCTCTTGACGGGCCTCAACATGGCGACCGCTGAGTCTGCGGCTCGCAGCTAACGGTGCTTACAGTGCTAACAGTGCAAATAACAGCAACGATGCTAACGATGCTAACAGAGTGGCTGGGTGCTACGCTTCTGTGGTTATCAGCATTATCAGCTGTAAGCGCAGAATGAGAGCAGACGTGAGCTAACCAGTGGGACACGCTCACATGCACTCAGAACGCACACGGCGATCCAGCTATGCCAACAAAGCAGGGAGAAGCTTTGATAACAACACACACATAATTTAACATAGCAAATCATTGTTTGCTGTTGTAATAATTGCCATAGAAAAGTTGGATTTAGCAGCTCTAACCATCATCCTGGTTCCTCAGGATAATTCAGACTTTGCTGTAGACTGCTATCTTCAGCAGAATATCCCATAGATCCAAATTTCAAAAGTTAAGTTATATAGAGTAATAGTGGCATTTTATCTGGTAAGACATCTTGCTGATATGTTCTTGAAACATAGTGTTTTGATACTTTTAACAACACAACCTGAATTCCAACACCTTCATTATATTGGGTTGGAAACAAAAGTCTAAGCAGCGAACATCTGAAAAACTCACCACATAAAACCAGAACCGTCTGCAACATGCTCTGAAAATCGGCAGAATTCATATTTCTTTTTGTGATTTAGGGGAACTAAACCATAAACCATTTAATACTGATGCACTGTCACATCCCAGTCATCGTGATATGATAGCCAGGGTCATATTCATTCCCAGTAATTATTACTGAATATTCAATCTCTTGTTTCATCAATCCTGTCGCTCGTCCAGTCTTCTCACCAATATTTACCCACAATGACATTGATCTGCACTTACAGGAGTATACACTGTATGCACTTTCTGTCTGTGTGTGTGTGTGTGTGTTTGAAGTACAGATCTCCTTTACAAAGCTTCATCAGCACCTTGTTTGTGTGTGCATCTTCTCTCCTCTTCAGTGGAATTACCCCTCTTCTTCATTAACACTGGGGCTAAATCATGAGCTGACAGCAGCTGTGGCCGGGGCCAAGAGGACATGAGCACTGATCTGAAGTAGATTAGGGAGGAGATTGTGTGTGTGTGTGTGTGTGTCTGTAAGCGGGCACTTCTCACTTCCACCCACCTGCCCTCTCCTCACCCTTACCAGAGCATGATCAATACACCATCTGAGCTTTATGGAGTCGTTCCAGTCCCCTGTGCGTGCATTATGAATGGGCCCCATAAGGCTGCTGATAGGCCGAAGGATAGCGTAGCAAAGCACAGCCATAACAAAGAAAGAGATGAGGTACATATAGCCGCAGCAGTCGGTTCCTCTTTTATGGCATCATTTCGATTCACGTATTGATCGGCCTGCAGCAGAACAGACAAAATCATAATCCCAAAACAGATCGGGAGCTGTAAGATTAGTATGTCCCACAATAACATTTTACTGCCTGAGAGAGTTTGTACGATTTTTTCGCTGTCAAGAAAACTAAGATAGAGAGCAAAGTTTTCACGAGTCGAGTAAACAAACTGTGTGATTATACAAGCAGACTGTTGTGGCTCTGATGGAGAACTTGTGTTGTGTCACAGAGTTTAAAGGAACAATTCATCCTAAAATCAAAAACACATATTGTCTCTCTTACCTGCAGTGATATTATCAATCTAGATCTGTTTGCTGTTTGCTCTAACTATTCTTTCCATAGAACATTTTGCTTAACAGGACAGAGACTGCAGACAGTACCTTTGAACTTTCTGTGATTTACATCTAAGAACTGGTGGCCATCACGGCACTGCTGTACATTACAAATGAGCCGCATTAAAGGATCTGTTTCTCCTCTGTTTCTTTTCATGTAATATTCAGTTAGTTCTCTTGACCAAGAGTAGTCTGAAAGCCTGCTGAAAGTAGAATGCAAGGTATTTGGTTTCAGAAGTTTTTCAGAGACATCATTAATGGTGGTTACAGCTGCAACGTTTCTGAGAAATATTTTCATTTTGAATTCAATGTTTATCGTGATTTCAGTTGTTTGGGTAGATTCAACTGTGCTGATTGACAATAATGAGCTAGATTATGCCCACATTTGCTCTCATATCTAGAGGTTCGTCCATCAATTAGTTAGTCAATCTACTGAAAATCAACTGACAACTACTTTTATGAGCGATTAGTTGTTTTCTTCATTTTTCAAGCAAAAATGGTAAATAATCTCAGATGTAAGCATATTCTGCTTTCTGCAATGCTATAATACTTGTAAACCTGCATATAACTTGTATTGTATGTTACGGATTTCTCTTCCAGGAATCTGTCCAACAGACCCTGTGAAACCTTTTACATGTTGAAATGATCTGCTCCATGATATCAACTTTTATAAATCTCAATTCATTTGGACAGCATTCTAAACGGTGTGCAGACAAAAGGATGATGCATCTCTTCTGATTACAATGCAACAATGATGGAGCTTGATGATATTAATCATAAGCTAATTCCTGCTGGGTTTAACTCTGAATGAATTACTGTGTCGGACAGCTGTGGTACGTTAATGTTATTTCCCCCAAAGGCTGTGTCACACTTCATTTCAGGCTGAATAACTTGCACATTCACACAGACTCTCTGTGTCAGTCGGAGGAGGCGACTGCTGACCAGGATTAAGCCAAACATCTATGCTTTCATTGTCAGTAGAAGTGTGTGCCACTGCAGTAATGGCGGCGGCACTTGAGAGTGTGATAGGAATTTGTCTATGGAACAAGTAATTCATTGATGAATCAAGAAAATAATCAACAGTTTATCAATTGATCCGGTGTGTCACCCGTAGATTGATTGCTTGACAATGTGTGTGCTACGTATTTTGTTGTCATGTTCGGCACACACACACACACACACACACACACACACACACGCACACACGCACAAACATGTTTTGAAAGCCAGTGGCACATGCTGGCCTGACAGCATTTAGTCTTCCACATCTCTCCCCCTTTTCCTCTCTATTTGCCGCCTGACATATTTTCTTTCTCATGCAGTTTCTTCTCTCCCCTTACTCCCACCAGCTCGGCTCTCTCTCCCCTGGTCTCTCTCTCTCTCTCCCCCTCTCCTCAGTCCTCCACGGCGTTCGGGTCACCTGTGTTGATTTACTGTCAAATCTTCAAGGATTATTGGTAATCCCACAGCAGTAAAATCTGTTTGCTGACAGCTGTGCTCCCTCTAACAGTGTTGCCCTATATTCCAGAAAGGAAAAAAAAAAGAAACATTAATTTTCCGCCTCAAGGGATTCCAATTGACAATATTCAACTCTCCTTTTCTGTGGTATTCTGTTGCATTTAACTATCATGTGGGGCTGCTTTCTCCTTCTGTGGATTAGGGGGTGGGAGCACATTTATTGTGGGTGAGTCGGTATAATATTGGGTATATTCTCACAGGGTCACAGATACACCCCATGTTCATGGAGACTGCTGTTTTTGAACATTACAGGGAATTACTCACTGATAATCTAGCCATCACTTCTCACACTTCATGCTCAGTCGGCAGGTGTTCAATCTAACGAAAATACAGTGATGCATTTGTGTACAATCTCCTTTTCATCTTGGAGAAATTGGAGTTGAAATAGAAAATGACAAACAAATTGGGCCACACACGCCTTAAAAGATATTAGTTTTATCGACCCAACTGTCCTCGAATCAGCAATATCTAATATTACCAGAGTGTGATGCGATGATATTACAGATTGCAATGGAGTGCAATTCATTCACATGGAAATAAATATGTTTTCAACCATTACTGCACTGGCAAATCATCCCCTACTGTTGTGAAAAAAACTAATTGAAAAGAAAACCCTCTAAGACACAAATCCCACTCAGGTATAATCATCATGTATTTACTATGCACACATATGTGAGTCTCAAACATATGTATTTCTTCCCCAGGTGGTGTACAAGAACAATGATATCCGGCTGGAACTGTCTCGCCTCGCCCGCATCGTGGACCCCAAGATGAAACTCCAGGGCGATGTGGTGTTTAAGTGTGAAAACGTTCCCACCCTCGACCCCATCAACTTCGAGACGCCAGACTCCTACCTGGCCTTGCCCAAATGGAACACCAAACGCGTGGGTTCCATCTCGTTTGATTTTCGCACCTCCGAACCCAACGGGTTGATACTCTTCACCCACGGCAAGCCCCAGGACCGGAGGGACGCAAAGGGGCAGAAGAACAACAAGGTGGACTTCTTTGCGGTGGAACTGCTGGACGGAGGACTGTACCTGCTGCTGGACATGGGCTCCGGCACCATCAAGGTCAAGGCCACACAGGCTAAGGTCAATGATGGCGCCTGGCACCATGTGGACATCCAGAGGGATGGTCGCTCGGGTAAGGATGGAAGCGTAAGAGAAGGTCGTGAAAAACCTGAACTGTTGTTTTCATTTTGATGTAGTCCGAACTGAAACTTCACTGATTTACTACAATGAACTGTTAGTGACACAGTTTACCAACAGTAGAAATATAAACTTCATTTCTGTTCATCACTGTCACAGCTTATTGAACTGTGATCAGCACGGTGCAGTGGGCTCTCGTTACGTCACATTTCTCTCTGAACTCCTTTGACATTTGACTGTACATGAATTCATAGACAGAGCTGACAAGGCGGCTAACAAACGAGGACAGAGTAATCAAACCGAGAGAAATAAAGGTTCGCTCCTGTACCATATATCCTGAAAGTGAAGGAGTGACTGCAGTATGTGTGCTGACATTCTTATATATTATTGTTCATCGTTTCAAATTGTAAACCTTCATTTTGTTGACAAAAATTTAAATTCTACAATTCATTTATTATTTGTAATATCAGGTAACTAGGTCTCTAAAATATCATAAATATAGGGTTAGGGTTATAGGGTTATTCTTGTAAAGAATAAATACTTTTGGCCTTTTAGCTGTACTTTGGGTTTAGTGCTAAATAGTGAACATTGTAAATATGACATGTGCATCCTCACAGATCTGCTTACTTGATAACTGGCTTGAAATATATATATATGTGTGTGTATATATATACGTATATATATATATATATATATATATATATATATACACATCTTTCAAAAAAGTATACATATCTTTCAAAACTGCTATTTATTAATTTTTTATGAATTGACAAATTAAATGACTAATTGTTATTCAAATTTTTCCCTCTAAATAAATTAGGAAATAGGAAATCATTTTTACTTTCACTTGTATGCATTTTCACAAACTTGCACCATTACCATTCTACAACATTAATAATAATTATGAACTGGTTTTGATCTACTGAAATAGTTTCGATTAATGGAAATTAGAATGAAGAAAACCCCCTAGAATAACGATAACACTGCAGACTGACTGTAGCTGTCACAGTGGAACTGCACCAGCTGTAAGTTGTAATCGTGTTACTGCTTGTATCAGCTTTTCCTGCATCACAACCACAGGAAGACGTAAACCTCCTCAATATATTCATTTCAGTGATGATTTATAGCCGGGGATGAAGTCATACTTCTCTCTAGATAGCTACTGACTGTTTCCCTCGCTTCCATCTCTATGTCCTCTGACCTCAAAACATGGCCAAATACACAGAAAGTATTGGAAGAAGATTATATTAGAGAAAAGGGTTAGAAACTTCTGATGCCTTGAGCTCCAAAACCCAACACAATCTCTGCATTAGGGTGGGATCCTCCAGAGAACCAGGGTGTGTTAGTCGGAGCTACAGCCCGTGTTATATATCAGGTTAGAGCAGCCAATTTAGCCGTGTGTCAGAGCTCGCTGCTTTGATTAATCACCAGCACAGCCCCCAGTGCGATAGCAGAGCAGAAAGAAGGATTTTCACCGGGAAAAAGAGGAATGAGACAGATATAAGGATACCAGACTGAGGGATGGTTAAAAACAGGCATAATCACACTTGCGGCTCGAGTGAAATGTTAATAGGAGTTGCAAGTGAATTAAATCCCTTGTCCACAAAGATCTCCAGCCAGAATCTCTCCGTCTGACTGCAAGGTGAATATCGCACAAGTATCATTTTCCGACGGGATAAATCCTGAAGAGTAAACAGAACTTTCTATGACCATGAAGCCTACTGCTACTCTACAATTCTCTGGTTTGTCAGTGAAGTGGATGAATGACAATGCAGACTGGATTCTGTAGTGCGACAAACAGCTGACTCATATGGACGGGTCCAGCGCTGGTTGCCCATCTGCAGGTCCACGGTATATTATGTCTGGTCAATACAATGGCAGTGTTGTCAGTGTGCTGCATTTTTCTGATATCAAATAATCATCTGCTCTTGTGTCACATATCTCGCCTGCGATCAGGCGCTGTGTCCCTCCCCTTTCCTTTCTTTACAGTTGTCGTACTTATGGAACTGAAGTGACATCCACTTTTCTTTTGTCTTCTTTCTTTTCTTTTTCCAACCCTGTGCAGTAGTTTTGGTGTTGGTGCAATGTAACATTTCAAAAAACGGGTAAAATGAGACATGTTGGGCTCAGTGCAGTGGGCCACCCCCAGACCCATCGGAGGGGGGTGGTCCACAGCTAAACTTCCAATCCGGGTTCTCCCGAGACCCGCAGGAGGGAACCGGTGCAGTGTTCCCCCTTATTCAGTTTAATATCTACATCCAACCAACCAACCAATGTTCTTTTTTGGTTATTTTGGCTCTCGGTGGGGAGAAAAATTATGAACTAAACCATTTGATCAAATAATATGTGATGGATATGAAGTAAAATGCTCAGTGAAGCAGTGTTGATAGAGTCTGGCTGTCTAATGATTTGGTATGTTTGGAGTATAAGACCTTTACCTTACACAGGCAGTACTGGAATTATATTTATTCTATTCTATTCTAACTAGCTGACAACGTAAGTGTGCACTAAAAGTAAATGAGTCTCTTTGATTTTTTACATTTGTAAACCTTGTCAAATCTGATCTAACTTAATTTGGGGTTCAATGGATGTAAGAAAACATATACAAGTGCCCCATGGAACACACCTGTACATGTGTCTTATTATTGTCTCCTGTGTGGTCAAGGGCACTTTGTCCTTGACCTTGAGTTTTTGCTGGGTGAGTGATTTTTGTTTTCCTGGCCCCTATCGGGTCATTTTTATGACTCAAATAGAGTTCCCCTGTAGATGATGATCAGCACAGTTTTGGCTGCCAAGCATAGGTTTGCACCTCCACTACTCAGACCACATCCTAGCACAGACTAAGGTGGTGTAGCTGTTTCTGTCAGCCTCTTCTTGCAGCTTTGCTGCTCATGTTCACCAGCACCTCCGATTCCTAAGAGCTTTCTTTTGCAAAATTACCAAAAATCCGTCTTTAACTTAAGTCTTCTTTGATGAACAAAAAAAAGCGTATGTCAGTCACACAATTAGATTGAGAATGTAATTATTAAAAGTCTTAAAATATCATTTTTGGAGTCGTGCCACATTGAGGGCATTTAATGTCATTCAGTGGAGTTTCTGTTATTTCATGGACTCCAGTGAGTGAAATATGGCAGCTCACTGAACTAGTAGAACATGGCACAACAAGACACAAGTGATCATATCTCACTCCCCAGCAGTCTTTTTTAAAAGCATATGATAGGAGTACATTACTGGACATGTTGACATCCACATTTATGTATGCCAGTATTTAATAATGGATTTCTCTTTCTCCAGGCATCATCTCAGTAAACAGCCGTCGATCCCCTTTCACAGCCAGCGGGGAGAATGAGATCTTGGACCTGGAGGGGGACCTTTATCTGGGTGGTCTGCCTGACAGCCGGGTGGGCCTGGTGCTCCCCACTGAGCTCTGGACCGCTATGCTGAACTACGGATATGTGGGCTGCGTCCGGGATCTGTTCATCGACGGACGCAGCAAGGACATCCGGCAGATAGCTCAGTCCCAGAACGTGACCGGCATCAAGTCCTCGTGCAGTAAGGTGACGGGGAAACAGTGCGACAGCAACCCCTGCAAGAACAACGGCGCATGCAAGGAGGGATGGAACCGCTTCGTCTGTGACTGCACTGGAACCGGCTTCTGGGATAGCACCTGTGAGAGAGGTGAGCCCTCTGTCCAATCAGTAACCTCTCTCTGGTGAATGTCTTTTCTCTCGTATTGTAATCATTTTAAAACCGTATTGGGTTTGTCAGAAGGCTTATTGATTTTTTAGTAAAGGACTTTTTAAAGAGGGCACAGCAGCTGTACTCCTTTTATGTGCTAATCTATTTGGTCAGTGCAGTGCTGTCTCACCTTCTATCAATATGTTTGTGTAGGTTACATGATGCATGATGTTGACGATTGTTAAATGAGTAGTTATTATAAAGTTGCTGTATCTTTTCTGGCATGCTAAAGATGGTTCTGAAGTGGTAGTGATGTAGCCTATGTGTGCTAACAATAGCTACTCCAGGCAAAGTGGACAATGCTTCTGTTTTAGCAGACAAATGGACGTGTGACTTGGGACACTTCCCTCACAATGTTTATGGAAGCTTTGCTGAAAGATTTAATAGGATTTCACTTTTCTGTGAAGCCTGTTTTTGTGTTGGGGAAGGTTCTGCTGGTGCATTGGTCTCTCCTTGTCTGGATTTGAAAAGCTTGGACACATTAAGCTTTTATGAGACGGCGGAGATAGGGACACTCCGAGCTGTGGGAGACTATGTTGAGATTGTCCTTCACTTTTTCACTATTTCACAGAGATTTTTGGGCGTTCAGTACAGGGCTTTAAGTACTCTCCTAAGAACTTGAGGTGTGTAGAGAAACATACTTTAGGAGGAATAATGAGTATCTGGAGAGTAGCTTGTTACATCCCGCAGTGTGTGACTATAGGCCAGTGGGATGATAAGGTGTTGTTAATGATTAAAGAAGAATCAGAACCTACATGTACCTTACATTGAGAAAGACTGTTAAAGACTGAGACATGTCCCTCCTGTCTCGTTAATGTACCCTAAATAATGAAGCTCATGTAGAATGTATGTGATGTAGAGTACATGTTGTGAAAGAGCTAAACTTCCAGTGGGAGCCCAGTTAGGAAGCTGCTGCTGTCTGATGGAGTTAACCTCGTCTTAGCAGGACCGTTACTATCTATTCCAGTTGCACTCCCGTGCCGGTGTATCAGCACAAAGGGGAGAAGATAGTGGTGTACTAGGAAACACTCAAAGCCAGCCAATCTGCCTCGCTGACCTTCTACCCACAATAACAACACGTTGTCGTCTGTCCCCAGCGCTCCATCCACTCTTTCTTCTTCCTCTCTGTCCTGTTTGGCTGCCTCCCCCACATCGATCTCTGAACGTCCTATCTCTGCATTCAGTGAGCACCAAGAGACCTCAGCTCTGGAGCTAAGCTTCAGTCTGTTCAGCAGTACATCTTTACTCCACACAGTGAGACTTGAGGTGTGGTGTGAGCTGATGCTGATGCTGTCATGAATACTAGTTGTGTAGTCCATAATCAGAAAATTAATTAACAATCATTTAGTTTAAGGTCATGGGGAATACTATGTATCATTACTGGAAGGAGTACTCATAACCTTTACTTAAGTACAAGTACCAGTACAACAATGTAAAAATACTCCATTACAAGTAAAAGTACTTCATTCAAAATCCTAGTTAAGTAGCAGTCCAAGAGCAGCACCAGTATATTGTAATTAAAGTATCACAAGTACTTGTTCTGCAGAACAATCCCCTTTGTGACTGACATATTATTACATTATATGATTTATTTTTGATACTGATGCATCACTGTGTAAGCAGCATCTTACTGTGGTGGAGCTACTTTCACTACTCAGGCTGTAACTATTGATACCACCACAAAGTAATGCTCCGTAGTTGGTATCTAGCCCAGATAGTCCTGACCCAGGACATGCAGGGCTGCTGAATTCAGGTGATGCAGTGTGCATAGGGAGGAGGTCGCGGTGGATGGATGAGTCCAACACAAACAGGGCTTTGACCCAGGAGACCGCCGCTTGTGTCCCGTGTGAAACCTAAAGTTAAATTGACTTATTTGACCAACTTACGTACTTAACTAACAAACTTTGTTATTTTACTTAACAAATATACTTATTTGAACCCAATCCATAGTCTTTTTCTAAATCTAAATCTAAAGTAGGTTAGACATTTGTAGAAGAACGCACGAGAAATGAGAAATCATTTTCATTAACCATACATTGAGGATCTGTTGCACTACTTGCACTACTTTATATACAGTTAGGTGGTGTAGCCCCGTGGTTCTTAATTTAGGGGTCAGCAGCCTCCAAAGGGTCATAAGATCAACCCTCAGGTAAAGCTCTCATCATTGTAGTAAAGTTTTAGATGGGAATTTGTTGTTCATTTGATATATTTTAGCATCCTTTGGGCCTCATCTTTTCAGTTGTAACGGTGTGGACAGGGCAGCCTAGATGCTCTGCCTTCTTCTGGGGGACCAGTCCTCCCTCCGGAGTGTTGTGGGTCAGCTCTGTGGTCGGGTCTGAACCACCTCAGCTAGAGCGCCGGTCAGTGCGAAGGCACAGCAGCTCGATACGAGAGCCCTCTCAGTTTGCCGTGCCGCTCTCTCTCTGTCACGGAGAGCGGGGCCGACCGCCCTGTGGAGGACTGTGGCTGCTAGTGTCAGCCATCCTTTTATTCCCAAAGCATACCACCCTGTTCTCCACCACAGTGAAATCAGCCCTCTGTACCGTTTCTGTTCGCATGAAAGACCTGCTTTATCTCAGCAGCTCTCCTGAGCTGAGCAGCCCACCTTTTTCCTGCCGTCATTCTCACTGTTTGACCCTCAGCTGCAATCTGCAAATGGGAGGTCACGTCTGGTTAAACCAGGGAGACAGCATCATCTGCAGATAGCACAAGGTCTGGATGTTGCACACTGAATTACAAATGAGTCTGATTCCATTAGCGTCTACATTCTCTAGTGATTACTCAGATTCCAGTTCACAGCAGAATATTGTTGAAGCTAATTGTTGTCTGCTTCGGAAGCGTTCGCCCTTGAGATGAAGAAATCGATTTGATTTGAAATGTTGGGCTTGAAACAATGTGGTCTTTGTTTCTTTTCTCAAAAAGAATTTGCAACATGTTGCAATGAATGGAATTGTATTAGTCATGCTGGTAGAACCATTTATTTTCCCTCTCCTCCGTGCTTTTAAGCCGCCTCTGGAGCTCCCTAGTGACTATCAAAGAGCCACTGAGATGTATTCACACATGGCACTAGCTATTGATCTTCTGCAGCTCGCTATACGGTACAACAGAGAAGTGTGCTCGTATGATGAGGCAAGGGGTGAAATGATAGAGATCAGCGCTCTCCCCGGAGCCTAACAAAGGTTAGACATTTACATTACAATGATTGGCCTTTACTGGTGACTTCATGCTAGAATGTAAATACGCTCTTCTGTCTGTCTTAAAATAATTTAAGACAGACAGAAGTGCAATAAGAAGTGTAACAATTTGTTTCAGCATACACTTTTTTGTGATGTTATTTACTTCAAATGGATTTTCTTGGGAGGCATTTGTCACATTGCATCATCATTTCTAAGTAAACTCCTGAAGTCAAGGAGCTCTCATATCTGCAAAACCAAGGTTATCTCTATAGCAGCCGTTGTATTAGGTACACCTGTGCAATAGAAGGCAATCCAATACAAGTGTTCTGCCATAAAGTCCACTTTTAAGATACTTAGCTTTTGCTGTTGCATTTGTTTTGTCACTTCCTGTGTGCCTGAAACAAGTTCCAAACTGCAAAGGCGATTTGGAAAACATGGAAAGTCTGTAACATGCATACATGTATTATTTAGGGCAATAGGCTACTCTACTGCACCCTCCATGTCTGATTTTTAAGTTGTATATTTGTACTGTAATTTAAATACCACTGTATTTGTCTGGGATTTGTACAAACCTACCCTTTAATACGACGAGGTTATCTCTGAGACTTTGGGAGTTTCAGCAACTTTGGCAGAGCTTTCATTGTGAAATGACTAATTATACATAGTGGGTATTTAATTGGCTTATTCCAATACAGGCTTTACAGAGTATATACATATACATATTTATTTATATATTTGAATACTTTTGAGCCAACAAAATAAGGATTTTCCATTTCTCCACTACATTTGTATTCCTGGCCTTGTACAGAAGGCTTTGAAAATAATTTAGAGCTACATGTTGGGGGAGGCTATTTGCAGAATTTATAAAGCAACACTTCAATAAATAAAATATGGCAAATCTAAATAAGTAATGTGAAATTTAGAGGCTTTCGTTGTGGGACTTGTGATCTCACTATTAAACTGTGCTGTATTATACAATGCTCAGATAATTGGAATGTTTTGTAATTCTCTTCTAATTACTCAGAGTATAAAAACAGCATATTGTTATTAGTCCCACTTTACTTTAGTGAATACCAAGAAAGAGTTAGCAGCCTTCTCAAGCTTTCGGTGACATTACTTGGAGCACATTTAACAGTCTAGATGCAAATAGTGCTCCTCATGTGCCACTGTTGTTTTTTACAAGTTGAGAAAGCCCTCGTGGAAGTGGTTTCAGCTTACTCACACTAAATGGTATTTTTGGAACTCAAATAATGGAATCATGAGAAATGAAATTCTCCAGATGATTTCATCATATTTGTATTGAACAGAGCACGCTGCTCTGTGTAATTCCTTCTTTCCCACTGGGAGTTAAAGAAGCTAGCAGTGTTCTTGCTCTGTTTACCAGAACGAAAATACAAGCTGACAGATATTTCAGACTGTTTGAGGAGATCAAAGATCTTACCAGTCGACAACTAACAGACAACAGCGCTCCTGTCTGCTCTGTTTTCTGCCTGCTATCTGTGCCAGGTTTAGTTTACACATCATTTCTGTCTCTTATCTCTGCTTTTTCCCCCTTACTCTGTGTCTCCTTTTCATTTGCTGTCTTGAAATCGTTCTCTTTTTTAACTTTCTGGGTCTCCCTCTCCTCCTCTCTGTCACATTCTCCCTCTGTTTGGCATGTCTTCTTTAACCTCGCCCATGAGACACGACAGCACCTGTGATCAGAGGTCTGCCGTGCTATCACAGAAACAGATGCAGTGCCAGCATGGGAGCCAGCCACTGTGTGTGTGTGTGTACGTGTGTTATGGAAGTGCATGTTCTGAATATGATGTGAAAAAGCAATGGATATCATCACATATCATCACGTTGGCTCTTTTTGTGCCAACATATGTTCCTGTTTCTGGACCCTGTGTAGGTTTGCATCCATTCACAGGACTGAGAACGCTTTTTATAATGACTGCCAACACCAACGTGTGTGTGTGTGTGTGTGTGTGTGTGTGTTCGCACTAGCCAGGCAGTGCCAATGCAAGTGTAGGATGCCGGGGCCCTGGCCCTGATAGACCCCCCTCATCTGGGTTGTGACCGGGAGTGTAGCCCTACCTGTGATGAGTTGGGATAGGGCTTGGCTCGGTGCAGCTCCAACAGGCAGACATGGCGAGGAGAAGAAAGGAAGATACTGGGCACATGTATTTGAGGGAACATGTTGGCCCTCACACACCCTTCAGATGATAAGGCTTGTGGAATTGATATGTTTTGCTTGTATTTCTGTAACCTGATGTTGTTGTCCTCTGCTGTGTGCAAAGGTTATTTATCTTACTTAGCACTCCAGCTGCGTGGGATTTGTCTAATTGGGCTGAATCAGGCCTACAGGTTTAGTTCGGAGAAGTACTTTAAAAAGTGATTCTGGAAAATGATTTTTCTCTCAAATAGCCTGCAGTCAGTTCCACAAAGCGCAAAGAGAGAGGAAATCATTAGCCTCCTGTAATGATAATGTTTGAAGATGGGCTGTGTCCTCTCTCTCTTCTTTGGGAGGCAGCTCAAGGCTTTATTCCCTTTTGATTGTTACATTCCATTACATGAAAGGGTTATCCAAATGTTATTCCCCATAAGGAAAACTCCAGTACAACAGATCATTCAGGTCGTATTTGAGTCTAACTTGCAAGAGGTGACATTAATTCGAGACTACAGGGGGGTGCATTTGATGTTGTCGGCTGACTCTGGCGAGAGACCAAGTTCACACGCGCTGCCTCGACTGAGCGAGCCACTCATCCATTCAAACCGTCAGTGAGTCCAGCTTTGTGTTTGTAAACCGCATGTGGGTCTGCTTGTGTGGGTGTGGGAGGGAGCTTTTAGGGAGCCGGGGTGTTGCTGACAGCCGTGTGTTGCAGAGTGCTGTGCAGCTGATGAATAGCCCAGTTTATCAGGTAAATAGGCCTGTAATGAAGTGTGTTTGTCTGACGGTGTGCCAGCCCAGCCATCCCACTGAGACTCTCCTCTTTCTGTCTTTCTGCTGCATCGACATACACACACACACACACACACACACACACACACACACACACACACAGATACAGATACACAGTCAGGACCACACACACACACCAGTCCACTGGGGACAGATTGGATTGTGTCTAATGCATATTGTATTTTCTCTGACAAGATGCCACCGCCCAGGTACAGTAAGTGCCTGTGTTTCCCTACTGTCACTGGATCCAGTGATGGCTCTGGGCCTGAGCTGATGGCTGGAAGTGTTTCCACCACAGATCAGTGGTGACGTAGCTCATTGTACTGCTGTGTTCCTCTTTCTTAATGTTCTCACTGCTTCAACTGCAAATCATTTTATTTTTGTTCCAAATAAAGTAAATATTAATTTGAATGATTGCATGATCATAAGGATTTACGAATGGTTATGCTTCTCATGCTAGCATTTAGAAGGAAAAAAAGTATTTTCTTTTTTTTTGTGCTTATTATTAAGTTTTGCCTAAACTCACACACGTCTTAATCAATTACAGCGGTTCTCACACACACGCACACACACACACACACACACACACACACACACACACACACACACACATCATGCAATTACCTGCTCATTTCACTCGATGTTCATGGTGGCAGTGAAATAATAGGTTACCACATGGCTTTTACAGCTTAATCATAGGTAGTAATTGCAGAGCAGAGATTGGATGACATTGATGGCTGCCACCTTGCTATATAGAATCCCATAATATTATTTTTGGGTTATGCCTGAAAAAAGCAGTGCTTTTTGCAGATGATTTACTATTGACTATGTATCTGTGGTGGCAGATACACTTTTCCTACTGCAAAGGACAAGAGACATGCTATCATGAATCTGAAGGAGAGAGCATCATGACAGAGCTACACTTCTGTGCTACGAGCCCGTAAAGTATGACATCACCACCGGATGAACCTTACTGGTTCAACAAGGCCTTCATATGCTGCATGCATTGTGTTGTGCATAATGATTAGTCTATTCTTATGATTAGACAGTATGGAGGCATTATGGGAACACGGTCAGAAATATGAGAAACATTTCATCCCAAATCTCTGGGATCTCCCAGTGCACCATCTCTGCACCCACTGTGATACGCTGTTCATCATTATGGTCACAATTTCTCTGACGCATTATAAACATACTTATGTGTTACAATCTGCTCTATAGTTATAATAACTCATATATATATATATATATATTCATAATGATTGACAACAATATAACATATTATAAAGCATTTTATAATGACCTATAAGTATCATAATACTTCATAACTGCTGTTCACTTACAGACATTTTTCTTTTTGCAAGGATCTGTAAAGCCCAGAGTTGTAACTATAATCTTTTATAATCACTTTTATAATAATAATAATGTGATTATACATTATCCTAAATGGGCATTGTATGATTTACATAGATATCATTGAACCTAATCAACAACACACAAAATGTTCTGAAATTAATGTTTCCCTTTAAAGTGAACAATGATCACTTAGAGTAACTTATAACCACATTATAAAGCATTCAGTCATAATAATTCATCATAAAGAGATCATGTATTTCAAATAATATGATCATTCAAAGTCAGTGACAAGCAATTATGCAGTATTATGATCCTTGACCTTATGAGTCATTATAAAATGCTTTTTTCTTCTGTCATTGTGAATATGTATCAGTGCTTTATAGTGGTGCAACGGATCATAAAACTCACCATTCAGATCGTTTCACTGTTCAGTCACGGGTTGGATCACGGGTTGGATCAGGGGTCGGATCAGGGGTCAGATCAGGACAAAAGAAAAAAGGGAGAAAAAGTTTAGAGATCCCTGATCATGTTTTTTTGCTCCAGATATTAATTGCCGATCATTGATGATCCATATTGACAGTTATAGATCCCTTTGTTGTTTGATTATAGCAGTTGGTCTACAAAGATTCTGGCTCTTTTTTCTTTGCAACCGTCCAAAAAAATAATTTCAACTGCTCTAAAGTCAGTTGTCAAACCACACCGTGTACATGTACTGTACTAATCAGTACAATGCTGTTGCACACCAATTTTACTCTCATATTTTCTCCATATTTCATTTGAAACAGCAACATTTTGAAGAGACACTTTATGTTGTCAAGCTTAAATGAACAAAAACAATTTACACAAGAAACCAAGCCTCAAACCTCAGATGGGAAACAGTTGCATTATTTAGGATATAATGTTGCCTTTGCTTTAGATTTCTGGGATAGAATAAAAATGTAAATTTAAAAGTAAAGCATATAGACACAGTCGCACCTGATGCTGTGTGTGTATCAGGAGGATTTCACCTGCGGTGGGAGGTGGGCCTGGACCAGCCTCTCCTTCATCACATGTGATGTGAGGGCAACCGGTGGGTAGTCATTGAGGCCAGATGGAGTCGTCTTCTTTGGTACAGGAACCAGGCACGAAATCTTCCAGTTGCTATCTTCAATCTAGTTGTCTTAAAATGCAGAGCAACTAGTATGAACAAGTGGGACTACTTGTATGAACATTACACCTGAAAGGTATTTCTAAACCACAGGGTTTCAGTGAACAGAGAACTGCTGCTTGACACAGTCTGTAACTAAGGTCAGTCTGATTTCCAACACATTTTATTAAATGTGATAAACCTTCTAAACTCAAGGTCCACCCACTGAGCTATTTCTAAACTCGTTGGCTGTAATCCTATGTGAAAACACTTGCTGAAGAAGGTCATGGTAAACAGCTGAAAGCTTTTTGTGTAACTAAGTGAGTGACCTTGAGTTTACATACAAAGAAATGCAAACAAATTAGTTCAGAAATTAAGTTATGTGTAAAAAAATGGAATGCCACAGGGAAAAAGTATTGAACACGCTCACTGAAATTGATTAAATACTTCGTACGAAAGCCTTTGTTGGTAATGACAGCTTCAAGACGCCTCCTGTATGGAAAAACTAGGCGCATGCATCGCTCAGGTGTGGTTTTGGCCCATTCTTCCAAACAAACAGACTTCAAATCTTCAAGGTTCCGTGGGCCTCTTCTATGAACTCTGATCTTTAGTTATTTCCCTAGATTTTCTGTTGGATTCAAGTCAGGTGATCATCTGGGCCATTCTAGCAGCTTTATTTTATTTATCTGAAACCAATTGAGAGTTTCCTTGGCTGTGTGAAATGTCCACCCTCGTTTCATCTTCATCATCCTGGTAGATGGGAGCAGATTTTTATCAAGAATGTCTCGGTAAATTTTTCCATTCATCCTTCCTTCAATCATATGAAGTTTGCCAGTGTCGTATGCTGAAAAACAGCCCCACACCATGATGCTCCCACCTCCAAACTTCACTGTTGGTTTGGTGTTTTTGGGGTGATGTGCAGTGCCATTTGACCTCCAAACATGCTGTGTATTATGGCATCCAAAGAGTTCAATCTTGGTCCCATCTGACCAAACTATATTCTCCAGTATTTCACAGGCTTGTCTAAATGTGCAGCAAACTTTAAACGAGCTTCAACATGCTTTTTCTTCAGCAGTGGAGTCTTTGAAACTATTGTACCTGCTAATTCCAGGTCTTTCTGAAGCTCTCCACAAGTGGTCCTTGGCTCTTGGACGACTCTTCTGATAATTATTTTCACTCCTCTGTCAGAAATCTTGCGAGGAACACCTGGTCGTGGCCGGTTTATGGTGAAATGATGTTCTTTCCACTTCTGGATTATGGCCCCAACAGTGCTCAAATGGTTTCAGAGAAATACAATAAAGCTGCTAGAATGGCCCAGATGATCACCTGACTTGAATCCAATAGAAAATCTATGGAAAGAACTAAAGATCAGAGTTCATAGAAGAGGCCCACGGAATCTTCAAGATTTGAAGTCTGTTTGTTTGGAAGAATGGGCCAAAACCACACCTGAGCAATGCATGCGACTAGTTTTTCCATACAGGAGGCGTCTTGAAGCTGTCATTACCAACAAAGGCTTTTGTACGAAGTATTTAATCAATTTCAGTGAGCGTGTTCAATACTTTTTCCATGTGTCATTCCATTTTATTGCACATAACTTAATTTCTGAACTAATTTGTTTGCATTTCTTTGTATGTGTGGATTAGTTGGGTTGTTACCAACATCTGGTGAATATTTCAAGTCAATAGCACCTTTAGAAATATATTTACTGAGAAAAATGGTGACGTGTTCAATACTTATTTTACCCGCTGTATATATACATATATATGGGAAAGTGATTGTGTTACAGCAGCAGGTTATTCAAACATGACACAGGACCAGTAAAACCCAAAATGGAGATGGCCTTTTGATCAGAGGAAGTGAAGAAGTAAGATAGAGCTTGAGAGCCAGTGCTGCTTTTATGATATTAAAACATGATTATTAGCTTGTGAATGGCTGTGGCTCTGTCTCTGTCATATTTATGTCTGACAGGATGAGTTATTCATGCAGCATCAAGCTTCTGTGTAACATTGAATAAAGGAACATGCCTTGCAGGTTGATAAGCATGCAGCTGTCTGAGTACACGACCTGTCCAGATACTTCTCCTGTGCTATCATGAAGTAGATACCCACGCAGAGGAGGAGGGGTTAGGACGTCTCCAGAAGCTGAGGAATCATGATTAAGCATTCAGCTCTGTCACTTGGAGGGAAAATGGTTTCATCTCCCTCTTGCCTCACGACCAGACAGCTGAATTAATAGAAAACAGCAGAGTACTGTGTTTATGTCTCCAGTTCCCTTTCTTTTCTAAGGAAGGATGATGGTTAAAATAAGCCTACCCTCTCTCACCTTTCTCCCCCTCTCCCCCTTGTGTTGTCCCAGCCCCACTTTCTCACCGTAAACTGGTGATAAGCACCTTTTGCTGGGACATTTGTCTCCGCAGACAGAGAAAATGACACTTCAAGGTCCACCGTGACTAACAGACCAGAGCTCACATAGTACATACACAGGACAAGGGGGAGGGGGTGAAAATGGAGAGTGGGAAACATGAGGAACATGCAGAAAAGACAGTGAGGTTGAAAATACAAAAGGGACGTGTTTAATAGAAGGGGACAGCAAATTAAAAATGAAGATTAGATGGAGAAGAATAATTGAGCAATCAGCCCTGTAGAGCAGGATAGTCCTCAAAGCGTATTTAACAGCAGCATGTCTCACCCTTTGTCAAGTCATTTTGCTTTATTCTTGACTTGACAAAATTGTCTAACCTACATTTAGATATTTATGTAGTGGATTAAGTTAAATATACATGTGATGGATTGGGATATTTCCTTTTTCCTCTGACATGTACCGTGTGAGTGTTCGATACACACACACAGTACAGGCTCCCTGGCTGTGGACGCTGTGACTGACTCGCATCCTCTAAATCGTGGTGCCTCTGTGGCGCCTCCGTGGTGCCCTGCAGGTGGTAGATTTGAAGCATCGGCAGCTCACCATTACAATAATGAAATTATATCATACTCATTTTAGAGTGACAATAATATGTCGAGGAATTTCAGTGACCAGTGAGACAATGGCACTCCATCATCTATCTATTCAACATGTGTGTATGCCGCAAGATAAATCACCTGTCTTCTCAACACAGACAATGCTCACTTTGTGTTTCAGGTTTGTAACAACAAGCGATGTGATAGACAGGCCTATAGAAAATATAAATAAGAATATGTAGCCATATATCAAGCTCAATGATGAATATATATATATATATATATTTTTTTTTTTCATGGGAAAATAAAATGCTATATTTTGACGTCGTGGTCTTGAAAGGTATCAGTCAAACCGTCTCTGATGTCACAGTGACTGCTAAGTTTAGAATAGATGTGTCAAGGTGCTCTGACACACTGCTTGAAATATGTAGCGCATGCTGGGCCTCTGAAAACAAGAGGCGCACTGGCACCAGTGTAGAGGGCACAACAACACTTTCAGGTGCCATGGTAATAAAGTGGTAACGTCAAAGCAGGTACTACTGTCATAGAATGTTGGCTGTAATGTAACTAACATGTTGGCTCTTTATCCAATCACAATCAACCATTGTGTAATTCAAATGAAGTTTGTGGACCCAGCGCTCACAGGTTGGGAGCGTGGCAAACACACTTTTGTAATTTTGTGGCCAGGCTCCCAGGCGCCCAAATGGGGCACACTTAGGGTCAGAAAGAAAGCATTATCAGTTTAATATTATTATAGGGGGGTCCATTTCAGGCCAATGATGGCCAGTCACTTTCACTACTTTCACTTCTTTTAATCCAAGAGCTAACCCCATCATGACCAACTTGTTCTCACTCCCAACTTGTCAAATACAGCAGCCAGTCAGTGGCTCTCCATGTCAAACTATGCAGGGAGGTCTGTATTTAGTTTACACACAGTCTGATGATGGCTGCACAAAGTTTGAGATCTTCCCTTTGTTATGACTTGATATTGAGATTGAGAGTGCAGATGGAACAGATACCGGCTGCCTTCAGAATGCAGATCCTTTACCAGAGTAAAGGAAAGGCCTTCAGTAGAGAACTAAGGAGCACCAAGGAACACCATTTACATGTTAAAGACAACCTCCACAGCGCCTGCAAGCTATTATAGCAATAACTACCAAAGAAATCCTCTTTTCTCTTCAGCTTCTGAAATGTCACTGCAGAGATACATTCCTAGTATGAGCTGTGAGATTGTGTGTGTGTGTGTGTGTGTGTGTGTGTGTGTGTGTGTGTGTGTGT
>NW_022280096.1:1499006-1529164 GCF_004355925.1 Anarrhichthys ocellatus | reverse complement strand
ACACACACACACACACACACACACACACACACACACACACACACACAGATATATAGAGAGAGAGAGAACACTTAGAGGAAATCAAGCCTTCAGTGTTTGGCCATCTGAGAAATTGACAAGACTCCAAACCTCCCCCGGCAGCAGGGGGGAGCGTTCTCTGACAAACTGACTTTAAGGATGAAAAAGGGGGAGAATACAGAACACTTCTTTGCTACAGATAGCAGCGTACCCTCTCTGGGCTTTACAGTAGTACCTGGGATTGCCTGTTTTTTAAATGCATCAAGAGTCACTCTGGTAACATGACTTGATGATATTGAATGTGCTTTGTTCCCTTTAGGCTTCTCTTCTCTTCTTCTATCCCTCACTCCTGTTCCCACCCTTCTCATCTCCACCCTGATCCATCTCTCAACATGTCAAAGGAGAAGCTGGTGTCCACAGCAGCTGGCTGTCTTTGACTTTGCTGCCCCCCAATGGTGCTGTGGTTCACTGGTTGGGTGTACATGCAGATGTGCACGCTGCAGTGTATGAGTTAGAGCGTGTTACAGCTAATACTGCTGCTTTTTATTCATTTAACCACAAACAACCATTGTGTCAGAAAAGGCATCGAGCAACTACAGGAGAGGTCCAACCTCCCCCCCCCTGGAGTCTTGTGGAGGTAGCGGCTGTACATTTGATAAGCATACTCAGTGGTTTCAACAGTAAACAGGAGGCACAGCTCAGTGCAGCAGATGTGGAGGAGTTTTACAGCAGTTAAACATATTGCTAGAGTTGTTGGAAATGAGGCAGAGTAAAGTTCTCGCGGTACAAGGAAAAAAACAGACACCCACATCGCTTCCCCCACATCTACAAGTTACAAGAGTACTGTGAGTTTTACAAGTAGTTAATGTATTGGCCTCACACACACACACACACACACACACACACACACACACACATACACACACACACTCACTTCCCAACAATCTGCGTGTCTGATGATGTTCTTCTTAATCTTGAACCACACTAACGTGCAGCGCCCTGATGGCCTGAAGGGTTAATGGTTTAACCAAGTGACATTTGCTTCATGTCATTCAAGTCTCCCTCTCCCCTCATTTCCCCTCGTCTCTCTACTATGGCTGTCTAACAGAAGTACTTTAAATAACCAGTAGCACTAAGTACATTTACTGATGTATCTTTACTCCCTCTCATCTAATACAACAACAACTGAATGCACGGCCAGGTCAGGAAGATTACACAAAGGCAAAACCATAAATCAAACAAATGCTGTGTTTCATTTATACAACCCCAGCAGGGCATCACAGTGACACCATACTGTAGAAGATGTAGAAAACATCTGCTGCTGCCAGATTACAGACTGTAATCATAAACGGTGGGAGGAGTGACCACCTGCCCTGTTTGCTCTGTCTGCTGGAGAGTTCCTCCATTACAACGCTCTCTTTAACAGGATATTGTTTCTCAATGGGGCACTTCCATTCTTTACCTCTGCTCTAAGGTCACAGCTTAGGTCTTTGTTTTTGTACACAGTGAGCCCTTGTGTGCCCGTGTGTGTAGCTACCCACTAAGCCGGAGTTTTGCTCCATAGATCATCACAAACCATCATCAATCATAACTTCTACATCCCTCAGGTCAGACAGACACAGCTGCTCTGCTTTGAATAATCCACCTGGGAGAGTTTTGAGGAATGCCATTCTATGACGTTTACCAGCCGTAAGGTTAAGCCAACAGCAGCGTGAGGATGGTTCAGTCACTCTGTTGCTCCAGCTCTAGAATGAATAGCACAGCATGATGTCCATTATGAAATCATACTTGAAATTGAATGTGCAGAGGCTTGTTTCAGATACTGATTCTCTGTCCCATGTTGATAAAGCTCTACGGATTTACCTCATCCCTGTGTAAAGCCTATTCAATATGTCTGACGCACCAAAGCGCTTACTGTTCCATATTGATGCTACATCAACCCTCGTGATTTAGGATATCCTGATAAATTCATCTCGGCCCGCTTCGATTGAGCACGGCCGAATATTTGATAATCCCTGTGAGTGTGCTGACCTCCTGAGCTCTACGGTCTGATGGGGATGTTATTCTTCAAAGTGCTTTGTACAGAATATTTCTAAATCTGGGTTATGACAGAGCATTGTGTTTTACATGTTAGGGTTTCTCTACAGATCACTGTGTGTCCATTACAGGAATTAAAGAGTGAGGGAAGGAGAAAGTCAGTAAGAGAAGCAGATACAAAAAGAATGAAAAAAAGAAGCAGGCTCTTAATAAACACAGACTGCAATTATCTATGGCCATGTCATCAAACCACATGGATTCTACAATGATGTTGTGGGGCGATACATTATTTGACTCATCTTAGTTGTCATGTCAGTATATCATTTAAAGTGAAAAACAGCAATTAAACAGCTACAAAATATTGAGTCAATGAAAGGTGAAGGCTGAAGCTGTACAGCAGCTAAAGACTCCGAACCTTTTAACAAACGTATGAACAGGCTACAGTCGCTTAGCTCGTGTTGTCTTTATGCTGGCACAGTCCTCTGTCATCAGCCCTGTTTCTAGAACAAAACAGACTGAAGAGGAAATGGAGTTTTGGATTCAGCCAGTTGGCCAGAGACACGACTCCAAATGAATGCTAATGCTGCTCTGTGTCTGTTGGACGTGTAAATATGCTACAGTTTGCTAACATGTTAGCCATAACTTTACTTTAATTGTTTTCAGCTTGTTGTGGTTATTGCAGTTGAAGGATGTTCTCACAAAATACCACGACAACACAACTGTGGCCCTGAGAGCTCAACACACTGCTAACTAAGAAAACACCTTCAAACAGACACAAGCACATGAAGAGACAGCTTCACCAATTCGACAACCCATTGGCAGCATTTAGAAGAAGCTCCCAACCCAACTGACACTGTTTCCAGGGGAAACTAAGTGATGAACACAGCTGGGACATGCTTGTTGTTGCCATAGCTGTGGCTTATTAAGTTGTCTATCCATCACAGAGCGCTGCAGGAATGAGTCCGAAAACCATTTTACTGCTGCTTCACGCTTCAAAAGACATAAAGGTCGTTCATTTATGAACAAAACTTATTTATACTTATTTTCTACACTCCACAATGGAATGGAAGAATCCCATTGGCTTTTGGTCAGGGGAAGCGGTGTGTTGCTAGCTTTCACTGTAGTACTCCATCCCTGCAGCCTCACATGATTCAGATCTTACAGTAATGAGCTACAGACTAACGCTAGGTTAACTGGCGGTAATATCTGAATCATGAGTTCAATGTTGACATAACCCATAAACAGAAACATCAGGTTTTTAGTGTACCCTGGAAACATTTTCTGCTGTGTTGTGAGCTGCTTGCAGTGCTTTTTCTAAATGCTGCGCATGTGTCATCAAATTGATCTTCCTTCATTTGACTGCCTTGTTTCTATTTGCCTGTGTTTTCTAAACTTGCTGCTGTGCCTCCGTACAAGTCAAAGACAGCCACTGGGAAAAGCTGTAGAGTTTGTTCATGTCAGCACGAGACGAGGTTAAGTCAACATTGACTCAGCAGTCCGATCGGCCTATGACCCTCAGTGATATTTGAAGTTAGTTTGTGCTTTTGGGACATATACATATCAGCAGTGTGGCATACTTAAAGAGTGCTTTTAAACAAGAACAAGAGGAATTGAAGTCCCTCTGCTTCAGATCAATTCTTCGTGTTGTGGTGTGACTGCTAATATTTCCTGTTTAATGTGAACACTGTTGAATTAGATCTTGTTTTCCTGTATTTAGAATGCATTGCTCTGCATCTTATTTAAGTGGTTATCTCTCACAAGGGGTTGGGATTATTGGGCTGGAGTATGCCTTTAAAAGTTTAAGAAGTGTAGTCTGTTGGGATTTTTTTGGTGGTTCTGATGTTCCTGTGTAGTAGCAGAACTTAATGTGTGTGTGTGTGTGTGTGTGTGTGTGTGTGTGTGTGTCTCCTGAGAGAATCACGTGGTGAGGATTACTGTGGATAACGTCCACAGCCAAGAGCCTCTTCTGTCGAGTGCAGGCATTTCCTACAGACTCAGTGTGTATACACATGGTTCACACGTTGTACACACACACACTGTACACATACACACACACACAAACTGTACACATTCACACACACGCAGAAAGGAGACGAAGGCACATTCAGTGCCTGTAAGGTTCTTTATCGATGTCCTTATCCTTGCTGTCAGGTTGAGGATATGATTTTTCAACTTTAAAGATTGTTGACAGCATGCTAAGTGTGTGTGTGTGTGTGTGTGTGTGTGTGTGTGTGTGCGCGCGTGCGTGTGTGTGCATGTGTGTGTGTGTGTGGGGGAGACGGGTTGACAGGCATACACATTAAAATACCACATCGACAGTCAAGGCCCTTGTTGGTTTGTTTATCAAAACAAAGACTTGTCACTGTTGGGGGAAAAAAAGATGAAATAATCCTACACAGTTACAGCCAAGGCAAGTGAATAAGAAGAACGGAGAAAGAACAGGTTTAGATTTAGTTTTAATAGGACTGGTGTGTGTGCTGCAGAGCACACACACACACACACCCCTTCATACCCTGAATATTTGTGAAGCCTCTCACTTAATAGCTCTCCTCCTCCTCCATCTTCTGCTTCAATTGGACTGCTAATTATGTAAAGTGCAGGGCTCGCTGGAAAACACACACATACATACACAGATCCACACACACATGAACACACACACAACACACAAACTGACAAGTAGCAGCTTAATTAGCATCTGAAATGACATCCTCATTGCTGCTGATCTCTCTCTTAAGAAATACCAAGTTACTGTGGGTGCAACTGCTGTGTGTGTGTGTGTGTGTGTGTGTGTATGTGTGTGTGTTGTGCATACAAGTCAAGTCCAAACACTCACACACACTGAGGTTACATGGCGTGCAATCACCTGCAGTATCTTGCGGAGGCCCGCTGTTCGCTTTAGATTGCGTATGAATGACTTGTAATCACAGCAGCTGTCTTCACTTATGCAAAGCCTGTTGATGTTTAATTCTCTGCAGATGTAAAGTGATGTTCAGCTGTTTGCTTTCACTTCTTTACAGCCCTGACACGTGAATCCTTTACATGGTAGCATAACGTGCTCTAAGGTACTGTGATACCTGAGTGAGACAAATGAACAGCTGGAACCTTGAAAGACATAACGCTTACTTAAAGAGACATTTCTGTTTCATACGACCTGGGTCTTAGTTTCTTAGTTCTGGCCATCATTGCTATAGTGACATCGTCATAACCATAGTAATTGATGAGATTTGGGAATGCAAAAAAATCAGTCTGATGGGAAAAGAAACACAAGCGGTTTCAAACAAGCAGCAACCTCCGGTTCTGAGAAGTGAAGCCAACTCGAAAGCGCCAAAAACTGCAGTTCTTCAACCGGCCACTTGATGCTGGCTTCACAAGTGAGTCATTCCCCGTAGACCCCCATGTTAAAATGGCCAGCTTTACAGCAGAAATACATATCTTTACAGTTTTGGTCTCTATAGCTGTTACGTACAACTGTGCAGTGGATGAATCTTTATACAAACAGTTTAACTTAAAGTTTGGGCAATTGAGGGCGCGACGTCTCAGGCGGCGGTGACGTCTCAGGTCGCTAGCCATCTCCTCTGCTGTGTCACCACGGCCCGACACCAACGATACACCTCTGTTGTATTTTGTGGATTAGCTGTGAGTTAGGCTGTGTCGTCACTGCCAAGATGGCGATGTACAGAGCCCTCCTCTTGGAGCTTCACAACGGCTCGTTAGAAACCTGTGGGTGACTTGACAGAGACTCTGTCCATATTTGATGCAGTCTATGGTTCTAAACAGCCAGATTTATGGAAACAAGGGATTATTACCAACTGTTTGACTGAGCTCACTTTCAGTTTGACCTCCTAATAAAGAGGTTACGGTCATTGGACAACCTTTTGGGGTTAGGGGTTGCGTTTCTGTCCGTTATCACTAATTTAGCTGTTGATGCTCCACCAGCTGGCGCAAACTTTGTCTGTCTGCCGTTTTGTGCAAATTCATCAACTCCTAGTAGAGTAAGTTCAGTCTGGCTAAGACAAGTTGTTTATTACAAACCATGCACCTGTGTCACTTTGGATTTCTCCTGTAAGGCAGGCCACCAGTGTAAACCTAGAAAGGACACTTTGAGGGGAATAAAGAGTTGATAACCAACAATACTTCTTCACACTGTCTCAGATCCTCAAGTAAAATGGTACATGTATGTAAAATCAGTAATAACAAATGATCATATTCAATGGCCAAAGACAAGCAGGTTATTGTGTCAAAATCTTTGAATACTTACTTCATTTCTGCTTTTCTTTTTTGTGTTTCAATATTTTTTTGGAAAACTAAATCTGACCAGTAGAGGAAAGTGTGAAGCAGATGACTTGGACTCTTGGTCAGTCATCTCGGGAGCTTGAATTTGAAGAGATATCCCCTTTCTTTCCTCTTGAACCTTCCGTCACTGGTTCTAAATGAACTGTGTCAACATCCTCAAAATAAACTCAGCCTTTTCTCTGTTTCCTGCCACTCAAAACCATGCATTGGGAATAAAATCCACTCAACTGTAGTCAACCAAAGACTTCCTTTTCCTCTTCCAGACAACAAAAAGCCATTTAACAACAACACAGCCAATCCCGGCTGAGATTGATCGATGACATTCTGACACCATGGGGGACTACTTTTCCCCAAAAAGGATGCTGTACATGAAAACAGACCTTTAAAACTGAATGCCATTATATTTCTGCTTGCTTAAAAGGCCACAGCACAGTATTGACTGTGGAGCAGTGGAGCATATTGGTTAACTGTCAGAATGTTTTTTATGCATCCTCTTCAGACAGGTTGAGGGTATTATGTAACCATCATTAGCTAAAAAGTGCTTAAAGACAGATCGGCATATTGTGTTTGCATGGCCTTGGACTGTGCGATGGGTTGGTCCACCACTTTGGTCCTGACTGAAATATCGAAACAATTATGAATTGGCATGACGTTTTATACACATGTTAAGTGGGGCTGTGTATTGGCAAGCACCTCACAATATTGCGATACACGTGATAAGATGTAGAGCGATATATTGCCATATGATACGATACATATCGTCTAACATCTCATGTCAGGGCTACTCTCTCTGCAGGAGGGAGCCATGTTTTGACACGTTTCGTCACCTCTTCGTAAATCCTGCCACTACACTGCTACATCCATCATGTGTCGGCAGGAATGAGCCGGGATCATATAGTATACTTACTCTAGAGTCTAGACAGTATATGGCTGCTTGCGTGTGAGACGCCATGCTGGGATTTTGGCCGGATCATTTGTCATTTTTCAGGAGGTCACTGGCCGTAGCTTAGAAGGCAATGGGCAGCGTCATCTAGCGTTACATTATGACACAGTCAATGCATGAAAAGGAAATACATAGAGCAGTTTGTATTGTTTTTCATGTAGTTTGATCTGTTATGTGGATATTTGTAATCATAGTTATTAGTGGCCATTTAATTCCAGAATGAGTCTGTTGTGGACATTGCATTTAAACGAGGTGTATACAGTAATGTACTTGAGAGCCAGTAGGATTTTTCTGTTATTTAAGAAGTGACACTTTCCATCCCAATGTCAAATTCTCACAGCTCCAAACATCTGAACCAATTTTCAGAAATAGTTTTACCAAGAGCTCTGTGCCACGTCTGCTTCTCCAGAGTGTTTCTTTTCTAGGGTTCTGTCCACGTCCATCCTTGTCTGTTTGTGTTTTGTGAGCTGCAGATTGACTTTTCTTCCCCTTGTAGTAAGAGCCTTGGACCTGACCTGACTCACGAATCAATACATGCCTCCGTCAGTTAGGGGATCCATCTGTGGACAGGCTGCTGGTGTGCATGCATGTGTGGATGTTTGACCCTATTTATTTTTTGTGAGAGAGAGAGAGACAGTGCAGTTTGAAAATGAGTAGAACAATGGTGAGCCAAGGTTTCATTATCGTCCAGGCTACACAGTCAACAGCTTGTTCTTAGAATGGATTTTACAACTCAGACCAATGTGGGATGTTTTTTACAGCAGTGCACTGCTTGGCAAGACAAAATGGTTCAGTGATCTCACGCTGCTTGTATATGAATTTTGCAACAACATATCACATGGATTTTGACATTTTACTGAAGCAAAATCCAATAATGCATTACTGTTTGCATGGGAAAGCGTTTTTCTACACAAATCAACTTGAAAAGGACACTTTATTCAGTAGACCCTGTGTAGAAAGAAAAAACAAAAAGCCCAAGGTTGGTGCCATGTGGCATTGCACCGTTTACAGGTACAACCTGTCCCTGGTGGGATGCTCACAGCCTCAGCATCTCCCTAGACGCAGCCAAATGGTGGTGCATTTCTGAGGCCACAGGGCTATTTTTTCTTTTAAAAGCTGAAGTGTCAAAACAGGTATGTCACGGTTGGGTACCCTTTTTAATCCGTGTCTCTCTCCCCGAGAGGCTTCCAGTCCTGCTGACAGTCTTCCTCTTCCTTCGCCACCCTCGCTCTGGCTCTCTCCTCCTTTACGAACTAGTTGGGGCGACCTTGGCTCAGTGATATAGCGGGTCGTCCTTCAATCAGAGGTTCGGCGGTTCAATCCCCATGCCATCGGTGTGTGAATGGATATGAATGGTTATATAGTCCTGATGGATGGTGGCACCTTACATGGTAGCCCTGTCATCAGTGTGTGAATGGGTGAATGATGACATGTAGTGTTAAAGAGCTTTGAGTGGTCGGAAGACTAGAAAAGAGAAATACAAGTACAGTCCATTCAGCATTTACCAGAAGAAGGGAACAGAATAGTCCGGCCCAACAACCACCATGATCCATTTGTTCTTATTGTCTCTACAAGACAGGTTGTGTTGTTCAGTGTGTAGTAGAGTTGCACATGTTCCATTTTTATTTTACATTTCCAGAAAAAGATTTCATGATTAGAGAACTTGAGGTCTATAAAGGGAGTGTGCAGGGAGAGGAGGAAGTAGCGTGATGATTACGTTTTCTGTCACTTTGTGGATGATGAATACAGCTGCTACTGGGCATGTGCCCCATGTATGTGTGTGTTACCCATTGATTAAATATTTAAGGGACATGCATCATGCATGTGTCTGTGTGTATTGGCTTTCATACCACACGCTCTCTTGTATCTTCTCGGAAGCGTCGGTAGCATACATAAAGCTGTCAGAAGGAGGTGAAGCATATGCAAAATATTGCCACACTTTGTCCTGTTATGATGGTATCTGTGTGTCTTTTTCGAGCACACGCTCACACAGCCTCACTTTCCCATCATCGTTGGTACCACATACTTTAAAGCTCACTGAATGTAATCTGGTCTCTTCTTCACAGAGGCATCGATCCTGTCGTATGATGGCAGCATGTACATGAAAGTGGTGATTCCAAATGTCATGCACACGGAGGCCGAGGATGTCTCCCTGCGCTTCATGTCCCAGCGGGCGTTCGGCCTGCTCATGGCCGCCACGTCCCGCGAGTCGGCGGATACGCTGAGGCTGGAGCTGGACAGCGGCAGAGTCAAACTGACGGTCAACCTAGGTATCGTATAAACCTCCCCGTCAGAGCAAGAGGAGGCCTTACTGTCTTTGTGTTTCCTACTTTTTTTTTGGTACCTTTTCTTTTTGGTCCCGACATGATATCAGACCTAACACACACTAAACCAGTCTTTGTAGTTTGTCTTTGTAGCTGCATGTGTTGTTTTTGACTTGCCTGGACTGTGAGTTTTTCTGCCTTGATGCTTAGATTTCATTGTAGATTTTGATATCCATCATTCTAACACGTAACAAAGTTATCCATGCTCCGCAGCACATCTTTTGAACGGATCCTCACTTTAATCACTCTCATTATTGTATTCAGGTAGATTTTTCCAAAGGCACAGCATTTTCCTTTTGAAATTGTTGTGATAGATGTCGCAGTACTCAAACATGCATTAGTTCAGATAGCAACATCTTAGCTAACATTCTGCCATCTATTCAGAACTGCAGGTAAGCTTCAGTACATTTTAGTGCTGCACTGATAGTATGAATTCTTATCATGTGGGTCTGTTTCCTGTGGTCTTTTTTTTTTTTTTTTTTTTTTTCTTTCCTCCCTCATGATATCCGGATCATGTCTCTCTCCGTCCATTAGTAACCCTTGGTTTAGCTGGCATCTCCCATGCCTTGTTCAAAGATGGCACTCACCCCTTCAAAGGCCCCGAGCCTGCGGCCCGTCTGGCAAACAGCTCGATGCCACAGCACCCAGCGCGCCTGCAGATGGTGGCACGAGTGGTACACTTAAGTAGAGTGCAGGCCTTCATACCATGGCGCCTAGAAAAGATACTCTCGACACAAAGTGTGTGTGTTCATACAAATGTAACTCGTTCATTATGTTATCGGTTACCACAGCTGCCAAAAACATGGAACACCTGTACTCCATATTTCATGTTTTTAATGTGGGCTGTGGGCTTTTTCCAAGCAACTCTAAATTTGATTTAAGATTCCAACAAAAAACAATTTAATGCTCAGAACTCTTATTTGAATAACTTACACAGGAGAGAAAGTCTTCTTACCTTTGTGCGGTGTTGGTGCTGCGTGGCTCGATGCTGTTTGTTCCCACTTTTCTGTTGCGGTTGACGGCACATGACCAGCCTGGTCACATGGATTTCAACCTGCACACGCCAAACACAGGTTCAACACCTTCCAATAGATAGAGATTTAGTAAGTAGTAAGTAAGTAAGTTTTTATGACAAATCATATTAAATTGCTCAATTTTACACTCTCAAGTAAAATATTTTGGCTCTAGCTGCTGGGTTGCAAAAAAACCATGTGGCCATTGAATTGCGAGCGACCATTTTGAAATTCAACATGTAGCCAAAATAACGCTCATGTGATTCTAGGTATTAGCTCACCTGTAAAGATATGAAAGTCCCAAATTGAACCAAAGAAATGGACACAGTTGAATCAGTACTGTGATACTGACCATAACTGGTACAATGTGATTGGCTTCAGCATTGGAAGTAATACAAAGATTTGGATTGGGATTAAATTGGGTTTCCATTATCAGTATAGAGATATTGACAATCACGCTAAAATGGCCGCTGGGGTCATGTGACCGTCCCCGGAAGGTGGCTTTTCTTGCTCTTGGATGTCTGCAGCTGTAACCTTGAAGGATGCGATTTCATCTGTCACTTATTCTCCCCTCCCCATCTAGACTGTGTCAGGATAAACTGTAACACCAGTAAGTCAACATTCTTCTTCTGCAGCCTTCTTCCTACAGTACGATCAATGTTTGATTACAGCCTGTGTGCTAGATGTAAGGGCAGAGATGTGTGAATGCAGGGACTGATAAGAGTGGGGGGGAAGTAATAGCCAGAGATTAAAGTTATGCAAATGTTACTTAATGTACTCTATATGTTTTAAATGGCCCACTTTCCAAATTGATTCAGGCAACCAGTTCTTAATCTTTCCCAGTATGCCTATAGCTACTTGCTGAACATTTACACTCAGACTCTGTGGGCTATGTTGTTTTCCCACTACACTGTCAAATATTCCTGTGTGTCTCACTCGCTGTGTTTCGTCCTTATTTGAACTCATGCAGCGGTATATACTGTAGGCCTACAATGGGAAACATAGATGATGTTAGCAGACATGCCGTCACTCACGAGAGGGACTCTTATTTTTCATTATTTTCAAAAGCACTCACAGCGTTGTAGAGACAGAGAGAGGGAAACAGAACAAAGACTTGAAGGGGTTCAGGTGTGTTTGTGTGTGAGTGAACAGATTGTAGACATGTGTTCATATTGCTTGTTTATTGTCATTAATTCATAATAATCCAAACTCTAAAGACTTTTATTAATTTAGCATTTAAGTGATATGCTATGCATAGTTTGACTGTAAATTCATATATTTAAAATCAGTCATTAACGTAACAATTGTCAGTACATTTTACATTTAATCATGTTAAGTTGCGTTGGTTTGATTGAGTCAGACCTAATATAATAAAGTACTGACCACAGCAGTACACAGGATCGTAATGCCTGGATACATGCCACAATGTGCCAACAGCAAGTGTTCTTAGAATAATTTCATATTTAGAATTTTTGATTGAAAGTCACGAGGAGGAGACTTTCCTAAATGTGAGACTTTTATTAGAATAGATTACCTTCTTCATATACATGCAGTGGACTAGCATTCCTGTAGGTCAGGACTGGCCCAACAACTGCAGTCACTAAATTAAAAAACCTAAAGTTGGTCTTCAAGTGACTGCTGAACACTGCGTATCTGGATTTAAACCCTGTGTTCAATATTACTCAGCAGATTCAGGACTCTGAGCTCAGTGGGGCTGCGTTGCCCTCTAGTGGTGGCATAACACCTTACACTATCTATCACCATCACTAACAGGACTGTTGTAATGACGCGATGAAACTGCAGTTCATTCGTGATCTACTTTCTGTAATTAAACTGCTGAAACAGTGTTTATAAGTCAGAGTATAACTCAGAGTTTTTCCAAAACTAAAAAGCAGAGCACTACCAGCAATGGAGTGAGACAGTTATATTATCAGTTATATTATGTTATGTGTCAACTCTTAGTCACAGCCTTCACGGCCTTGTATGAGTCACAGCACACGTTTTCTTTTATCTTGCTGTCGGTTGTGATTTGTTGTATTGTTTTCCTCTGTTGTCAAATCAAAACCAAATGTTTGTTTGGAAAGTAAAGCTGCTGTCTCTAAATGATGAAGGTCTCAATCTGACTACACATGTCCAAATTGAAAAGGCTTTTCCTGGATAACATTTCCAGTGTGTTGCATTAGTAGTGAGAGCAGAGGTTTGGTTTGTGCTTGTGCTTCCCCCGTCCCTTGACTAACTAACCCTCCTCTTCAGGCAAGGGCCCTGAAGTTCTTTATGCCGGACAAAAGCTCAACGACAATGAGTGGCACTCAGTACGAGTGGTCCGCCGCGGTAAAATCTTCAAACTCACGGTGGATGACGACATGGCTGAAGGTACTACTCTTGTGTTCCACTATTTTACTATAAACATAGTAAATGTTACCATATGTGCATGGTCATATCTTTTCTTTTTTTGTTGAGGTATGGGTGAAGACATCTGGGATGATATTCTGTGTCAGTGGCACCGCTTTAGGATTCAGACAAAAGACTTCTGAGGAAAACAAATCAAAGATAGATCGATACTTCATCAAGCCCACAAGGGGATATTTTTTAGATTTAAAGATTACTTGTGCCTTGTGTTTGATAATTGATGATATAGTAATACTGACCTAATTCATTGGTGTGTGATTTCACCATTTGTTTAAAAATGTGTTTTCTTTATATGTTAGTTTTTGCTTTTACTTGACCGTCTCAGCATTGGTGGGGTGTTGCTTCAGCATGACACAAAGTGAAACTGGGCTGGAGGTGGCAGTATCTCTCCTCCTCTTCTACCCCTTCATCCCTCTGCTTCTTCTCCTCTCTCTTCCCTCCCTCCATCTCAGGTCAGATGGCGGGCGACCACACCCGTCTAGAGTTCAACAACGTGGAGACGGGCATCTTGACCGAGAGGCGCTTTGTCTCGTCTGCTCCCTCCTCCTTTATAGGGCATCTTCAGGTATGAATACAGACAGATGCAGCAGATGCATCCTTTTAACAAACATTAGTCACAGATAAACTCGTGTCCCAAAGAGGAGGGGTTTTCATCATTATTATTCATCATCTTAGTCAAAGGTGTGGAATTGAAGTGTGCTTCAATATGTCTCGACTCCTCTGCCCATAGAGCCTGAAGTTCAACGGGATGCAGTACATCGACATGTGCAAGAACGGGGACATCGACTTCTGTGAATTAAACGCCCGCTTTGGCATGCGCTTCATCATAGCCGACCCCGTCACCTTCAAGACCAAGGGCAGCTACCTGGGCTTGGCCACTCTGCAGGCCTATACCACCATGCACCTCTTCTTCCAGTTCAAAAGCACCTCGCCTGACGGTTTCATCATCTTCAACAGCGGAGACGGAAACGACTTCATCGCTGTAGAGCTGGTCAAAGGGTGAGTGGGGCAGTGACGGTGCAGACATTAGGTTCATATAGCTGCACCGGTGTGTGTGTGTGTTGTATGTTTTCCTAAGGCCTGATGAGGTGAACAGTGGTGACCCATCTATCTCTGTTGCACCTTTCGTTAGCGTAAAAGTGAAAAGATCTTTGTGTTGCAGCGAAGATTGTTTCATTATCAGTTTACCTCCCATTAGTGTCAGAGCAGTGTGTGTGAGAGCTCTTCCATTCAGGGAAATCCGACTGGGAAGATAAATGGAAAATGGACTTGCATTTCTCTTCTGCCGGTCATTCAAAGCTCTTTGCACTAAAGACGCTTCCAGATTACTCTGAACTTCACTTTTAGTCAGAGTTTCTACTTGTAAACTCTGGTTGAATCCATCCGCTCCGACTGGACGAAGATTGTAAATGTTAAAGCATCAACTAAAAGTCAACCTAATGTATATTTGACTGTAAGTAATTCAAATAATACATAGTATCATTTAGTAAAACCTGTTCTGCATGTAAATTGATGTCAGCATGAGTCACAATGTTATCAGGTTGCTGGGTACAGTAAAGAATCTCTGAAAGTTATCTTCTCTCCACAAAAGTTATCCTGTAAAATGTTAAAAAGTCCAGAAGACTCTGTTGGCTGTCCTGCTGACAGCTCAGTTGTGTAAATACCAAAGAAACATCAGTTTGTCTCAGTCGAGTCACAGTTATTGTTTATGTTTGGGATTGTGCTCCAGGAACGCTTGGAGAGTGGAAGTTGGAAATTTCAACTAACTTCCGATGTCTGAGTCGTCTGGAACGCATTATTACATTATAACATTCACCCATTGACACACATTCAAACACTGCCACCTGCTCATCAGGATCTGACGAATGCACATTCATGCTCATCCACACACTGATGACTTCAGCAACAATTTAAAGTTCAGTATCTTGATCAAGGACATTTTGACATGCAGATCGGAGGAGCCGAGGCTTCAAACTGCCGATACAGCGATAAGTGGAGGACCTGCTCTAACTCCTGATCCACAACCATAGGATAAAAGGAGGCTTACTGCAACCACACACTCATCTACACTAACAAACCCTGATGTGTTGATCTGCTGTGCTCCTCCTCTGCTAGGTTTATCCACTATGTGTTCGACCTGGGGAACGGGCCCAGTCTGTTGAAGGGGAACAGTGACAACCCACTGAACGATAACCAGTGGCACAACGTGGTCATCACAAGAGACGCCTCCAACACACACACGCTGAAGGTGGACACAAAGTCAGTCACCCAGAATGTCAATGGAGCCAAGAACCTGGACCTCAAAGGTAGCTCATCCAGGCTTCTGGAGAAATCAAATCTTCATGATGAGGGTCAAAGATTGTTTGGACGGAGACAGACTAGCTGTTTCCCCTGGTTCCCAGTCTTTGTGCTAACCTAAGCTAACCGGCTGCTGGCTGTAGCTTCATAATTACTGTACAGACAATTTTCTCCTCTAACTCTAGAAAATAAATGAGCCTATTTTGAACAATTCATTTGCAAAGCATGTATTATTAGTGTACATTTACCATGCTAACTATTACAGAATGAGATAGCAATATATTTAGTGAAGGGAAGGTGACATGTTTAGTTCGGACTTGAACTTAACTTGAACTCAGGAGTTGGGACTTCAGAGCTAAAACTACAACTACTGGCAAAATGTGCCACCACTGAATACTGAGACTTTATGAAACACTCCTATGGTCCTAAGCAGGGGCGTTTCTAGGATTCAGATAAAGGGGGGGCTTAGCCCCAAGGGGAGTGGTATGTTTGCGCGCGTATTACGTGGCAATGTTTTTTGGGGCCCATTTGGGGCCGTGGATATCCATTGTTTCAGACAGTTCATAGATTGGTTCAATCAGAAAGAGTGTGATTTTGCTCTGTAGTTTTGCTTGCATTCAGTATATGATAACACAAGAGACAGAATTTCAGGGTCATAGTGAAATTTGACAACACAAATATGAACTTTTCTCAAATAAAGAGAGAGAAATAATTTTCCTGCTTGTAAAGGAAAGACGGATAAACTAACTTTCATATCCGCGTCACTCCCAAATCCTAATTCTTAAAGGGGCCGCACACAATGGATGGAGAATGGACCTGACAGTGTCAACTTTACATCGTTAAGTATGATGATAGGCTATTGGATTGTAATTTGAAGGGGGAGAAAACATACAAACCAGAACGCACGCACAGATGTAGCATGTTAGAGTTATAAATAACTTGTCCATGTGAGAAACAATAGTTTAATTTAATGACATCACCACAATAAAAAATTAAAAAAAAATTCTTTTTTTTTTTTATCCAATAATGGCAAATTATTTGGGGGGGCCTAACGACGCCCCTGGTCCTAAGATATTGTTGATTTCAGCTGCACGTTAAGAGATTCAAGATTGGTACAAGTCGAGTATCAGGCCTGAGAAACACATCCTCAATCTATACATGTGTCAATAATATTAAATATTATTTGTATCGTAAGAAAGAGAAGATAATTGAACGGAGGTTTACTTGAAAATAAGGAAATCGTTTTCTATTACATTAGTAACCTGAATATTTCTCAAACTCATGAACATACTTATGTCGTCTCCCCTCAGGTGATCTGTTTGTCGGAGGTCTGGGACCCAACATGTACCAGAACCTCCCTAAGCTGGTGGTTTCCCGGGAGGGCTTCCAAGGCTGCTTAGCCTCAGTTGATCTCAACGGCCGCCTGCCAGATCTCATCAACGACGCCCTTTTCCGCAGCGGGCAGATAGAGCGAGGCTGTGAAGGTACAGATGGCCTGTAGCGTATACGAATCATGACCTGCTCCAAGAGATGTATTAGTCTCATTAGAAGGCTCTTCAGGAGCCCTTAAAGCCACTCTCTGGCATCGTTAATCCAATTCATTTTCTTTTTTCCTTCGCCAGGCATTTGTCACATCACAGGAAAACACTTTGTCTTTTAGTTTCTTGCTTGTTGATTTTTATGTTGCATATGTTGTCTATTTTAAGATCAGTACTGAAACCTGAATAACAAATGAAGAAACATCCTGTTTACCCAGATAATGAAAGATAATGAAACTGTAGCTAAAGTGATGCTACTTTCACTCAAACACTCACTGCCGTCGTTTTTCCTTCTCCAGAACCAAAAAGCTCTGACCTAAGGCAGAGTAGTTTTTTGCAATTGCAGAATACAAAAAGCTGCTGATGATGTATGTACATGGAGACAATATTTAATTTAACGTCTTTATTGTTGACATTTTAATGACCAATCAGTAAGCTAGGGGGTTTCAATCTATATTAGTTCTATATTCTCACTCTTTCCATGGCCTGTGCATATGCCCTGTAGAGGGCAGCAGAGGATTAAGCTGGTGCTGCTCAGTGGCCTCAGTGAGGAGAGAAAACAACTTCTCAACAAATCCTGTGTAATAAAAGAAATAGCACGTAGGGTTTATTTCCGGAGCTCAACCCTCACTAACAAATCAACAAGGCCCCCCAATGTTGCACTCTGCACAAAGTGACACAGTCTGTACTTTTACCAACACTAACAATGCTGGTCCCTCACTAACCTTTACTCTTGTTTTCCGCTCTGCTCTGTTCTGTTCTGTTATTTTCTTTCTGCTCTAACAAAGTTGGTTTCACCAAAGCCGACCTGCAAGGTAGAGGGTTAAACTCAGCCTCTCTGAGGCCTGCTCGCCTGAAAGTCTGCTGTGTGCAATGCATTGTGGGTGTCGCCATGGCAGTAATGTTCCCTTGGTGCCGCAGAGGTGACTTGCTCTCTGGAAAGAAAAACTGAATATGAAGATAAAAAGACAAAGACAGACTAGTGGCAGACAAAACAACAGATTAAGTAACCAGGGGAAAAAAAATAAATAAATAAAAAATAAAAAAAAAATATATATATATATATATATATGATTATTGTGTGGATATTGCTATTTCATACTGTAGCAGTGTGAATGCAACTATGCTTATGTTAGACTGCAGCACAACAGTAATATAACTGCATGTTTTCTTCCCTGCTAACCACGGCTGAGTGTATGTATATTTGATAAAGTTGCAAAGAATTTGAGTTGACATTATATTTAAAGAGAGCAAACAGATCAGGTCAGATGGGTGATGTTCATCCAGTATGAGCATAAAGCAGAGGCAGATCATTTGTAGGAGTGCTTTGTGCTACTATGAAAATACCAGTTGTGACACATTACAGGCCGGCATACACAGCAGGAAGAGGCTGTCACTGCACATCCAAACACCGTTGGTGTCATGTCTGTCTCTCTCTTTAAAAAAAATAAAAATAAAACTAACCTGTCGCTGCTTTTACCCAGCTCAGAGTGTTGTTCAGAGAGCGAGTGATCTCCTGCTGCAACGCTCAAATGCAGCGAAATCCTCCATTGCTCACGCTGACAAAGGAGCACCGCCGTGCACATGCAAACATGAGATTCCCGCTGATGCAATACAGAAATCCATGTATGCACACAGTGTGGAGGATGCCTGGCTGACCACCATCACCGTGCATTACACAGTAAATGCACTTTCAGCCGGCAAACTTGCTCTGTCCTCCACTTCAAATGTCTCTTCACATTGTCTTGCACAAGACAATTAACACCGTTTACTTGCATTTGTCTGCCATTTATTTGGACTGTTTATTTGATTTTACTTGATTTGCTTTTGTTTGTTTCCAACGTGGTTATCGGAGGGGGTTCTGTCGAGGTCCCCCCCCCCCTGTCTGTCTAGACTCCGGCGGGGGAATTGTTTATCTTGTTATCTATGCTGTGCACTTGTCCTTATCTGCATTCCCTCTCAGTAATAGTATTCAAAGGTAAGAGCTATGTGTGGTGTAGACGAATAGCAAACACACATCCAGTTTGACTTTGAATACCCTCCTCAACTCCTGCCTGACTGAAGTGCATACACAAGGATATGCACTACGTGTTCTCAAGTGCTCCATTTGTTTCTCCTCTTCTCTTCATGAACTCCGTCTGTCTAGTGTTCACCGTGTATTCTCACAGTGAAAGAGATATTTGGATATAAAATTGCCGGGCCACTTTAATGCATTTTTTAAAAATGGGTATTGTTTTTATCCATGAGTCATTTGTTAAAAGGTTTTTTTTTGATGTCATGTCTTGCTTGTTCACAGAGGGAATGCAGCATTCAAAGTTTTACTCTGATAAAACTTTTTTTAATTAGTTGTTGGAATGATAAAAAATTGCATGCATGTCCACCTGCACACACTCTGCAAAAGAAGGACACGAAGGGATGTTGACAGTGTCATCACATCAGCCCAGCTGTGGTACAAGTCGTCTGCTGAAGCATGTCTGAAATGCAGATTAGACCTAAGCTAGCATAGCATCCTGTACAGCAGTTTTTACAGCAATTACCTTAGAGAAAAAGGTGATGCTTACACCGCTTGAGAAGCGTGCTGTTGATCCTGTGAAAACCTGGCGCGTCTGCTTGGGCTTGCCACTGCGTTTGCCGCTTTACCCAGCATGAAACAGGATTCCCCAGACTGTTTTTGAAGTGTGTTGTACTCCAGGTCAGGCTTCCTGTGGTGGCACTGTTTGCTCCTTGTTCTTTCTTCTCGGCCCACATGCTGTATAGCTATCTCTCTAGAGTGCATTTCTTCTGCATGGGTCCTGCATTGTTAAGGCTCAGCAGTAGCTCTTATTGTTGCTTGATTGTGCTCCTGTGGTATCTCTGTCTCCCTCCCTCACCTTTCACAGGCCCGAGCACGACCTGCCAGGAGGACTCGTGTGCCAACATGGGTGTGTGTATCCAGCAGTGGGAGAACTTCACTTGTGACTGCTCCATGACGTCTTACTCGGGAACTCACTGCAACGACCGTGAGTACTGCTTGAGATGTACCTGAACTTGACCTGCATGTGCAGTAGAGGAGCACTCCTCTGATTAGTACATGTACTGTATATGTGAGCTTTATCAAGTCTGAGAAAGTGACTTAATTAAGTAACATCTATTAAAGCAATATCAGCGTCTACTTGGAGACCTGATCAGCATTTAGCATTTAGTCAAGGACTCAAATTGCATGGGAAGTACAGGATCCAATTTCCAATCCAGTTTGACCCACATTAGGAAGTGAAAGTCTGGATATCTCAGCCATGCAGCACCAATTTGGTCTCTTTGGTCCCTTTAACTGTACGGAAGTGCAATTCTAAAATGTAGGAGTGCTCCTTTAAAACTGCCATATTTCACTTCCTGCATATAGACGTGCATACAAACACATTATTACGAAAACATGAACTGAAAACACACATACACGTAAAGTGGATGCACCTATGGAGCCGTGCCGTCCTCTCTGCCACAGTGAGTACCACATCCTTGACTCAAGGACTCCAGGCTGTTTCACTCATGTGCTTATTAAGCCCTTGTCAGATTCGCTGCATGAAAGTGGAGCTGAAAGCTTCATGTGATCTTTAAATGAAGCAGCTGAAAGATGCCATCAAAGGGTGTTTTTTATTTTCTTTGCTGCAATGCAGGCAATTTCTCGTAAACAAATGCTTGATGTCCCGAGCTTTCACATTTCGGGCTTCGGAGTGAACGGCTGCGACTGATGATGTGTAAAATATCCACTTCTGTCTCAATCGCCTTTTCATAAACGCGCTTCAAATAGCTTTCAAAGAAGTGGAAGTGTGAGTGTGTGACGACAGGGGACTTCCCCTCAGTAATCACGGTTGGCGGTCTTTCATTTAGCGGTTAATAGTCGGGGCATACTGCTGCTGGGCCAGACTAATGAGGTGGTGGAGGCTGTTAGGATAGCTGCTCTCCGTGAGAGCTGGCATCCCCTAATCATCCAGACCTTTCTGATGTGACACTGTGTTGGACTCCATACCTCTCAAATCCCAATTTCCTTTTTTTTTTGCTCTTTATTTTTTTGTCTCTTCTTTGTTTTCTATCTGCAAAAGATGGTCTGATGCTATGGTGTCCACGCAGGGCCAATAATTGACTCCAATTCTCACCTCGTGATGTGAGCTGTGTGTTTATGGGTTAATCAGTGATGAGAAGCCCTCATTACTTCATCTCCTGGTGATGACATGGAGAGAGATTTCATTGATTTCCGACACAGATATATTTCTTCTTGAAACATAAGAGATTGGGATAGTAACAATTTTCATCTCATGACAGTGCAGGTTTAAAAGTCTTAGTTCTCCTGTTGCTGGCTCTGGAGAGAGATGTTCACTAATATCGACTGGACTGTCCAAGCGTATAATAGCATCCTTATCTGAGCGCTGTTGCCCTAAATGGGATTTTTGTAGTTGATTTTCTCTCTGTTTTTCAAGCTATTTCTTTTCATTTCCTGTGCTAGAAGTAATAATAAATAATAAAGAGAAGCAAAAAGGATAAAGAGGTAAAGAACGGCCAGTTTGTTTCACAGGAGTTAATATGCGCGCCCAAGATAAGGGGTCTAGTTTTCTGTTGCATTGAATCAATGTTCTGATGCTGACTGACGACAGAGGTTTCACACACCACCAGGTGGCAGTAAATCCATAAGCAGGACCGCACACTGTCCCTCCGTGCTGTGAGGAAATGAGATGCATGAAAATCAGCTTTCCTGTTATTTTCCTCTTGTACTTCTCTCAGTCTCTTTATCTATCCTCCACTACAAACACACGGCCCATCCAATTTCTATAGTTATGGATCATAGAGAGAATATTGTGTATCCTAAACAATGCAAAATCCTGAGTAGTACAATACGATCATATTGCCAACAGTTTCGTTTCTGGATTGTAGCTGGATAGAAATGAAAACGGTGAGCACAGTCTGTGCCTTGTATGTTTTGTATGACTGTGGGACTCTCTTTTATTCAGTGAGCACAGCGCTGAGAGAGAGTTTTTAATTAACAATGTGGGAGTGGAGCTTCTCCCTCTGTTTCTCTCAGTCTCTCCCTCTCTGATAGCTGGCAGCAAATATCAGTAATTGTCTGCTTCTCTGACTCCGTCTCTACCCATTGTCCAAATGAAGAAACTTGAACAAAGTAAAGTGAACATTTCTGCCACTGAAGCCTCTCGCAGTTTCATCTGTGCGATTGTTAGCGCCGAGCCTGCGTGCCCTCTCTGCACTTCTCCATTGTAGCCATCAGGGCTCTAGGTGGCGGAGGAGAAGAAAAAACATAAAGCCTCAGCAGGCAAGAACTATCTACACTGCTTTCATTTATTCCTGTGTACCCCTGCAGCCTGCACTTTGTCTCTGCACACCTTTACTTGTGGGAACAAGACACAAAGGGACTTTGCACCATTTCAAAGCCACTTGGACAATCTGGAGGTACATATTGTGCTCAGCACTGCTTAAAAAAAGGGGGTTTGTGGGGATGAACTCTTTTTATAGCATTTTCATCCTGCTTGGTTCTGGCTCACTGCTTTTGTCATGCTCATCTCCATCTCCCTGTCGTCTCGTATCCATCCCCCCTTTTTTCTCTCAGTCTTTTCTCCTCCTCTCCCTCTCCTCTTCCTCTCTGTTTTCTGAGCAGACCTCTCCCTGTCAGATTCTATGAATACCGCGTATTTTCATTTAAATCCAAGGACATGGGAGCTGTGGGCCAAGCAAGAAGAGCAGCGGACACTCCTCTTCCACATCCAGAGCAATTACTCAACTTACGTAATAGAATTATCTTTGCAAAGGTCGCTGCATTGTTCCACAGTCAAGAACATGGTAAACAAACAGAAAGAGAGAGTGGAGAGGGAGGCTGAAGACAGGCAATGGAACACTGTTCGTCAGTTGGATGCTGACATCAGTAATTGCTTAGATAGATTTAGTGATGAATTTCTCTGCCAGTGTATTGATCCCTACCAACCCTCTGGTACTGCTCAACCCAATGTCCTTAATTCACTTTCCAAGGCATGCTCAGAGGGCTGTAACCATATCTGGCTAACTGCTTACATAAATGACACAGCAGCGGCATTGCTTTCTTCACTACATAAAAGAAAATAATCATGGCATTCGCCTCGTAGTCATTTCTTCTTCCGCTGGGGAGAGGAGCGAGGAGGGAAAGAAAAAGGACAAAAGAGGTCCGGGGTTGAGGAACAAGCTGTGTTTCCTCTGGTCCACAATGTTCTACTCAGTAGCAAATCAGCAATAATAACATAATAACAGCATTTTCCCTCTATTGACTGATGTGTGTACTCAACAGCATTAGATCCAGAGGGGGAAATAAAAACATAGCCACACAATGGCACTATCCACTTTGAAATGACATCAATGAGGAGTGAAGGTTTTAGAATAAACAAAAAAATGAGAAACAAGACACAAAAACATACACACACGTTACTGTAGACCTCCTGAATACTGAAGGAGTTTTCATTGGAGCATTGAATAATTCAACCTGCTGTGTCTACAGTATGATGAAGTAGCTCAAGCTGGCCAACAGGTGTTGAGCAGGGGTTAGCTGGCTACGAGGTGCTCTCCGCAAACCATGGAGCCTGGCATAGTTTCAGCTAGGCACGGATGTAGTGGTGGCAACTTAAGATCACAATGGATGTGAAATGTTTTCCTTTTCCTTGATTTTCTTCTCTCAGAGGCTCATAAAAGTTTCCATTCAGTGCGTGAAAGTACCTTTTGGCGAAATGGGACTTATACAGTAAGTGGAGCATTGAAATATGAGAACATTTGTCTATAAATACCACAGGTAGATTAGAAATGGGCCAAAATATTTCCACAGAGAATGAATTGTCCTCAGGGCACCAGCTATCCCAAAAGCACACTTTGGAATGATCTCACTATCTTTGTTGTAGTAGTTGAGGCGAATATGTCGGCTGGAAATGACTGAGGCGTCACATGATCAGGTGGCTTTTTAACAGCTACTTCACAGCTGCCTGCAGTATCCTCACTAAAGAACACGTTTTGGATGATGGAGCTTTGCTGAGGAAACGGCTCCTGTTATTGTGTAGCTGTGGCTGGAGGAAAAGGGTAATTGCCCAACATCAACGCAGTAGAATTGCCTGAAACACATACAGACGCAAGAGGGCACACACGTAAAGTTGTCCCTCTGAGGTTTATAATATCTCTTCCTCCCCCATCACTTTATCACTCCTCTTCCTTGTCTTATGATATCTGTATTAGAACTGGAGCTGCATGTCCAGCCCTTGGGGGTCTAACGAGCTGCCCCGCTATTGGCTGATCAGGCTAATGATGCTTGCCCAGCAGTGCATCATGTCACTGTGATAAGAGTGGATGTCACTTGTGTCAATCGATGTGTCACCGCCGTGCTCAGAGCCGCGGTATAATTGGATATACGCAGTGCTGTGGAGCCTAAATGCCCCAGGGCCAGAAGAAAAGCAAATGTAAAACGGGTAAAAGGATGGAGAAGTGTGCGAGATTTTACTCCTCAATGAGTCGGTGTGCTGACGAAATGTGCAGTTCTCTATATTTTGGGGTAATTAATTTTTATTTTCATATATTTCTGAGCCATTGCTTTTAATGCAGAATTATTTCTTGGTAGATTTCTTAAAGCCACACAAACTCTTTATTGTTTTGGTTTTCTGGTCAACAAGTCTGCTCTCATGAAGGGTGCTGAATTTGAAATGTATTGTACATCTATGATTGAGCGATTACCTTTAGCTCTCAACATAGCGATGGCTGAGCCAATGGCTAGTAGCTAACAGTGCTAACGACACGAACAGTTCAAACAACGGCAGCAGTGCTGACGGAGCTGACAGAGCCTACCTGAAAGAGAAGCGGCGTGTGTCAGGAAAGCGTTATCAGCGGTAACCATCCAATGAGTGCAGCACTGAACTCCCCATAAAAACAGAAATCATCCCTTTACATTTCATTTTTGTAAAAGAGTTTAACAAATAAAAGGCAGTGGGTTTATTGGGAAGCTCTAGGTGTAGGTAGGCACAAACAAAATCATGCCTTCTTCTGCTGTCTCTGGAACTCCTCTCACACTTTCTGCAAAATGCTTCGGTGAGCGAATGAGAGATATGTTGTATGGAGAGGGAGAAAATGATTGAGTTGAACACATTACAGACAGTTACGATGAGGTGCATCCATCTGTTTTGGTGCCAGGCGGGTAACCTTGAGGCTGTCAGAGCGTTCCCAGCCCTGGCCCTCACAGGCTGAGAGCCCAGCCACAGACACATCCATCAACACATTCCACACATTCCAGGAGCAGCAGCAACACATACAAATCACCTGATCAATGCCTTGAACGCCTCGCCTGAACTTCAGGGTTTTTGTCAGGAACATGTCTTGAGTAAGAGCAGTTTGGGCGCACGTTTTCTTTCGCATATTGGACATTTATTTCTGCGCTGGTCTTTCAACCGTACATGTCTCTTTCATCATATTTCTTACCCCAGTGCTTTTGATCTGACACCCTATGAAAGAAGGAGAACTTATCTTTTCTTTTAAACGTTTGTTATCACTGTGTGACAGCAAATACACATTGTTCAGGACAATAACTTGATGCTTTGGTTTTTGAAAGGCCACACAAATAGAAGTCATTTGTCATTGGCAGACAGCGTCCTCTGCACTCAATTGCATCAGTGAGTACACATTACAATTTAGATGTGCATGGATCAAAGAGGAAAGGTGAGAAAAGTTACAGGAGGGTACTTCATCGGCAACAAGGGACACTGGATCTACCAGTCCCATTTGTATTCATCTCAAATCAGAATTTGATCTAACTGTGTCTCTGACTGCATTTCATCAAGTGCCAGACTTAGATAGACTTGATAATAGGCAATGCTGTATGTCTGATGCCCACTGACAGACACCCTTTAACACTTCTACCATACAGGCAGGCTTCTGCAAGGGTCACACTGACCGTTTCAGGTAATTGCCAGAATCTAGTCTCATTCTTGTTTCTTTCGCAAGATGGCTCTGTCGCTCCTGCTTTTAACCGGTCTCGAATGAAACCTGAGATTTACAAAACTGTTGGCGGCAAAGTTATTGTTCAGGATGAGTTGCTTAACTTTCTCGCTATGAAAATTAAGGCATTAAGCCAGGACGAGATCGTCCTGTTGGCCGCGAACACGTTTGACTCCGAGTGGATAGAGTCCTCGAAAAAAAGTTTAGTTTGAACTCTGCCCTACTACAGACAGCGGTACGTTTCCCATAAAGGGGCACAGAAAGACATAAACAACATTTAGAGTTGCCTTAAAGTACTGAATGAGTGCGGGGAGAACACTCCCAGATTTGTCTCTCATTACCTGGATGAATTGCGTGTGGTGACATTTTCCAACATGGATGTTTCGAGCTTACTTGGGAGAATAGAACAGCTGTACACTGAGGTCTGCTCAATGAAGCAGTCAATGCAGCTGCAGGCTGATGTAAGCAAAGATTTTCGTGCCATCACTGTGGAAATTGATCGCCGACTGTATGCACTGGAGCGTCCCACTGACCTGACTCCGGGCGGTGGCACAGGTGCGTCAGCAGTGCTGGACGGAGGCACTGTGCGCGCGAAGGCTGGGACCACTGGCTCTGACAATGCAGGGCTTGGGGCTACCCTGGCCGAGGCCTCGGACGTTGATGCCGGAGAAGGGGCTGAGGCGGGGCCCTGCGATCTGGACGAAGAGAGGGCTGCGAGGAGTTCCGATTGTTCAATATCTTTGTCACGCTCCCCAAAATGGAGTCATGTCGTGAAAAAAGGCTGAAGTTAATGCATGTTCCAGAGAACGCTGCTGCTCAGTCGGGATCGCGTACTGTCGCCCCTGGGCGGAAAAAGAGACCCCGCAATGTTAAGCCTGTTGTTGGGACCAGAGCTGTGGGCAGCATCAAAACGGTCAAGACCAAGCTGGTGAGTGTCTTTGCTACCAGGTTCTCATCAGATCTCGACGCTGAAACGTTATCTGTGTATCTTAAGGAAAAACTTGGCCGTGAGGTCAACTGTCAAAAGATCGACACTGTCCACAGAAGATTCAGCTCATTCAAAGTATCTGCTGAATGCAATGAGTTTGATGAAATGTACATTTCGGAGCTCTGGCCAGAAGGGGCATTTGTCCGGCACTATTTTGAGCCCCGCAGGGTGGGAGTTATCGGGTCTAACCATGCACTTGCTGTGGGGGGATATGTGTGCCTGTTGGTACTATGGGCACTCACTTGCCTTGCTAAAATGTTTATCCGGGTTTTGTCGTACAACTGTCGTGGCCTGCGTGTGGGCCAGAGCGTTGGGGATAAAGCTTGCCGCATGGTTGTTGACAATCTTTTGGAGAATTGTGACATACTATGTTTACAAGAGACATTCTTACCAAAGCAAGACTTGGAAAAACTGAACTCTCTCAATGATAACTTTCATGGTGCTGGGGAGTCTACAACTGACCGTGGCATGGGAATAGTCAGAGGAAGGATACCAGGGGATGTGGCTATTCTCTGGAATAAGAAGCTTGACTCATTGATACATGTGGTCAGGCTTGGTGTTGACTGGTGTATTGCAATACAGTTTACTCATGATAAGGAATTCATTATCCTAAATGTCTATTCACCCTATGAGTGCAATCACAATGAGGATGAATATCTAAATAGGCTTGCCTTCATCAATTCCTTCATTCGAGATAATACTTCTTCTAGTATATATGTCATTGGGGATATGAATGCAGATATCTCAGACACAAGCTCAGTATTTGCCAATCACATGGCTCAGGTCTGTAAAGACAATCATTTTATATTGTCAAGCGAAGTGCTTTTGCCTACAGATAGCTATACATTAGTGAGGCCTGGCACACTACGTCATGGCTGGACCATTGTATGAGTACAGCTGATGCACATGCTTCATTGGGATGTATGGGCATTCTTTATGGAGCAGCAACAACTGATCATATACCTTTTGCTATGTCGATAAATGTCGAACATCTTCCCGGCGCTATCTAGAAATGGAAATAGTGTCAACACAGAAAAACTTGACTGGTTAACTCTCCCTGAAAAGGACATCTTAGTGTATTCTGCTCATACAGACCAGTCCTTCAGTAATATTCATCTACCTAGAGATGCAGCTATGTGTACTGATGTTAATTGTAAGGATGTGGTGCATAGAGATCTCTTCTTCATGTACAATGATATAGTAAGTGCTCTGTATAAAGACAGTAAGCCCTACTACAAGCATACAAATAAGACCCATAACATCAAACCTGGTTGGAATGAGTATGTAGCTGAGTATCATGCTAAGCATATTGTTCACCACTCTACACTGCACACTTGTGGTCAAACTACAAAACAAAGAGCTTACAGAGACTTCAAGTAGCTTCTAATGATGCCATGAGAATACTGCTAAAGAGAGCGAGATGGAGCAGTGCTAGTGAAATGTTTGTGGCTGCATGAGTCAATACTTTCCAAACTGTTTTAAGAAATCTCATGTATGAATTCATTTGTCAGCTTAATGACTCTGAAAATGAGATCATATTGGTTTTAACCAACATAAGGTTTAGTAGCACATGCTACCAGTCCCAGCTGTGGAGACATTGGTACAGCTGTCTCTTTGTAAGGCATTGCTAGGCTGATGTACTTTTATTGTTTGTGTGTCATTTTATGTATTTGTCTCTCTGACTGAAATAAAGTCTATCTATCTATCTACCTATCTATCACAATTAGAAGGTATAACTACCCACAGGGCAGTCCTGTTTCCATAGTGAGGTTACTCATCTGAACACTGTGGCATGAAGCGGTTCAGCCTTTTGAGCTAGAAAAGAAAATTGCACTGTTTGATAGCTTTCAGCCATTCATTTTTGACCATTAACGGGCTCTCAACAAAAGAACACGGTGTTGCGTCTGAAGGGCATGGGGACTATATGCTCCTGTGCAGGGGGCCAAGCCATCCACAGTGTCCATCAGATGCAACTGATGGCTTTCATCATGTGAAGGCATTTCAAAGGCAATTACCTCTGACATTTTTATTTCCAAAGAGAACAAGCAGTCCACTCCCACTCGCTATACTGAGGCGCACCTTCCCATGCGTCCAACTCAAACCGGAAGAGGATGACTTTTGGGAACACCTGAGGTCATGCTGTCAGTTGTTGTAGTGCTGGGCGGTATACTGGTTCATCCGGATTTAAGGTGTGTTTAGTATGGCCTCTTCCTCTTTGCTACTCTCTGCTCTGATATTTCATTTGATGTAAATGGACATTACCGTTTTCAAAATAAAATTCACTTGTTTCATATTTTACTAGTACTTCCACCAAAGTGGCTCGTCTTCAGCCTACTAGCAGAAACATGACATGGAAGAAGCTAGCTCTCAAAAGGTCATCATCTATATTCATTAGACAATGGCCTGGATGAATATGTAATTCTGATTTGCTCAAAGGTTGTTTCACATACCAGCACTCATACTGTAGTCAGTCCATATCCTTCTGGCTCTCTGTAGTCTGAGTTCATGACCTTGTTCAGACGTCTGGTAATATATCATCACGTACAAAGGAGACAGCTATAGGAACATAGAAAGGGGAATTTGGGCCCCAGCTATGGGCAGGTGAGTTTCAGCACTGCTGTGGCAGGACGGACTTCTGCTGTTAACTTACCCACAGATTGCTGTTCACACCATCCAAACATGCAAGCCTGACCAAATGAAGATTTAGGAGCTAATGACTGAACTGAAAAAAACATAAATACACAGCCTGTTGTACACAGCAGCAGCATGTTTAGCTAACGATTAGCTGGTTCAAAAAAAGGACAGTGATTTGTGTGTGAATTAAGTCACGAGAACACACATATTACTCACACAGTTTTTGTGCAAGTTGTTGTTTCAGTTACTTCTTACCACCACTTAGCAGCTGCTCATATTAAACTGTATCATTGACATACTTTAATTTCAATGCTGCCCAGTTTCCTTACATAAGTATGAGTGTTGCCCTGTTGTTAAACGTTGGTGAGGAAAAAGAACAAAGTGAGTCGCAGGACACTGTCTGTCTATGCCCAGGCCATTGATAAAATAGAATGTGTTATTACCTAGCAGAAGCTAAAGGAAACAAGTTGAACCAGACTTGTGTTCACTTGTCATATTCACAGCTGGAATACAGCTCTGTTGAAAAGTAGCCCAGTGACAACCCTGCACACAATTTACAAGTAGCCTCTCACTCTGCTTCTCTAAGTTACCACACCTTTTTTGCTTTCCATAGTTTTCCCTCTCGGTCTCTCTCTCTCTCGCTCACACACACACACACACACACACACACACACACACACACACACACAC
>NW_022280096.1:1479772-1498996 GCF_004355925.1 Anarrhichthys ocellatus | reverse complement strand
ACACACACACACACACACACACACACACACACACACACACACACACAAAGTAGGACACTGGTGCCATTTAGATTAGTATCCCATGTGACCAATGCTGACATGAATTTGCTGGGTGACAAGGGACACAATTACAGCAGCGGGCTGATCGTCCATGGTCCCACCGTTTCAAATTATCTCCCAAGCGTCAAGCAGGGAACAGGAAAATGTGTAGTAGTGACTGTGTGTGTACATGTGTATTTGTGAGTCTGTGTATGCGGCTGTAACTGTGTCACTGTCTGTTCAGGTCTGCGGGGGAGAGGCTAGGATAAACACCAGGGTCAAACACATCAGTGTAACTGTAAACCTAATGCCAACTGACGGCTGTCAGTCTTGAGATCCCTGATATGAGTCACAGGCCGACACACACGCTCAAACACACAGACCTTAGGTGGTCCTGTGGTGCCAGCGTGCTCCCTCAGCCTCGTTTAGTGCCTCTGCAACATTTTAAGTATTACAACAAGAAAAAGGTTCAAGATATTGTCTTTAGCACAGTTTATCTGTACTGTTACAAGAGAAAAGAGCCATGTTACTACTTTAGGTTGAACAAAAAAATCAAATGTTAATCATTGTAGCTGAAAAGCACAGACTTAATATAATGAGGAATTTTCAAAGGTCACGATGATGCAGTAAACAAGAAATGAATCAGCCACAACACAACCCAGTCTTTGTGTATATCATTTGTTTTAACATCTCCCTCGTTGTAAGTCTTTACTCAGCTTGACAGGTATTTTAACTGAATCCAGCTCAGTGGATTAATCTGCAGGCCTTAAAACAGGAGGCAGATAAAGACTTACCACTTCCTGTGGTGACATTATCAATTGTAATCAATCTTCCTCGGCTGAAACTGACTCTAAAGCTGTTTGGGCAAGCAGACGTGTGCCGTTTATGCATGCATCTTTGTTATTGCCTGTTTCCTTTTCCGATTGTCGTGGCCATTTTTTGCAGCGTTGTGTGCGTGTGCATAAAAGCAGCCGTGCTGTCTGTGTTTTGTCTCAGGCTATTTTCAAACCTTGTTCTCCTCAGCACGCACTCTCTCCTCTGCCCCACTTCTTGAAACGAGAACCCCACACTCCGCAAGTACCGCTTGTTTTCTCTCCTCTGCGCCCTGGCTTTGGTCAATCGAACCGAAACGTCTCCCACAATAAATGTATCTCCCGTCGGCGGGGTAATGCTTGTGAAGGGCTTTGCGTGCATATTAGAGGCAGGCTTGGGGACCACACTGGGATGTCATTTGTGCCATCCTGGCAGCTGAACAGCTGAGAGTGCTAGAAATCCTCCTCCCCCCTCTTACTGAGCGGATTCACCTGAGCCAGGCTGGGTATGTGTTGGTTCAAAATGAACGGGTGATATACTTTTGACTGGGTTTTGGCTCAGTGATTGGTCGACAGCGATGGTGGTGGTTTCCCTCTTCATTATTCACCATGTCATGTGTGGTGAATGTGTGTGTGTGTGTCAGTGAGGCTGGCCCCGGGCCTTTGCCAGCCCATTACTCCCTCGCTGTTCAGCGTGTGTGTGCGTGAGTGGGCTGTGTTCAGGCCTTACTGATTGTTTCTCCGTCGTAGGGACCCTCATTACTGCCCCCACACTGTCACAGGCATCTGCTTCCCTCCCTCCCTCTTTTCCTCCTCCTGCCATGCGCTGCAGTCTGCTCCAGGCGTGCCCCGCACTGCTCCGACACGAAGCAGGGAGGAAGAGGAAAGATTGGAAGTCACATAAAGACACAAGACATCAAGTGAGAGGGAGAGCACCAATTTGGGAACCTGGAAGGTAGAAACAAGCAAGTGTGTTGGAGCTGCCAGATTCAGCGGTCTCCTGGCGGGAAAGCAGACCTCAGATCAGGCTCAGAATTAGCAATCATTGGACAGAGATCGGTCTGTGGCCGTAGTTCGACCCCTGCCCAGCAGGGCCGTCACCCCGGGCTGCCCTGAGAGAGAGGCAGCTTTTACAGTGATGTACTGCACAGCCCAGTGAGTAGCAGCGAGGCGAGGGGGGAGGTCGGGGCTGAAGAGAGAGAGAAAGCCTGTGTGAGGGAGAGGGAGACAGAAAGAGAGAAGGCATAATGAGTGTGTCAAAATTAGCCTGGCTCACCCAGAGAAAAACAGCAGTATGTGTTACTAATGATTTGTTTCAGTAAAGCCCAGCAAGAGGGGAAAAAACAGAACGGGCACAGGAGGAGGAAAATGAAGAAAAGGATGGGAGAGAAGACTTCTTTCTCAGCTAAATGAAAACATGGCTCTTTCTTTTGGTCTCTGTTTTTAGGGATTACACAGATACTTGAAAGGCTCAGTTTAGTCAACACTTAAGGTATTTGGAGACCTATAGATCCAAGACGAATAATACCCTTAGTACATCAAATATTGATTTACATATGTAGAAAATGATCTTAATATGGTATGAACAATTAATGTCCTTATAATCCTAAAAGTCCTTATGTTTCTTCACAGACACAAAACATATATAGTTTACCCCACGTTCAAAGTGTTAGACACATTGTTCGGCCTTTCTCTATGAACAGCTGTAGACTGACGGAACGTCCTATTTCAAACATGAGCTCTTAAACCGATGACAAGATAATTATTTAATGACCTCGAGGTGAAAGCCATCCATTATCAGCTCGGCATCACTCTCTGCTGCCATTGTGCTGGCTTTGCTCTGTTTAACTTGGTCTAATTCTTCAGAGATGCAAAATGAAAATGAGTCGACTTCCCCGGAGACTTTTCTTTTTTTCTTCCTTCATTTGCAAAGATACAAGCCCTGCAGCGTTTTTTGCTTGGTTTTCTAACATCTACTTCTATCCGCAGCCAGTCGCACCCGTTCAAATCTGTGAAGGAATAATTAAGAAGAGGGGCGGGGGGGCGGGCTGTTAAATCACAGTTTATTTTAGCTGTCACTGTACAGTGGCCAATTAACAGATGCCTGGTTTTTCACACAACATGCCATATTTCGTCATTAGTTATGATCAGAATATCTTATGAGACTGAAAGTAAACATTAATGTGCTGTGTGTGTGTGTGTGTGTGTGTGTTTGCGATCATACACACTTTTAGTTTCCTCTCCGTGGCAGTAGTCCGATGTTTAATCCCCTGCATGTTATTGGCCCCTTGCTATTAGTAACGTGATGCATGTCCCAGGTAATGTTGTTTGTCAGAGTTGCATTGATTAGTGCGTTTCAGGCTCTAAGGAGGAGGATGGCAGCCATTAGCTCTGACTTAAATAACAAGAAAAGTAAGACATCTAAAAGCAGGGCGGGTAGTAGACTGAAGGTAATGAGTAACGGGTCAGAGGGTGTCAGACAACATGGCTGCTCGAGGCAACATGGCATCATTACTGCAGTGTGAGTAACCTGAAAATACATCGAATATTGAACATTAGTGATTTGTTGACTGACCTTAATCATAGTTTTGTGCATGTTCCAATAATGTGGTAGTAGAGGTTATATATCCAGTGGAAAGTGCCCTTCTATAGACGTGTTACAGCTACTGTGTCTCTGATAGTTGTCTAATCTGTAGTGCCTGAGCACTGTTCAAAATCTGCAGACAGATTTATGTGGCATTTCCCATACTTGTCCAGGGATGGCTACATTACATTATAGAGTTTTTGCCAACAATGCAACCTCAGATCTCTTTCTCTCTCCCACATCTACGTACAATTCTACATTTAAAGTTGAAAGTGGTGAGAGACTAAATCCTAAAGATTGGCATTGCAATGACACACCTCTGCAATCCTGTAAAAACCTTGTTAACTAATGGATCCCTCCTCTCCTCTCAGCCTTCCTTTTATTTCATCTGACAAGTTCTCAGCAACTTATCATAATCATCAATAAGTGGCCGACTGAAAATCAATGTCAGAGTTCTGGATAGTGCCATGCAAGGACTGGCCCCATTGTGTTAATGGTTAGGAGTCTGATTCCCACAGCCAGTGCTGAAATGATATTCCTACATGGAACTGCAAGTCACTTTGAATGAAATCACCCAGTGAACAGCATGAAAAGTGATAATGTGGTGTCTCCAGTGGAAGTGCTGCCATCTAATCCTCTCTGATAAGAGTGGACATCTCTGGCTGGTGGACTATTCCAGCCATTCCTTAATCTCCATCTCAGTGATCCTGTGGTCCGAGCACAGACACCTGGTGCTCAGAGAAAGTTTCCTCTGCAGCAGCTGACGAGGGTCTTTTATTGAGGGAACTTTCTCCATCTTCCTTTTTCTACACCTTTTCTCGTTGTTCACTTTCTCTTTTTATTGCTCATTTTCACTTCGCAGGAGGGAGACAGCAGAGGATGCTCTCTGTATATTTGTCCTCCCACTTTCACTTCAGGGTTTCACATGAGCATGATTGAGATAAGCAGATGATTCTCACTTTGCTTTGCCTGTAAATGCAACTAAACTCATGTGTTGTTCCTAATAAAAGGTTGTTGTAGAAGGTTGTGATATGTGGTATTGGTGTTAGCGGATAGCGTTGGCAGCATGGGGATGAATATTCTACAGCCGTGTGCTGCTGCTGTAAAGCTAATTGTATAGAAGAGAAACCCTTGTGTTCTTCCACTTTGTTGGTCCATGGCATCACAGTGCTGACCTCCAGAGCTGACATCATGATGCTGACCTTCTGCTCACCGCCCCACTGTACATTTGGGGATAAATTGGTGGGGTGCTCAACAGAGTCAATATGCTCTTTCTCTGCTCCATTTCTGCTCGCCTCCTCTGTGAATCATCGGCGTCGTTATATAAATGACTTTAAAACACGTTGAGACACCATCAACAGAAATTACGCACGATTCCTGAGTCACGCCTCATTTAATGGGCTGGCTGATTTTGTTTGGGCTCAGCAGTGCCGCTATCCTTCGGATGTTCTGTATCCCCAGGACGCGTTAGCCCAGCACGTGGTCGCTGTGTGTGTGTGTGTGTGTGTGTGTGTGTGTGTGTGTGTGTGTGTGTGTGTGTGTGTGTGTGTTCCACACAGCGTATTCTAGAGAGAGACAAGCTTGATGTGTGTCTGCACAAGCATCCAAGTGGGGAATGTAAATCTCAGTGTTTGAGGATTAAGTGATGGAGGGGGCTGTTCTGAATTACTGCAAAATTTCAGCACCTAAAGGTTAAGTCTATGCTATTGCGTCAGGATAGTTCAATTTATAACAGTGAAAGCTTCTGGCCTGTTTACCCAGAGATAAATACTCATGTGCAGCTTTGCTAAGAATGCATTTTAAAAAGTGAAAAGGTGCAAGCCCCTATGGGGATTCCATGGAGATATAAATGGATCGAATGATACCATTGAGGTGTAAAAGTTCAACTCAATAAGGCTAGATGGAAATTTGAATGCCATTATTCCAGCTGGTAATATGTTGAGTCGAATACAATTCAACTGTTTCCTCAGTTTCTTGATCTGTACAGGCACTGAAGCAATAGAACCACTCAAGGTCTAGTTGAAAATATGTTCAGACAATAATGAGCTTAACTTGTAACTCGCTGAAATGAATATGAGATGTAAAAAGATAGAGTTACTTTAGAGAGCTGAGACTCATCACTGGGTTTATTGACTGTGAAGAAGCCAGGGGATAGATAACGCTGAGGAAGAGATTGTTCTGAGGTAGCGACTGATATGTCACATAAAGAGGGCTGTTTGTGTGAACACAGGCGCTTTATGTAACAATGATAGGAGAGAACAAAAGCAGTAATATACTGGGGCATATTGTTGTCTACACAATATCTTGTGAATAGATCTACTGTGAAAATGCAGTAATGCTTAAAGCTCTGGTGAGACACGTTTAGAGTTTGGAACACCAAGATATTACAGAATGAAACATTCTCTTCAGATAATTCTTTCATTCATTTTCCGAAACACATTAATTTCATAACAGTGTAATATGGCCAGCATCATATCCATATATATGTATATGTATATATGTGTGTATGTATTCATTGTAATGTATGGTTTATTTTTAATGCATATCACAAAAAAAAACATTATTATTTTTAGTCCCGTCGTACAGTAAAGGGTCAGGACTGAGAGATATTCAGATGGTGAACGCATTTGACTTTTTCATTTTCTGTCTTACAGAGAAAATAAATCACATAAACTAGGTTCAGATTGTTTTTTTCCTTTTCCAACCTGAACAGTGAAGTTATGAGATGTCAATAATATAAATAGAGAGAATCTCAATGAAGCCTCTCAAACGGCAGCCTCGCTATTAATTTGAGCTACAGCATGTTCCCCATCTCTGCAGCCGTCCCACATCCACTACAGCACACCCCCCCTCGCTGGGATCTGTTGTGATAGCAGATGAAAGAAACCATTCTCTCTTTTTGTTCCTTCTCATGTTCGCCGCTTCTCTGGAAGCCATGCTCATGTAAACTACAGCGGTGTAGATAGACAGCTGAGATAGATAATCACACAGGGAGTGGGCATTAGGAGGGGAATGATATGTTTGATACATGGAGAATTGACAGATCCAACGCGTGGAGACACATTATCGCTCTGCACAATGATGCTGTCAAAATATGCTATGATCTCCCACCATATAGCTGCAGTTTGCTTTCCGTAATTGAAATGGATCGTCCTGACATTAACACGAGGTACCATCCTATCAGTCACAATACATTTGTCTCAGAATGACACCCTGTAAACCACAACACTGATATGTTCACAATGATAACTTATATTGTGGAAAAATGTGCTTCCACATCACATCATTCTCATCCGCAGTGTATGAGTGGCACACCACGCTCCCTGGGAACGACTGCAGGATTGGTAAGTCCTCTTCTTAACATTCTTCCACTTTCCCAAAGAATAAACAACGAATGTCGACTTTTTGATTCCTTAAATATTGACATTCAGTTCCTTGAGTAACAACACCAGCTAACACGTTACAGAATTGCAATTTATAGCGAGCATCTTTGAGCACAAAGGGTATGTGTATCACTGTGAAACTTAGCATGCTCGGTTAGAAGGGGGCGATTATATTCCAGGTTTCTATTAAAGCTAGAGAGCAAGGTGAGGGCCGTTTTCAAAGTATATATTTCCCGCTGTTGAAAGAGTACATGTGCTGTGATCCTTATCCAAACCCAGGGTTGTGCTGATTGCACCTGAACAGTGTGTAATGAGACTGTGTACCTGCATGGAGCTGGCAGAGCCTGCACACTCCGAGGGGTCTGCAATCAGGAGGGCAAACCTGTAATTCTGTCTGCTGACTTCTTTGGATTCTGGTGTGTGCAGCACAATTCTGTGTTGGTTTGTGTGTTTGTGTGAGGGCACATAAGTGGCGGTTATTACAGGCTGTGTCCCCACCGCTCGCTGTTAGGGCAGAGGGGCGTCTACCATCTCATTTTGGTCAGCACCCCAATCAGACGGCTCAGGCCATCTCCTGCGGGGTTAGCTACCCGGGAGGCCGGTCTGTGTGTGCGCGTGACTTTGTGATCCTGCTGTGTGTGTCTGACCTCTACCTCCAACCCCCTACCACGCCGAAACACATTGCCAATCTGGAAGACCATTCATTATTTCCATGTTGTGGCCTTGATGAGAGAGGGTTTAATAATACATGTGTGAGGAGATCAAATCAGGGGAGAGAAAATGAATATTCTCTGGGCTTGTCAGGCTCATTTAAGCCAGCCCTGTGTTTCGTTGTGTGGCCTGTGACACAGATGATTGTGTGGGCAGCTTTACCATTTTTCCTCATAATTACTTTTCGCCTTGTCCATTGTCAGCCTCAATAAGGTGGAGGTCTGTGAAAGAGAGAGGGAGAAAGCGAGACAGAGGCAGAGATGTAGCTCATGGAGCATGGCTTTTTGTTTTTCTCACTGGAAGCAAACACACACTGTGCTTTGCTCTCTCTCTCCTCCACAGGCCACAGTGGGACCCAATGATACATCCAGCAGCTATAACCAAGGCTTGTGAAACCAATCAAACCTATTCACAACCTATTTAGCAAGTCCAGTCAAAATATCAAGATCCGGTTGCTCCAAGAACAGAACAATAATTCATAAGAATTTTCACCTTTTTTTAAATTATTTTTTTTAAGCAAATTTCGGGAGGAAAACAAAATACCATGAATTGACTTTTGCTTTTGGTGTCATTTGCATACAGCCTCATGCATACTGATGCATCAGGTTCTCCACAGTGCCGGCAGCATGGCAGTGGACCATCTCTTTGATGCAGACGATTCCAAGGTGATCATACACAGCGGTGCACACACCGACACTCCCACCAGCATATAATGCTTTCAGGGAAGGACTGTATACAAGCGCATACATATATCATATTCACGTGCTCGCCGCTGCTACGCATTCACGCTCTTCAGGCTTTAGCTCAGGCACAGCAATCAAAGAAAAAAAGAAAGAAAAGAATGGTACTTCAGTTACTATCGTGACAAACACCCTCTTCTCCACGCGTATCTATTTTACTTCATCTCAGTCCTTCTCTGCTGCACCCCAGCCAACTAGAAGCAAAACCATTGGTCTAGGAAGCATATCTGCACACGAGCCATAGTCATTTTAATTGAGTGTGCTGAGCGATGAGCCTGCTTGGAGGTGCTTTAATTTGCAGGGATGGCTAAACAGATGTAGCATCATAAAGTAATGTAATGGATTTCCCCCCCAGCCATGGCATGAAGGCCCACAAATAAGCCCGGCTAAGTGATGGCAAACTGGGAGAATGAATGGGAAAGAGGCTTTTTCCTCAAGAAATACTTAAGCAGGATCACTTCTTTTGGATGACTCAGTTGGTAAATACTGAAAGCCTAAAATGTGATGATTCAATGTGGTTAGAAGATATAATTTGTTTGTAGGTGTGTGTGTGTACATCTACTACTTGTATGCATGGCACATCAATGTGGAAAAAGTGTCTCTGCAGGGGTGTCAGAGTGTACAGTGGGGCTTTAAAGTGTGTGACATGAATCTCATGAGCCCGTGTGTGCGTGAGTGAGTGTGTGTTTCGGTGTGCTTGTGGGCTAGGCAGTCTGCTAGATAAATCCAAGGTTAACTGTTGTCAAACCAGCCTTCAGGCCATGGCAGTGTAGTAGGCCATGAAGTGCTCCCCTAAGAGAGGCTGCTGAGTCCAGCTCCAGCTGTCGAACGGCAAAGACGCACGCCCACTCCACATTCTCAACAACACGGACATATGTCACACTCCCTGTCCGAGCCACATTGGGGAGCTGTGGCACGGAGGCAGTGGCACACTTTATCCTGGCCTAAAACACGCAGCCGGCCGAGTGCAAGAGGACATGTTGCACAGTAGTGTTGTTACAGGAATTTCACAGCATGCAAAAACAGACACGCACACGTGGGGTAAGGTTGGACGTGATCCCCCTCTCTGTCAGCGAGGGAGAGCTGGCAAGGTGAATGCCGCATGCCTCTGCACTGGCTTGCCAATGACAGATGGAGCCCAGGTGCCATTAGGCAGACAAACGACGGCTTCATTAGGACGTGCCAGTGGCAAGTGATGAATGCTGCCCTCTGCAAGTCATATTTGGAGTGAGATAAAAAACTGGGAAAGAGGTGAGAGATGCTGTGTAGGTTGTTCAGAAGGCAGCTAGTCTTGCCATTCAAGTCCATGCTTTTTTCTTTCTTTTTTTAAAGAGGAAAACAAAGCTGTGGTAAATGATATCAAATAGCTGAGAGGAGATCAATCACAGGCTTTTAGGCAATCAACCTCAATAAGCATGAATATTTGTGTCTTCTGTTGTAACGATAGTTTTTATGATGCAATTACTAATATTGGAAGCCAAAAGCAACATGTGCTGATTCATTTATTTTTTCCTTTTTACTGTTTTTCAAGGTTGCTACTGGTGTGAAGTCGAGTGTATTGCATCAGTAGAAAATGTCAGTGACCTTCATTAATTAAAGTGAACCATATGGCAGAGAACTGAAGCGTTATAAGTGGAGCTGCTTTTCTCACTTCCATTCCCATGCAAGTTCATCGTTGCTTCAAACAGCACATCGTCATCCTCAGTGCTCCTCACAGCATCTCCTGCCTCACTCACGAAAGGAGGAAGGACAGGAAACAGAGGGGGTCTGGGGGAGTAGGGGGGGCGGTGGCAGAGAGGAGTTAAAGGGGATGGAGCTTGAGAGAGATCACGAGAGACAGAAGCGGAGGGAGAGGGAGGGGGGTGTGCCACGGGCCACAACGGCTCTCCCTCCCCACTCACATCCATGTGTCACCTCACCGTGTTGCAAATTAGGCTACACATGCTCCCTGGAGATGTCAGAACACATATCTTGATGGTTGGCTTGAATTTGCATAGGTGCACCGTGGTCAGTTTTTGAAACAAGATTATTCCCCATCCCAGCCTGGAATCTATGCATTCTAATAAAATGACCATTTTGTTTTTAAATCAGTGTGTCAGTAGTGGCGCTATGTAGCAAGGCTACTAGTTGTACCATATTTCCCAGTGGCAGTTGTGTAGCATAGATATTTTCGAAATCATGTAATGTTTTTAGAAGCAAGCAATTTCTTACACCAAGAAGTGGTGTAGCGTGACCAAATGCTGCAGCACAGGTTTTTTTTTTCTCTTGAAGATTAAAAAGCTCAGAAATGATTGAAATTTTGCTCGACCACCTGCACAGATTCTGCACAGCGGCTCCTCCCGTCTTATGGTTCAGGGGAGAATCGAGCAGCGGGCTCGTATGATGGTACACACCAGAGGGAGAGACAGGGGCACGAGTTGACCTGTCCTGAAAATAGCAGGCACAGGTGGGACAAGGAGGAAAAAAGCAAACACAACACTTAATATAATACAACTTTGCACATTTATTACCTTACGCAATTATCTTCTTAGTCCTTTCAGTCGTCAGTGAAGTTTGTGACTTCAGACTGGAGACATTGAGTCTGTTTACATGCACACAAAGTATCTCTGTTACAATCTGTTTCTTCAGTAAACGTGTTTTGTTGCACATGTGAACACCAAGTCCTGTTTTCATACACATGGATAAGCTCTTAACCAGGATGCTAGCATGACAGCGCCTTGTCCAGGTGTCTGATGAGCCAGACACCAAGCTGTGATTCTTCTCAGAAATGATTGGGTTGAGATGTTGAAGAATTAAGACACACCTGCTCACAGACACAGACACAAAGACACACTGGATGAGGCCAGCACTGGTACTGGATATTGAGATGTCATTTTCTGATGTTTGTTGTTATTGGGACTGGGTTTGCTGATAGTGTGCTTCATAGTGGAATTTAGTGTTGTTCTTCTGCTACAAATGAGTGAACGTTGACCTTTCCTTTAACACGGGGAACCAACAGCGCTTTCCTGGCTGAAAGATGGCTGTTTGTTGGACCCATCCACCTCCCCTCCGTCCTGCCACCGCAGTATTCCTCTTGAATAGTGCTCTTCATTCTGAATCACCCAATGTTGTAAGGTTACGATGTTGCTTGAGGAGGTAAACGGAGCACCGTTTTACACATCCACGACCAATGAAAATGTTCAGTCGCACTTTTGATTGCGTCATAGTTTTCATATATTTCTTTCGAGCTTTCCTAGAAAATAACTCCCATTAGTGATAAACATATCCCGTCCTATATATCACTTACTTCAGCAATGAATTATGTCTCAGTCACAGTTCCCCCTTGGAAACCCCACTGTAGTTTGACTTCATTAAAGCTGTAATGTTCGGGGAAGAGGGAACCAGAGAGCTGAGGCTGCCTTGTGATTTCACCCTCCTGCTGCTCAAGAGAAAATGTCTTCTTTGATGTGCTTGAAAGAGGCAGGAATCCATATTTTCTTTCTAAAGTCTTTCATTTGTTATTTATCTCACTTTAACAATTTTAAACTAAAGTCACCTCAAGCTGCACTCGGGGATGACAAGCGCATGATTCACGATTCCTAATTGTTTGTTTCTCTCTCCCTGCTCCTCTCTCTCAGGCCTCCTCCTCCCTCTCACCGTTCCATCTTGGGAGGCAGGTGCTGGGGTTATGGTTAGCGTTCTGCATTGTGGGCTCTGATGGGACTGCCGATGCATTATATTGTGAGCCAGATATTGCCGTCCGCTGGCTGCAGTCGGATGGATGCTGCCTGTGCACCCAGCTCAGAGATAAAGCGGCAGAACCATAGTACCCGACACCTGAAACCAAATAACTTCCCCCAAATTTGGTGTAAAAACATTACAATAATGATCATCATTATCATCATCATTATCATCATCACACAAGATGTTCTGATTGAATATAAAAGAAGACATCAGCAGCCCACCAGCTGGAAAGCCACACAAGCACTCATTGTGCTGCTGAAAGGAATTGTTTGCACAAGTCATCCTGTAATGTCAGTGTGACTGGCTCTGGAGGAGCATGGCGGTGCTGATCGATGGCATTTGTTTCCATTTCAAAGAGCTTACACCACAAATATTTGCTTTGGATGGACAAAAGCCAGCCAGTGAGGCACCAGAAGAGCCGTCTTTTTGTATTTAACACCTCGTGCATATTAGGGTCACGCATGCACGTCGAAACATGCAGTCACCTGGGCATGCACATCTTCTCAGTTTGAGGTTAGATAATAATAAGTGAAAGTAGAGTCGTAGGCATGCCATTGCTGTAATGTAGTAAAGTCAAAAATAGTACTAACCCCCAAGTTCATGCATTGTGTGTTTGTTTGCTTCTGACCTCGAAATGCTTTTGGAAAACTGGCCGAACGTTTCAGCTGCAGTTCTGCCTTCTAATTATTTTTTAGGCTAAAATGCCAGCTTGTAATTCAGCTGTGTCGCTGAATATTTTTTTGTGGGAAGAATTCTGTGAACAAAAACGATACAAGTTCAACAAGTGGCTTCATCAGCCATGCAGGCCTTCATCTGTAAATCAGAGCAAGAGCAACATTAAACAGGTAGAGCATTAACATACAAGAGATAGCTCTAAAGTTACAACGAACAGGCAAAATATATATATTAACACGTGTGAAAAAATGTATTTTTAATTTATTAAAATTTATTATTTGGTTAATTATCCACAGTTCTGTGTATAAAATCAGCATTTTACTTTACAAATCCCAGTTTCCCAAAGAAAAGAGTGACAACTGGGAAGTAATCATTTTAAATCGCAGGAAGATTAGCTGCTGCCTTCCAGACCTGCATGTAAAATGAGGATTATTAATTCTTGTTACAAGTTGTTACATTGCCCTCCTTTCTCCCCTGACAGCAATAGAACATCTGAATTCTGCTCAAAGAGAAGCTTCACAGTCGCCAGCTATTCTCAGCTTGTGTCTTATTGGGCTCCGGTCCGCTTTGTGCTGTCTGAGACAATCACAAGTCTTTGAGCCACCACATCATCGACATTGAGATTACAAAGCCGAAGGTTGCCCTTTCTGGCTTATAAAGGTATTTTTATGTGTCTGTGCCAGTGTGTGTGTGTACATGTGGCTTTCCAAAGGAAGCGCCCATGCAGTGTCTGGGCTGGCCAGGTGTGGGGTGACGGTGAAGGTGGACCTATTTTCCAGCTGGCTGCACTTGTTAGAAGGCTGCCGGTCACACAAATTGCAGGGATTGATTTTGCTCGAGCACAGTAAAAAAGAAGAGCTGTGAACACAATGCATGCTTCAGACAAACTTTAACAACTTTCAAAGTCTCCTCTCCTCCATTCTGCCATCGTCTCTCCTCCTTCTCCCTCCCCGAAATAAACATTTTACATTTTCACCAGATAAACAACCATTCTACTGCAGCTAGATAGACGCTGGAGAGGCAGCATTTCTACCTTTAAGCATGTTTTTGTCATTTTGTCAAAGCAATTAAAAGTTGCAGTATGACGAGTTGGCATCGTCGGCCTGAACATCGGTGACATGCTGTGTATAAACCGATCTGCTATCATTGGGGCTGCCGCTGTATGTTAGTTGTGAAGCCCCCCCACTGCCTGCGTGTGCGTCGCGGAGCCTCTTGCTTTTTATTTCAGCGTCCATGTTAACAGTTTAGAGCAGCCACAGCACCTGTGTTAGCGGTTCACAGACTCTTCTCGAGATTTGAGGTCTGGCCTATCTTTTCTGCAGAATATTGACATCATACCAGCAACTTTACTACAAGTTCCATCTCTGTATCGATAGATTATGTCACAGACATGAAAAAAAGTGACACTTCCTGTTTATCTTTCAAAATATAAGCCCTTTAGCGCGTATCTATCTGTGAATAGAATCCCTTGATTTCTCAATGCAAAACTTTTATTCTGAAATATTTGCAAGACAGTGTTGTGAACAATGCAGTGACTTCCACGGCTCTGTAAATAAATAGAGTGGATTGTTGTTATTGTTATCTACAAATGAGCAGACACTCATTTGTAGATAAATCTCTCTTAGTCTTCAATAAATATAAATGCTATTTATAAAGAGTTGAAGTGAAACATTATGAAAAACAAACTGCATGTAGAGAGAAGTGCTGGCAGCAGCATAGCTGTCTGTGTTGACTCCACTCCTGTGAGGGACGCAGCGGTTCAGCCAGGCAGCCGTCACACGTTGCTCATACAGGCAGTGTGGCCCGGTGCGTCAGAGGCTGTCCAACAGCTCAGCGAGCAAATGCTAGTATAGTCAATGCAACCGGAGGTCTGTTCATTAAAGGCACCACACCAGATGGAGCTCTTCGAGTTGCGGTGGGAGGAGATGCAGTCAAAGACAGCTCCCTGGAGACAAGCACTCAATTCTCTTAGTTACTGTAGAAAAAGAAAAGTCAAGCGCTGTGTTTTTCCAGGGCAACATGACAGCCTAGACAACTTATATACAGAAAACGCAAACAATCACATGACATATTTAAACCAGTTTTTGCTGCTGAAAGTGTACCTGCGAGCAGCAACTTTTGCCATGCGAATGTTTTGATGCGATCAAAACCAAATGCAGCGCTTTACTTTGGGTGCAATAACGCTCCATTTTGCCTGTGCCAGATTTGGACGTTTCCACCCGGCCCAATGTAAGTTATCACCACTTTTCACCTTCGGTTTCCACTGCGAAGCCTCTGCTTTCTTTCAGGCCTGATGAAAAGGCCAGTCATTGAGCCTTTACGGGCTGCGTTTGGTCCTCATCCTCCTGGCAGTTTGGACAACTTGGTTTCTTCTTGGAGGTGTGGTGAACCTCTCGATGTAGTTCCTACAGTATGACTAGTGCTCACAAAATCACTCAGAAGACATATGCGTGTATAAAAAGGAAAGAATAAAAAAAATCGGTCTTCTGATCGAAAGGCGTTATCTCATTTTTTGGGGGCCGTACAGCCTCTCATTTCTGCTTGTAGCAGCACTATACAAGGCGTTCCGTTCTCACCCTCAAACAACATGTAGTATCTCCTCGGCCTTCTGCCAGAGCCCTGCTATTTAGTCTTCAAAGCCAGCCAGCGTTGGTGTTGAAATAACTGTTATCAATATGCCAGGGACATCTGTTTCCACATTTAAACAGTTTCTCTCTCTCTCTCTCTGTGCGTGTACATGTTTTCTATCCTTTCACTACACTGCAGCAGTGTAGTAGCGGAGCAAGGACTCATAATTAATCCAGCACATATAATTGCGTTTCAATCCATCTGGGTGCTCTCATGACACCGTGATTCTCCTGCATCCAGATGTGTCTATTCCATCACAGCCTAATAAGCCTGCGCGGAGCCCTGCTTACATGCAACCTGAAAATCACGGCAATGGAAAAAACAAAAATGGAGGCTAAGTAGAAGGGGAGCTGAAATCAATTTTAGCTGCTAAATGGTTGTTTGGATTAGAAAACAAAAAGCCTCAGCTGAGATGTTGAAATGGTGTTTTTGGTTTGTTGCCATTTGAACCTAATGTTCTTCACTCTCACACACATTTACACATGTACTTACAGTCCTGGACTCCTCTGAACTGAACTGTGACTAACATCGTACCGGCCTCTTAACTCTTAGCGGCGAGGTGAAGACGGGGCCGAAGAGGCTAAATGGAGAGAAACAAGAGCGAGAAGATGTGAAGGTTGGAGGTTCACACACGGTAGCATCAGCCAAGTGCAGCATCTCTCCACCACATTTGGCCTTGTGTGTTTACGTGCAGCAAAAGGAGCCTATCTCAGGGCTACAGCTCGAGCTCAGGAGGGCTGCTCCTGCCCGCCCCTCTCGCGCGCTCACTCAGCATGAAGTTGAAGAGTTCACCCAGCGGGCAGAGAGCTGCTTCTGATCCAGCAATATGGAGAGTCAACCCCAGGCGAGGCCCACCGAGAGCTCAGCGATGAACAGTGCTGAGCTTAGCTCCCCGTGTAACCCTCCCCCCCACCCACCTCACCCCATCCTCTCCCAGCTGCACACACACACATCTATAATAAAGATATCCTGCGCTCTGTTTACTTCTGCTCTCTGCGCTCGCAAGTTGAAAAAATTTGAGCCATGAAATCTGTGGCGATGAGCGAGGGTTGTAAGTTGGGATGGGGGTTCATTATTTATACTTGCTCAGACTGGGGAAGTGTTTGTACTAATGCCCTCGCAGCTTTATTGCGATGACAGATGAACCTCTCTGAGTGTTCTTTACAGTACTGTACACCTATGCAGCCTCTGCAGCATGATATTCTAAGTATGACTGTAAAAGCTTAAGCAAATCCATATTTTCTATCGTTTCTTACATGTTGACTGTTGGAATGAAGAGAGGTCTCGGTGAAGTGGAGGGAAAATGAGCTCTCATTCTCTGGTCACCTCTGGCAGTGCTTTGGCATTATTGTCTCCAAGTGTCCAGAGCGTGGTGTGAATGAGAGGGGACAGGCAGGAGACACACAGTCTGTGGCTCAGTGGAGAGCAGGGTCATCAGTTCGATCCCCGGCTCTGCCAGTCGATGTGTCCAAGACACTGAACCCCAAAAAGTGCTCCCGTAGCTGTGCCTACGGTGTGTGAATGTGAATTATAGTTAGTCCAGGTGGATGCTAGCCCCTGCCATCAGTGTGTGACGATATGTAGTGTTAAAGCACTCTAGTCAGAAAGACTATACATTGCTAGAACTGGTATCAATAAATGGTAATGGGGGAGATCCAGACAGTGCAGAGGAGGGATGGATGCTAACACTACCAGCTACAGTTTTACCTTGTCACTTGTGTGTCTGTGCGATAACACCGTGCTGATTACAAATGCAGAACAAACATGTTCTCGGCTTGAACTTTCAAACACAAACACGCCGTACAAGCCTCCCATGTCAGTCCTCCCATGTCAGTCCTCCCCTATCAATGTTTGATGGAAAGTTTCTTGCGTGTTGCTCCTGCTGCTTGTGTGTTTTCCCTGCACCATTAGTATCTGCCTGAGGATGGGGGGATTTTTAATATGTGTTTCTCACTAATGCTTCCTCTGCAGTCTAATGGTAATTGCACTCCTTTGCCCGGTCCTTTCATTCATACCAGAGGACCTGGCCTCATCAATGATTGAGCACGGGCTTGCACAGAGAGACGAGGAGCAAGCCGACAGGCTGGGAGCAGAGCAGGCAGGCCGCTTTTATTCTCAGTAACGCTGTGTGTGTGGGCGGAACAGAGGCCATTTTCCAGCTGAAGAGACACTGGTTCAGGTTTTGACCAGAGAGAATGGGCAGAAGAGAGGGTGAACAGAAATGGAGGTGTGTGTGCTCGTCAGCTGAGCCCAGCTGTTATCCAGTGCAGAATGCCACAGAATCCTAGAGGAGTGCGTCTGCCTCCTCGTGTCGGCGCACATACTATTGCCATCTTTATGACCTCATCAAGGCGAGACAGGCCATATTGGCGGGCTCTCCTGTCTGTGATGGGCCCTGTGCGGCCTTGCCAGGAGGGATGCGAGTGTCGATGGATGCAGATGGCCTTATAATGAGAGACGGGGAGAATGGATACAGTCATTGGTCTTAATGGAGCCTCGTCGTTATTTATGAGACAATACGCTGAGGTTTCCTAACAAAAGAGGGGCAGGGATAATGCCATCACTGTCAGTGTTATATCCTCCCCCGCGCAGAGCGCCATAACTCCTCCTGTCAGCAGCACAAGGATATACCACCAGCAGACGGAAGCGCGTGCACTGAGGGAGGCTCAAGTGTTTGTGAAGTGTGTGTATTTACGTGTGTGTGTGTGTGTGTGAGTGAGCTGTGCATGGAGCAATGTGGGTTTGTGTGTGCGTCCACTCAACAGGAGCCACTTTATTGGCCCTGTTGGCCTTTTTTCATTTCATGGACGGGAAATCTTTAATTTGAGCCTCGTTAGCTGTCACCCGGCGTCCCGTCTGCCATCACTCTGCTCTACACAGCTTCACGCCCCCCCAAGAGAAAATCGATAGTCGATCAGCTGCTGGGGTGGCAACCTCAACGGCACCACATTCTGGTTAAATCTGTGGCTCTGGTCCAGTGTTATGACTCATGGCCCATATGAAATAATGACATTATTATACCTGCAAGAGGAACAGAGAAGTAAAAGAGTTAACTTACAAACTCAGAATTCAATGGATATTTTTTTTACATTATAGGCTCATTGCTCAGTGATTGAATGTACGGCATGAGTGCCACTGGTTATAAGTGTGCTTCATTAAAACACTATTGAGAGCAGGTTCCTGCCAGCTGTGCCCGGCTATTATTGACATTCTGCATGTTTAATATATCTCTGTAAGGAGGCTCGTGTGTGTTTACAGGCTCTGGCACACTTGTGGTAGCCTTTGCTTAACTAGTCGTCAGCTCCTCACATTTTCATTCTGTCTCTGGCAGATTTAAAGCCCATCTGAGGAAGGGTGAGGCAGAGACTCACAGAGAGCCTCAGAGAGCGAGCGAAGCAGAGACCTCACTCGATACACTATTGATTTGCTCGTTTGGGTTCACAGCATGAGTCTGACACTGGAACTTAACAGCTGAAGGCTCCATCTTGAGGAGCAGATGTGAATAAGATCAACTTTAATCACCTTATTTTCTCTGCTGTGTCCCAAAAAAACCTCCAGAAATAGTATGAACTCCATGTTGTGGAGCTGTTGGCATGTAGCAGTAATACACATCGCTGCTACTTCCATCTGATTGCACCTACGCCAACGTTTGCTGATGTTTGTTTATCCTGTGAATAATTTATGTTTGCTGTGTAGTTCTATCTCTGGATGTGGATGTGTACAGTGCATTAGAGCATGAACTGTCCTTTTATTTGTTTGTCTTAAATCCACCTACCTTGACTTAAAAAATGGCTTTTCTCCATAATCTCTTCCCTTCTTTTCTCTCTCTCTATGTCTCTCTCTCTGTCTCTCTCTCTCTGTCTCTGTCTCTCTGTGTCTCTCTATCTGTGTCTCTCTCTCTCTCTCTCTCTCTCTCTCTCTCTCTCTCT
>NW_022280096.1:1431458-1479372 GCF_004355925.1 Anarrhichthys ocellatus | reverse complement strand
TCTCTCTCTCTCTCTCTCTCTCTCTCTCTGTCTCTCTCTGTCTCTCTTTCTGTCTGTCTCTCTCTCTCTCTCTGTCTCTGTCTCTCTCGCTCTCAATTCAATTAAATTTGCTTTATTGGCATGGAAGTTTAGAAACAGTATTGCCAAAGCATCAAAAAAATTAAACATACAATAATATCAATACACAATATCTCTCATTCTCTTCTCTCCATGTCGTTTGTAGTGTGCAGACGGAGTATTCAACATTTCTGGTTTACAGAGGATGTCGTGTATAACTTAGTTGTGATAACTTGGGGCAGACCGAGGCTTCTGATTACACGTCAGTAGCCTGATGCTACAGCTGCTTGGAGGTGTAGCGTGGGTTATTTAGGAGCTGTTGGTCTCTGTTTCTGCTGATGTGCACTTTCCCCTTGCTACTGGAGATGGTGCAAGTGCATTGCTGTGTGCATGGGCACATGCATTTATTCATTTACTGTAAGAAGATTTATATACTATGTTTGTCTGCATATTGATGTTTTATATGTGTTTGGTTTGACCAGCTGAAGTGGTCTGCAGCAGCCAGGTCGGGTCGATTAACAGCCAGTTCAACAGCTTTATGTGTCATGTAGTCTGCAGAGCATATTAAATAGAGGAGCAGGGTCAGTAGCCTGCTAGCTGCTGTTGACAGCACTGGGTTCACAATAGTTCTGCAGCCCCACCTTGAAGACAGACTGGATTTATGCAGTCTACCATAGTACCCTTTGACAAAAAGGGGCCGAAATGCTTCTGAGGCGAAGTCACACTGATTGTAGACATCTTCAACAAGTCACACTCTAAACAACGATTCATGGAATTATGTTATGAGAAGCATTTGAAATGTTTCTAGTATTACATGATATAGTGTGAATATGGTGGAGGTGTATAACATCTTTACAGCAGCGATGGAGTTGTGACTCATTCAAATGAAAAAAGTAATTAGAAATAAGTTTGTGATGTACATGAACTCCAGGGGGAACACACCTGAAGTAAACAATGGTACAAGGAGACAAAAACATTAAAAAAGTGAATTCAGTTGTGAAAGAAGTTATGGTCTCCAACATGGGACTGTTCAAATATCATAATTTTTATAGAATTCCTATTTCACCATTGGACATTTTGGTTATATTTCGTTTTTTTTATTCATATAATATGAATGGTTAGTCTATATTTTTTAGGAATTTAGCGGGTGGCAATTTTCTACTGGGGATTAGTGCAGATGAGCTGGCTTCAGGGCCCTGTGGACTAAATAATGGTGAACGTCTCTGTTAAGCTAAAGTATGACTTCACTTCAGCTGTTCAAGGTTTTGGTTACACAAACAGATGAACCTGTGAGTTGGAGTGATGATCAGGTCATTTCTGAGTTTACATACATCTGCTGTTCAGTCTGCTGGTCCTCTAAACCACAGGTTGCAGAGCCTGGAGCACCAGTTTCAGTCACGTACAGCTCGACTGTCATTGGCCTGAGCAGCTCCTCCAGTTGCTGCATCTTCTGTCCAGTAATGAACCATGGCTCTCCTCTGGCAGCATCTGATGTGTGCCATATATGAGAAAAGTGATTGTAATGTGATCTTCAAAAACATGAGAAGTTTGTAGAGATTACAGGCTCAATATAATTGTAGGACAAAAAAGTTAATTTGCCTCACTGAAGCGACAAAAAGAAGGGGAAGAGTGTAAATCCCCGAGAGAGTTAAAATCCCAGCATGAATTAAGGGTGCAGTCAAGAGTTCTTAGAACATTAGTGAAACTGATGTGTTCTGTCATCTAATAAATATCCATTATCCGTGTCGATGACTGGTGACATCACTCAACATTTATGTCGCAGAATTGAAACAAATCTTAAATTGTAGCTGTTTTTCCTGGAAGTTTGCATCCTGAAAGGTTAGTCTGAACTGTCTGGCCATCAACGCTAGCTCTCATTTTTAACAGACTTTCAAATCACTCAGTAACACACACACACACACACACACAGGCGTCATCCTTTACGATTTGTGCCCGGGCTTTAAATGCCATGTGATTACTCCTCATGGCCCTGCACAGAATTAGACGGGAGGCTGTAACAGCATATCAAGTGCTGTGCGGTAGTTTGTTACGCCTGCTGCACATGTGCAAACATCTGCATATCATCGCCCTCGCTCCATTTATGCTCGCAACATTAAATCCATTTACCTCTTGCTTGCCACGCGTCTCAATCTGGGGCCGAGTAATTAAATGCCATTCTCTTCCTCCATTAGAGAGATAATTAAGTAGGAAACCGGCACTCTTCTCATTGCTCTTTTATACGGAAGTAAATGGGGGCTGGGATGGGGTAAAATAGATACTCGCCTGCCTGAAAATCTCCTGATTAGTGGAACCATCTGTAATTTCTTCATCTCTGTCATTCAATGTGTGTTTCTCTGTAACTAACTCCTTCTTTCTCTTTGCTTTTGTACTAACAAGCTCATCAGGTATGAATACATAGCTGATTCTTGCATCACATTCTACAGGGTTCCAGGTTTTATCGCTTTTGTGTAAACAAATAGCTTCAGCTGTGGCTTCAGGTGTCTGTCAAAATAACATCTGCTCCATGCTCTGGAGAAGAAATATCAATCTGGTAATCTTTATCAACAATTCACAGTTGGTCACAATGGCTGATGTTTTCACAGATGCGTAGCAGAGGCTTTTTCATTTTTAGAGCTAGTTGCAAATCAGTGAAAAATGGATATACATTTGAGGAAATTCTCACAATTGATGCGAAATCCAAATAAATCCTCTTATTATAGCATAAGGCTGCTGTTCCACTGGGAATTATTAGAGATTAGGAAGCCAGTGAATACAGAGAGTAAACATGCCGTCGAATCCTGTTAGCCATCTAAAGAGGCATGAAGGTAGAGTTGGATGAGATGAGATCAAGTGATAAATATTCTTTGAACATTCATCCAGCCCAACTTGAAAAAAATGTAACGCTTTGAATCTATTTCAAAGCTAACTTTAGAATGTAGGTTAATGAAAGCATGGTGTGGGACTACTTTTATTCAGGCATTTATTTTCTTCTTACAGGCCACATTTTAACATGTTGATTTTAGTTTCACTTTTAATAATTCATGCCCTTTTGTCTTAACATAATGGATTTTTCTTACACGTCAGTAAGTGCTCAGCCCACATTTTGTGCTAATTTGCTGGATACCAATCACAACTTACACACGTCACTGAAAAGTCCCCGTTTAGAATGAAAGGGTTGGAACTTTTCAGTTCTCAGATTCAGCAAAGAGAGTGTCTTTTTCTAAAATGTATCTACATTTACATAAAGGCAGGCAGCTCTCCCTTCTCCTCTGAAAGGAGAGGAGAACGGCAGGACTCTGCATAACCTCAGCGGGAGTGAGGTAACATGCGAGTGTATGGCAGCCCCTATCTTATTTAAAGCCTGAAGCTGTCGTCAGCATGCACAATGTTCAGAGACATCCAGGCAGATGTTCCTGCTCAGGCTTGATTGCCTTCGCCGAGGCCCATCAGGGATTGCACTTAGCCTAGCTAGAGCTGGCAAAAAAAGACACAAGAGGCCGAGTTATTTTAGCCATGCTCAGTTCCTCCATTAGGTACAGCTGAAATATTGACGCCGCTTGCTCTTTGCACCGCTTTCCTCCGTGTACCTCAGGTCAAGAATTAGTCCGACTAGATTTCTGTGTTAGCCAGTAAGAGCTTTTGTCTTTCTCCGCTCAGAGTCACCAAGTTGCCATTGCTTGATTGATTATTATGTTTTGACTGCTGTATGCTTTTTGTCTCTAGTCCCAAAAGATATCTCCGTTCGTTTTCGCATTTAGTTCAACCGCTTCAATTTCACACTTTGGCTGGTCCATCAGTATGAACTCATGTGAGGCCAAAAGAAAACCCATTAAAACCTGCAGAACTCTTCAGACTTCTCCGTCATAATGCTGCAGACATAAAAACAGTGTCTTGCATTGTATGTTACACATAATGTAAGTGTTAATGAAGCATTTCAAGCTGATTGTTGGTAGATAGTTACTTTATTAATCCCGCAAGGGGACATTTTTTCACTGCAGCAGCAATTATGGTACAGGTAAGCAATCAAAGTAACCGAGTAAAAATATTAAATGTAAAATGCAAATATCAATGCACAATATATACAATAACAGAGTAAAACTATTAGATATAAAATTGCACAATATATACAATGAAATAAAATACTAACTAAACAGTAGTGCAAAGATTTATCCAAACAAACAAACAACCGTGTAGCGGTGTTGTAGTCATTTGAAGGATGATCCGGCCAGAGGTGATTTATTGTAGAGTCTTATAGCAGAGGGCAGGAATGTTCTTCTGTATCTGTCCTTGTGACAGCGTAGCTGGATCAGTCTGTTGGAGAAAGTGCTCCGCTGTCCCTGTAGGTGGTGGAGAGGGTGGTCCGGGTTATCCAATATGGATAATAGTTTCTTCAGTGTCCTCCTCTCCACCACCTCTTCCAGATTGTCTTTTTTGCAGCAATGATGGAGCCGGCCTTCTTAACCAGTTTGTTAAGTCTGTTGGTGTCTCCGGCTCCAATGCTGCTCCCCCAGCAGACTACGGAGAAGTACAGTGCACTGGCCACAACAGACTGGTAGAACATCTCCAACATCTCCAACATCTTGCTGCACACGGTGAAGGATCGAAGTTTAAGAGTCGACTCCTCCCCTTCTTGTACACAGCGTTGATGTTGGTCTCCATTAACGTATGGAAGTAACTACAACAATATTTTGTGTGTGCGTGCTGCAATGTGCATAAAAAATATAAAACAAATACTTTAATCTGCTTATATAACCTGCTCCTTAATACTTATTCAAGTTCTACTTTGTTATGACTAGAACTTCAAAATGCCTTAGTAATTGGACTTTACAGCACATTTAACCATCATGTAGAATATATGAAGGATTAACAACTCTCACAAGAGAAACACATAGCGTATGTTTTAGATGCAAAGTACCCAACCTGATGATCACAGCTCCTCACACACAGACGTGACGCAGAATCATCTGATCTTTGTGCAAACAGTAACTCCTGTGAGGGGAAAGAAACGAGGGGGTTGAACGTCATCAGAATGTTTTCTCTAGCTGTGATGATTCTGCCGGAGGTGTTTGTGTGGATGTGTATGTGCTCATATCTTGTTTATCTGCCTATCAACAAAGGCGAGTGAACACATCTTTTGATCTGCTCATATTGCATGTCGAGTCACCTGCCTTCTGGGAAGCTAACATGCTGCACGCCTTAAAGGTTTAGATAACAAAAAAAACGATGGCCTTATCTTAATATCTCGGACGTAAAACCCAATACTACATGTCACCATTAAACAGGTCTAAGCTACAGTGGCAGAGAAAGGTTATATTATATTGGTAATAGTTAATTTTGCCTTATTTTTTAACATATTTGTCTTTTAGCTCAAAAGCAGAGCGAGCTGGTCCTATAATATAAACCTGTTTTATGTAGAGACTGGCCTTTATTTCTTATCCCCCTGTTGTTAGTTACATTTTCACAGTAGTATTATACAACACAATGTTGTCCCTCTCTCAACTATTTTCCTTTCCTTTAACAGAAATACTCTTCTTCCTGGCTTAGTACTTCCAATCACTTAAACTTTGATTTATTTAGTTATTTTTTTAATCCATGTTAAGATACTTTCTATGAAACTCCACTTCCTGCAGAGATGTTTCACTTTAAAAGCCTTCCAGCAGCTCTAATTGCATAATCCTTACCTTTCCTAACAGGCTCTTAATGTGAAACATCTGTTTGACTGAAACTTAACACTGCAAAGTAGAACCAATTGGAATTGCTGAATTTATTTTTGGACCATTATAGTACAGGTGCTGGCCAAGTAACTGGCAATGTTTTGACACTATTGCCTTTGGTACAAAGAGCTGCTCAGCAGAGCAACATTCAGTAGCTGCTTATCTGATCCCATTTAAATGGAACAAACATTTTACCTCTCAGGTTTGTTCAGGCTTCTTTGTATCCATTACTCATGAACTAATTGAACATCCAGTTGTAATTCCAGTCTCCGTTGTACCTCTTGCCTACTGTCATATCGTTCACCTCTCCTGAAAGTGACCTAGAATCTGTGCATCCACACGGGGGAGAAGGAGAGACATAATTACTCTGCTCCATATTCATGAGAGAGAGAGAGAGAGAGAGAGAGAGAGAGAGAGAGAGAGAGAGAGAACCCAGTGTGAAATGTCAGTGTTTCCCACCATGCTTCGTCCTATCCTGAGCCAACTCTAATTGGACCGGCACAGGTAGCCTAAGCGAAGAGGAAGATGGAAGCCAGCCTGGATTGTGGTCAAAGGGGCCTGTGGTTGAATTTTATCACCCCACCGCAGTATCAGCACAGAGCCTCACCAGGGCAGGATGGCCAATATTCAGCTACCCTGGGGTAATTAAAAATGTCCTCCATTTAATTTACACCCGGCTGGTGAAGCATGATATCATTATTGGAATGCATTATAATTCAAGGTTATTATGGGTCTGCTGTGTTTTTAGAGCAGGCAATCGTAAGATGGTGGGAAGCTATTAGAGCGCTGGGATACTAAACACCGGTTTATTGCAGCCCAAAGAGAAGGTGCATTATGTCATACTCTTCTCCCTCCTGGGATGTGACCCAAAACATCTCTACAGCACACATCATAAGTTCCAGGGTGCTGACAATTCTGCAGTGACAGCAGTGTTGACACCTGGTGGAGAGCTCTGCATACCTGCTGTACTCCAGCATCTGTTATACAGGCCCGATTAAGTGTGTTTTTATGCAAAAAGCACCGGCGCTGGCACGTACACACACACACAGCACACAGAGACAGCTGAGCATCGGTGAGCCTCTCACTTTGGTAAGTGAAGTGATGCAGGCACACACAGAAAGGAGAGGGCTGTGGTGTGTGTGCATGTAAGTGTGCGTGTGTGTGTAGGAGCCAGGGTAACAGGTGATTGTCTATTGTTCTACAAATTAGCTGACAGTCAACCTCCAGTTGGCCTGTGGGTGACACACGTGGGCTGAGCGGCAGGTGCGAGTCATTCAAGAGCTCTGTAGCTGCTCTGTATTGCTTTTGTCAAAAACAAGCAAAATTGAGGCTTTGAGCGATAGCAGAGGCGTGGGGGGTTTGAATAGTCACTCTGCGCCACACTTCAACGCACAATGATGCTTTTTCCAATCTAGACTGCTCTGTATTGTTGTTCGCTCTCAAGTAGAGCTGAGCATGTGTGGAATCTTGGACAACAACATGATGGTGTTTGTCGATGAGAGTTATCTTTATTCTCTCTCTTTGTGATCGGCGTTTTCAGTCACACAGTCAACTATTAGGCTGCGTCTCAATAGGTAAGAGCTGTTCTTCAATAAAACTGAGGCTCTATTTTATTGGCTTGCAAGGGCGCCTGCCTACAATGCTCCAGCATAAAACAAAGGTGTGGTCCGGGAACATTTTTGCTGCTGTAAGAGCGTTTTAAAGTTTGATAATTCTGCCACATCGAATACTACCTGCTGTGCGGTGTCTTGGCATGTGAGTCTTTTAAGTAAACTTCATGGTTGGTGTCGTCCTCTCACAGGAACCTGTAGCAATACAGCCAAACCAATGCATCCCCTTATGTTCCCTGGAAACTGTCCTCACCAGAAAAACGTAGATGGTTAGTTCAACCACCTTTCCTATGTTGTCGTTCTGGAATATGAAGACATTTTGGACGCAGTGCTTTTGTTGGTCCAAACAAAATATTAAAGCCATACATTTGTTGGCACACGTGTAAGATATCATGTGCTTGTGTGTGCATCATGTGCCCATGTGTATACCATCCCTACGCAAGCGTGTGAGTATGCAGATGAGCACAGGCAACATGTAGGTAGTCACGGTTTCTCGTTCCTACACCAGCCCATAAGCAATCATTTCTGTCTCTCACCCACTCAGCCGTCACATGTATCGCACACACAGCACAAAACCACCGGGCACTTTGTCCCTCAATGAGGTATGATATATATTCCATATATTGCTTGTAAATCGCTTGGCCAGAACTGTTTTGACGAAGCCCTGGAAGTGGCAGGGGGCAGATTGGCTCTGTGCCTGACTCTTACTGTACCTAGAATACAAATAAGCCTTCCACAGAAACTGTAAAATGCTGTATTGCTGCTTGTGCTGGATTTTTTTGTGTCAGTTTCCAAGGTTGAAGTGCACTCTATTAGCATTTCTTAGCAATCTAGTGTGGTTGTACCAGTTTATCATCATCCTGGCAAATCAGTGTGTATTCATTGGAACCAATTTTCCAGAGTGCATTAAATCGGGATTAAAATGTTGAAAAATGCATAAAGGCATCATCAGGCTTCGTGAAATAGAGCAATCAAACTCCCATTCTGCTGTAAAGTAGTGCCGATTCCTCTGTCTTGCATCAAATAATGCAGCCTCTGTATTATTTTGTAGTTTGATCCTTTGGTGTCAAAGTTGAAAACATCTCCTTTGATGGAGGGACTCGACTGTGTGTGTGAGCGTATATGACCCTGTGCATTTATACGCGCTGATCTTTTAATCCTGCATCACCTTGAGGTCCGTGGCTCAGACAATGCCACGTGGGAGACTAAATAGATGTGTACTCTACCCTGAAATGGCTGCCCAAGGTTAATGTCGAGGGAATAGGAGAAAGAGTCTAAGAGGTTTTGTCTTGTGTGTATGCTTGTATTGGTACCGTTGTAAACAGCATTTTTACCCATAAAGGGCAATATTTTCACTGAGAACAGATGGATGAAAATGTTCGTATTCACATTCACACCATTCTCGGAGAGTACAGACTTTACAGTTAATGCATCCTGGTATGATCGGATGACAGAAGTCACATTGAAAAGACAAGTGTAACTATGGCCTTAGAAGATCAAGACCACTCTCATGTATGTCTGTTCAATATGTAGCTGGGTCCAGCAGCCCCTTAGCTTAGCATACATTATGGAAACGGAGGAAAACTAGCCTAGTTCTGTCTAAACTCACCAAAATCTGCAGACCAGCACCTCTTAATCTCGTTAATCCAGATCATTACCCTGCGGTTTGAATGTTTACCCCACCATTTCGGTGTGTACTATGAAAATAAAATGTAGGGTGTTGGTAGGCAGATTTTGATACCTTCATGCTAACTTTTTCCAGCTTTGTGCTAAGATAAACTACCTGACTTCAGATACATATTGGACAGACAGATATGAGTGGTATCAAGCCTCTAATCTACCAATCACCAAAAAAGCAAATAAACGACTCATTAAAAGCAATACCTGTACACTGTGAGGTGATCCAACAGAATCATTCTGAATGAGTGAATGAATACAGCCTGGCTGAAGGTTATAGTGTTGGATTGTTGTGTCACAGAACTGGTGAGTCCACTCTCCGGTAACTGTGTGGTAAAGACCACAATTTGTAGAGATTTGCTGACTCCACTGTTTCCAATGCCTGTATGTTTTTTAGAGTGTCTATTATTTCAGGAACCTTTAGTGGATAACCCTCGGAGACATCCCATCACACTAAATGCCATATGGTAATATCACCTTGTCACTTATCTGTGTTGGGTAAATGCATGACAGGGTGCAGGTGCAGGGTGTGATATCATGAGATCTGTGTTTGCCAGGGAAATAAATACAGAGCCGACAGCATTTTCATATGTTTCACTCAATAGTTGTTTTCAGCTCTAAACCTGGCACATGATCATTTGAAAGCTGTAATATAGACTGTTTCATAAACAATTGCAGTGAGGGATTAGAGAAATGCAGATTTGTCTTTTTCTGTTCATATACAGCGTTCTGGATGAGAGACTGTACTGAAGCAAGGACTGGGCCACATCAGGCCAAGCCCACTGAGAACAGTGATCTAGTCTTTGGGGGGCTTTGTTTTCACAAGGGTACACCAAGAGCTCTGCTTGATAGCTTTGATGCACACAAATGGAGATAGCCTCCTTCTTGAGGTGGTTTATTCCTTTTTTTGCCAAGGCAGACCAAATCAATTTATATTGCCGTTATTCAACATCATATGCATAGGTGCCTTTGTGCTGAGCTTGGCCTGCATGTCTAGTAGTGGTGTAACCGATCACGGATCGGTCCGATTTGTTTTTACAGTTTAATCATCATAGTGTGTAATAAAGTTTTACTGCTGCTGTTAAGTCCCCGAATATCAATGCAAAGTGTCAGTGAACAGATATAAAGCAGTAGTGTGTTCACGTGAACGGAGCGTGTTAAAAGCATTTAACGATGAAAGTCATGGCGAGCAGAGGAACTTGAGAAGCCCCCGGCATCATTTAAGTCGCAAGTTTGGGAGCATTTTTGCTTCCCTGTAACTTATGACGGGATGAGGGTGGTGGACAAAACCGTTACGGTATGTAGGCGTTGTTTAAAGAGAAAGACATACGACAACGGTAATACATCGGGCATGTCCACACATATGAAGCGCCACCATCCAGGTCTGTCAGCGACGGGGGCCAAGGCACAACAACAACAACAACAAGGTATCATCGCGGTATTTAAGAAAGCGTTTGTGGCAGAATCAGAACGGGCTAAGGCTATTACAACATCTATTGGGGTCTTTTTTGCTGCAGGCACGAGGCCATTCTCCGTTGTGGAAAACAAAGGATTTCAAAATCTGGTTAAAGTGCTTGAGCCACGCTATGAAATCCCCTCACGCACCCACTTCAGTATGAAGATTGTTCCAGGCCTCTATGAAAAGGAAAAGACTGACCGCTCACTTCATCACGGCAGAGTGGAGATTCATAGTCAGGTGCTGTAGACACGCCCCCACTGGGAGAGTCACACAGACAGGTGCTGTAGACACGCCCCCACTGGGAGAGTCACACAGATAGGTGCTGTAGACACGCCCCCTCTGGGAGAGTCACACAGACAGGTGCTGTAGACACGCCCCCTCTAGGAGAGTCACACAGACAGGCGCTGTAGACACGCCCCCACTGGGAGAGTCACACAGACAGGTGCTGTAGACACGCCCCCTCTGGGAGAGTCACACAGACACACACCTGGCGTTACCCTTTCCCCCACACAATGTAGATAATATTCTCATCTTTGTGAAAATAAATATCTTAAATATTTTGGTTTTCATGTAAGACTATAGACCAAAGGTATTTGCCTTCAGTGTTCTTATTATTATTTATTTTAATTAATAAATGGAAAGAACAGTTGTCCACCTCCCCTTTTCTTTGCTGATCCGAAAAATGATCCAAACCGTGAGGTTTGTGATTTGTTGCACCCCTAATGTCTAGTGGGGTGCCTGCTCACAGTCTCTTGCTTTGTGAAAATTGAATGTATGGAAAGTCAATTGCAAAACACAGCCATTGTTAAAGCTCATATCAAAAGAGCTTTAAATTGCATCCTATACTTGAAATCTTCAGTATAGCTGCGTGGTACTCAGTAGTTGCTTGCGTGGTACTCAGTAGTTGCTTGCGTGGTACTCAGTACTTGCTTGCGTGGTACTCAGTACTTGCTTGCGTGGTACTCAGTAGTTGTGTGCGTGGTACTCAGTAGTTACTTGCTGTGTGGCTGGCAGATGTCACATGCTGCGGATCCTGGAGGCTGCAGCTGTTTACCACCAAGGAAGGATGTTCTGTGAGCGGTAACTTCAATAGTCCGTGCAGGGAAATTCTGCTTTCACTTTCTCTCATTGGGAGAGGAAAGCTTTCCCAGAACTGGTGTAGATTCAGAATCTTAATTGTTAAGGGATACTTCAACAGAGATGGTGACAAATTGATTCAATTCAGGTTGCCCATTTCAAATCTAACTAAAAAGCATGCCATGTATTCCTAATACACTGTGTACTGGATTGTGCTCTGCCGCGTTATTACTCCAGATTGGTAAAAAGATAGCCCTCAGTTAGTCCTGGTTTAACACCAGATGGATCCAGTTACCACAGACTTGTGATAAGTCTGGAAGTATCTTCTAATATTCCATATGTTTCTGCTTTTTGTCAGTGGTTTGAGAAGCTGCTGGCATCAACCATCATTGACTTAATGGTCGCCTTCATTCCTTTTTAAAGACTTCAGGTGGCATAGTAAACCATCTCTAAAAATGTAGGCTGTAACTTCAATACCTTATGATTGTTGCTGCACAGAACTCTTTACCAATAAAAGCCTAATCCCTGACACAGGTCTTTATTTGTGACAAATAAAAGGTGAGGCGCAAATCTGTATGTGCAGAATAACTTTGTTCTTCAGAAACCCGGGCCTCAGGGACTGTATTGTTCCCAGTGCTGCACCCAAGGGAACACACCATGATATGGATCTCATCTTCATTCACATCTTATATGAAAACAAAAATAGAGATGAGATTTGTGCAGTTTAGTCATTCATTTTTAATAGATTGCAGCAGCTTTTGTGAAATATCTTCACAATGGTCAAGTACATAGATGTTGTACATTGGGTGTTTGGAGTGACGACTGCTTAAATTGTGTGCTTCTTTCTGTGTATAATCTTTGGTCTCTTCATTGGCATGTTATGCATTTGTCTGTTTTGGTTTGCTTTGTCTCACTGCAGCTCACCCTGAGCTGTTGCCCTCCAATTTAGGTTTCAGGCTTCATTTATAAATGATACGGGTGTTACTGCATTTTTAATCTTTCAAAAAAACGGCCACGTTTCAATTGCTGCATGTCAGTTTTGATTTTATGATTCATTCATTATTAAGCGTGTTAGGCTGCAGTGCAGTGCAACGGATGGATTACTGCACTTTAACCATGGGCAGGGGGAGAAGAGGATCTGCTTACACATGTGTGTGCATGTTTGCGTTTTGCCATGGATGTCTTTTAACACTGTTAGTCACCTGAATTGTGATTGTCAAGAGGAAGGCACATCCATTGGGCTGCCAAGGTTTATTCAATGTTTTGCAAGTTGGACAATAATATAGCCTATTTTCCACTATCTCCATGGTGATATTTAAAGAGGGCTGAGACTGCCCGCTCCATTGACAATAAATCCATGAAATCTTCTAACCAACTGTCAATGCTAAAGCAATTGGGTTTATATAATTTCCAATTCATCATTATAATACGTTTAACTGACAAAAAGCTAATGCAATGATGCGGTATGAGAGCGCATATTTACAACTCTTGTAGCCAGGAGGCAGACTATTGGACATTGGGGTATTTCACATCCAGAATAGAAGATAATCTTCAAATGACTTTGTTCCAAAAGGTCCTCACTAGAAGGCGCATAAGTGTTCCTTCCTCTCCAGCCTGAAAGGAAATGGTCTTGTTGAGGTATAGGTCATGGCCCAAAGTCTTAGTCAAGGGTATAGTTCAAGGGTCACTACATCATTAGGAAGCGTCAGGGCCAAATATAATCTCCATCCAGTGAGTAGTTGTCGAAGGTAGTTTACTTTGGACAAAAATGGCCAAACAGACAAATATTCCTAACATTAATAAAGTAATGAATAGATTATTTGACATATCAATGACATGTTGAGCTTGAAGTTTCTTCCCTGACGTTGAAATAACGTTTGACAAAAAATGTGTAACTCATGGTTTGGAAGAAATCTAGAAAGTGGAGTTTGAGTTAAATCAATGGTGTGGTTTGGACATATGAGATGCTTTATCGCCCTAAACAGAGGTGACAAAAGATAGATCAATCAAACAAATGCTTTACATCGAATTTGATGTATTTCAACTTTGGGCCAACTCACATTTGCTCTGACATGACAGTGTTAAAATCCATCCATGGCAAAACGCAAACATGCACACACATGTGTAAGCACATCCTCTCCTTCCTATATATAATTGTCGGCGTTAATTAATTAATGCGTTAACGCGATAATAACTTTAACTTGCCCAGCACTAATATATATATAGTTACGTTTCCATCCTCCTCTCCTGTGAGTCCCCTCTCTTCTGTTACATTAAGATATTTTGCATAGCAGTCTTTATTTGTCACAGGGAGACACCACAGATAAATCCCAATGTAAAACACTAATCAGCCCTGATCCTGATGAGGGTTCATTACTGAGTCGGCGTGAGACTCCACGCTCCCAACATTCTTATTGGCTGACTAGTTTGGAGTGAAAGACGCAGCCTCTCAGACTTGTGTGCCGGGTGTGGCTCCTCACTAGAAGGACCAGTTGTGTGATGTGTGTACTGTGCAGGTGGCCCGTTTGCTTATGCATGAGTGTATGTATGCAAATGTGGAAGAAGAAGCCGTGGTTGCAGAGCAGCCTTGTTGCTGGCTTGCACACCAGCGACAGCCTCCCTCTGCAGCATGATTCCCCGTTGAAAGGCCGGGCACCCTGATGGGTCGTTTCAGCAAGATTGTGGCTCAAATGCACACGCTCTTGTGCTGCGCTATAAAGTGAATAACTACTTTCTGGATGGTCTACCTTAGCTGCAGGGCAGGGAGGGCAATGGTCAAGGTGACATATTGCTTTGTTCTGTTCTATATGCCAACATGGCACAAAACATTCAAATCTGTGGAGGTCTTTTGTCCACAGCCAGATGAGTTGTAGTCGTAAACATGACACGAGAAGGCTCTCTATACCTAGACACTCCCTGCTGATGCTTTACTATATCTTCACTTTAGAGATACACAGGTATGACTATTTTAGACGTAAGTAGAGCAGCGTATTGACCAGCATTAAGCCAAAGGAGGTTTGTGAAATGAGCCTCTGAGGGCTGGACTAAGCAAAGACAAAAATAAATCATGCCATGATCTTACTGAGATGAACGAAGCGCACTCAGATGAAGTTGCTATTCAACTTTAAAGATATATATCTATTAGAGTGTTTTCTGTCAGACTCTACCACTCCAATAGAAGAGGGAGTCATTTATTGGAACTTGGAGTGGATGATTTGAGTATTTTCTCACACGGGCAAGATCTCAGTTTTTCATTGAGTGTAATCAAACACTTGCCATGGTCTGCAGAATAAAACAGTTAGATGATGATGATCAAATGTTTCGCCACCTTTCATCACACACTTCCAAAAAAGATTGACATGAGCAGATGATTTGGATGAAATGTCAGAGATGACGTCTCTCTCTTTTGGTTTGTCAGCTTTTGTTATGTTCTCTTCATAAGAGATCAGACTCTCAGCATGAGAGTGACAGTGGGCCTGCCCTGAGAACAGACACGCAACCAGAGCTGCAGCAGACCTTTAACTCGAGCTGCGTCTTCAGAGCCACAAGGAAAAAATCTGCTCACCAAAGAGTAGTAAGTTGATGATCCTCAGTAGAACTGCATGTAAATTCAATTTTCATTGTGATGATATATTTAGCCCAGACAGTGCTCTCATGGTGATATACAGTATTTAACAAAGGCTGTAGTCTTGTTGAATCTCAATCTGCTCCGCTCCACTAGTTCACAACCAAAAGTACAACTCAAGACAAATATAGCTGTGACAACTAAAGATGCACAATAAAAAAATGACTGAAATGACGCAGTAAAAGATGATTAAATCTGCTGCTCATCTGTGATGTTAAAGGCCCTGAAAACAGCTTCTCATTATGAGTGAGAGTATTAGGATATTTTATCCTGTATTTGTGTTTATTTTATGTACTTTTCTTACTGGTTTGAAGTGGGCGGGGCTCAGCTGGACAAACATGACATCACAAACTTCCCTGCACCAATCAGGTTTTTGAATCAATGTGTAATGACTCCACCCTCGATGAAGCAGATTAGATGAGTTGTTGAATGTTAAACAATAAATAAATAAATAATAACTAGTTATGTATTTAAACTGAATGTTGCATATGTATTCATGAATTTGTAATATTATAAGGCAATACTTTCTCCAATGGCATCAAATATGCAATCTGTCACTGTTAACTGCAGGAATACACAGACCTAAGGCAGTATTCTCAAACACTCTGAGATCTCCTAACTGAGCAGGGACGGCACAGAAACCTTTACCTCAGTGGCGACGTGTGGTTGACCCCATCGTTACGCAAGATGCATTCTTTTAATGAGCCGTGATTGGTTGATCAAAGCAAAGATAGAATAATGCTCTCTTAGTGATAATGGGCATAGGATGGGCCTAATCTTCAGTCTAAAATGTAGTCTCCAATCAAACGATGAATACTATTTGATATACAATGAATACATTTTAAGCCACAGACCTACTTTAGAAGTAGCCAACAAAACTCTTCATATGCTGTACCATAGAGGAAAGTGCAATTGTTTGTGAATGTTATTCTTAGTCGTATGAGTAGTAATATAGATATTACCACCACACTTCTATTTTAGTCGTGATATTTATTCCATGGCATTAATATATTCTGATCCCAACCGCTGCCTGCTTTTCACATGAATCAATGGCTGTCAGAATGTCCTCTCTCCTCTGTCGTTCATTTGCCCATGAAACATTATCTGTGTGTTCTGTGCTCACAACAAGCAGTGCAATAATTACGCCCCCGGGTGTCTCTGATAAGGACTCGTCCTTAATGGAAAATAGGAAGGGACATCTTGACAAATGCAAAGAAACAGAGTAAAGCTGGAGCTGTGAAGTGGCTGTGCACACAGTGCCTCCTCAAAGCCAACAATGAGTCATGCGTTTGAGAAGTTTTGCCTCACTTACAGCACAATGGCGTTATTACCACTCTCTGTACATGAATTCCTCTTGTCATTCTGGAATATCTCATGGCTGATCCAGAAGGTCAGCAGCCAAACGCTGCACACTCGTGTCAAATCAAATTATGTTCTGAGAAAGCAACATGATTAAAAAGAAATTTGACTTTGAGTGTTTACTTCTCCCACAGCCTGCAGACAACTCCCCCTTCAGGAAACTCACAGATTGAGAGAACAGCGACGAGCTTTCTTCTCGGTCCTTTCTGTTTGACGGAGAGAGATTCCACCCTTTTGAAATTCACTAAATCTGTTGCCGTGTGCATTACGCATGGTCTGTTTTTTAGTTATTTATTTCTTTTTGTAGTTCAGTGGTTTGGCTTCAATAAGCTTTCAGAACCATCAAAACACAGAGGGAGAGGTAACATGCTGTTGCAGAGAAAATGACACCACTTTACCCTCAAGCTAGTTTGGAAAATGTGATGCCAGGAATACCAGACAGCGTTGTAGCACTGCATTTATACATTTCTTTCAATTTTTACCCTCGCTCTCTCATTTTTCCTCTTCCTCTCTGCTGTTCATTCCCTCACCCTCTACTCTCCTCTCCTCCCTCCCTCACATCTTCTCTCCCTGTGACTAAAGGCAGCCCACTCCTCTGCAGTGGCTGCCTGCCTCCCTGATTTGCTCGCCGCTCAGCGAGGATTTGCATAGGCTGGCCCACTTGCCGCTTCTCCCCTCCTCCTTCCCCTCCCCTCCTCTGCCTCCCTTCCTCCGTCCCATCATCTTCGCTTAGTTTCACCTAAGCCCGCTCTCATCCTCTCTTCTTTCTCTCTCTCTCTCTCCACCGTTCTCTCTCTCTCCCATTCTCCTCTCCTCGCTCACACCAACCCCTCCCCACCCATCCGTCTCGCTCCCTCCCAGCAGTTTCTCATTTTCTCATTTTCTCCTCCTCTTCTTTCTCCCTGGCTTTTCTCTTTCTCTCTTTATCTGTCTGCAAATCTGTCTCTTTCTCCTGTGGAGTAAAACAAAGAACTATCAGTCTGGGTCTCCTTGGGTTAACAAGCCAGGCCACTTCACTTCTCCAGGGACATACGCAAAGAAAAGAAGAAAGAGCTGGAGAAAGAGGAAAAAAAAGTCAGACAATTATTGGATCTAAACTTGAAGACCAAGAGAAAGTACAAGTCTGGATTCTGAAGCCAAACAGTGAGGGAGAAGGGAGTGTGTTTCTGCCGAGACGAGAGAGAGACACAGATAGCTGATAGTTTGTCCGTGCCGGAGTGTGTGGAGCGCCTCGTCTCTCTGTCTCTGTCTCTCCCTCCCCCGTCTCTCCCTCCATCTCTCCCTCATCCTCCGTCTCATAGCTGAGGCTGTGTATTATCTGTGGCTTGACAGAGCAGAGCTGTTCAGAGCAGAACGAAGCGGAGCGACTGGGCGGAAGGCTGCAGCGCAGGTTGTTCCCCCTCCTGTCACTCACTCTGCGCCTGCAGGTGAAGAAGGGTGCACGGGGACACATTCCAGGTGTCGCCTGCGAAAGCGTGCATGCACAAACTCCCAGGCTGCTTGTGCGCACACATACACGAGCACGCTACGTGGTCATCAAAGGAGCAGCCACAGGGCGATCCTGCCGAGGACAGACAGTAAAGACATATTGGATTCTGGTTCAAAGAGCCAGCGAGCAAACGAAGAACAGCGGGAGATCTGCTGCCTTCTTGACGAGAGGAGTCTGAGAGACGAGCCCGAGAGACGAGCCCGAGAGACGAGCCCGAGCTGCATTTTGTTTGGAGGGAACTGTTGGATCCTACATTAACAAGGATCTTGTTGATTTCTCTCTGCTATGGAGTTTGCCGCTGTATCCTGGCTACGGGAAGGTCACTCTTTCTGAGATCCTAGCACATCTGCTTTACTCTCTTTTAAACATCCAGTAGGGTGGGGGGGCGTGAGCCATGCTCCCCAAAGGAAAGCCTCAGGAGGGCCAGCTGTTCTGGATGTTGCTTCTGGCACTGGGATGGATGGTGCTGGGCTCTGCCTGGGGCTCCTCCTCATCCTCAGACCTCCATCTCCTGTCCCCTACCCCCGGAGCCCCCCTGCCCCCTGCCCTGCCTCGGCCCGATCACCCTCAGAGGCCCCGACATCACCAGCCACCTGTGTCCATATACCGCACCCCGGCCTCCCTACGAGCCGGCCACGGTGAGTCCTGTCACCACCTCTCTAACCCTCTGCTCGGGCTTTCCATTTATCATCATGAATGATCAGAGAGAAAAGGAGCCATCTCCAGCCAACTCTATCATCTTTTCTCTCTATCTGACTCGCTTATTTCCTCCCCCCACTGCCCCTCTGTCTTTCTCTCTCTCACTCTCTCTGCCTTCCACCACAGCACCAAGAGATAATGATAGTTGACAGCAGCTGTGCATCATGGAACTGTATATGGTTTATGAGATTATACGTTTAATTGTCAGTGAAAGGCAGTGACAAGCAAAACTCCCACAGTGACTCTATCAGCTGAGGAGCGAGTGGCAACTCTGAATTACCCCGATCCCACCTGGTTTAATGCTCCTGTAATTGATGATTGATAGAGAGTGAGAATGGAGGACACTTCTCCTCATCTTTTAACAAGTGTGGTACCAATCCCCACTTTTGTCAAGGGATTCATCTTTACTCATGTCAGGGCTCTGTAAGACAATGTGCACTGTGGCATTTGGCATTTAGAAGTTTAACAAATTGAACAGCCCTGTTTAAATGTCCATGAAGGATTCTGTGCATCTGTTATCTCTTCTAACAGTAACTGAATGTACACATCCAGGAGGAGGAATTAGCACTGGTGCTCAAATGCCTTCTGAGTATTGACTTTTGCTTCATAGGCACTTCATCTGATCTATCTGCACCATTATCTGCTGCACGGACACCAAGAGAAGGATCTTTCATTTCTCTTACAGTACAGAGTAAATGATTTTCACAGCTTTTGTGTCACCATGGCTTCCCTAAGTAATGACGCTTACTTTAAGAGTGAAAACATCTTTTGCTGCAGTTTTGTAATGACTTGTCCTTCGGTGAATGGCTATAAATACAGAGTAGACGGTTACTGTAGAAGCATGTCGTGAAGACGGGATGAATAACTTGTTGACCTCTGTAATTAATGTCATATATTTTAAATTACAGCAAATGACACTGATTTACTTACCACTGTCTGTACCAATCCTACTCGAAACACATTTATTTAGTCTATTCGTCATGTCAATATGATGACAAGTGGCAGCAAAATGATTTCTAAGAAAAAGGAATTATCAACAAAACATGTGTGGAAACCAAGGATCATTTCAGAAGCTGTCTTATCATTTCAATACTTCTTGGTTATAATGTTTGAATGATAACATAATGCAGAAGATGCCCGAGGAATAAAAATCCAAGGAGCTTTATTCTGCACTTGCGGCATTTGGGACGATCCAGTCCGTGGCTTTGTGTCACCGTAGATCAATCAATCCCTGCGGGGGATCCAATCTGTTTGTAAAATACATTTGAGCCAGGTCTATGCTTGACTCCTTTTAACACATGGAGGGCTCATTTTCAGCACGTTGAGGGCTTTTGGAGCAGATGAGCCTGACAGGCAGAGAGGGTGAGGGAGGATCTGCATTACTGATGTGGAATGTGCAAACCATACAAAGTGTGGGAGTCATTTAACAGGCCATAGGTATGATGCATGCTCCTGTGTATCAGAAAGCAATATGCTGATTGATCACATTTCTGCTTCTTTACTTTACTTTCTTTCATTTATACTAGCGTGGTGTTTATCCTGTTTGCTACACATAAAACATTTGTATTCATTTCAAATGTTTTTTCTAAACTAATCTTGAATCTGGTTGGTTGATACAATAGCTTCTTGTTTACAATACAGAAGCTTGCCTCACAAGCTCTAGAACTGTGCATTAGTTACTTCTGATTGGTCTGGTGGACTTCTCTGTAACTCTGCATGCAGAGTGTGGCGAGATGGGAGCGAGGATAGAATCAGGAGATTAGAAGGCTTGTTATTGTGTATACACGTGTGTGTGTGTGTGTGTGTGTGTGTGTATGTGTTGCTCATTACCAATTCAGCAGCTACAGACTGACCCTGGCTTTTGGCGTGAGTGCAATTATAGATTCAGAGGAGACCTTGGAAGGAAACCTGCAGACACAACGTGCTAATGCAAGCTTCCACAGTATGTGTGCACACACACCTCAACACATGGCTGCATGATACAGGCGTACATACTTCATGTATACCTTCACACACACACACACACACACACACACCACACATTTGGGACTTACACTCTCTGCGTATGTAAACTCTTAATTAGAGGCACTGACTAGGAATGATCCTTTCTGTTTGGGCAAAACAGAGCGAGGTATTCATAAATAAGGGAGTGTGTTCAGGCCGCTGTGGGCATGAATATTTAATACCAATTTATGTTTGTATTTTTTTGTATTTATCTTTCACCAACACGTTCTCAATAGGCAGTATTTCTTTAGTTGTTCTGAGAATAAGAGCTGTGTGATAAGTTCCTGCATAGGTTTTATTTCATCAGAGCATTTCTAGATGTTTGAAGATGTTGGATGTGTGACTTGACACACCGCACGCCAAATTCTCTGGTGGTTTCACCATTTCATCATCAGAGTCAGCATTAGTGCATGTGCTCAGGGATGTGTATTTTTGGTTGTGTGTTTATGAATTGAACTGATTTGACATAAACAATATTCAGCATATTCCATGTTCCCTGTAGCAGCTCAAAGTCAAGTTAGTATGCTCACAAGTTACTAAGCTATTCTATCAATTATTCAGTCATTTAGTTGTTCAAATATATCTCTGCTATTATATATGGCCAGTAAAGACGATGCTGAATAACGTGGCGTCATGTCAAGCACCCACAAAGGAGTATTTACTCAATATATCACAAACACGTGTATGTGAATTACCATAAAAGTATTATTTGGCGATCAGATCATGTGTATGGTGCTTCATGTATTATGGAATACATAGACAGAAGGTGCACTATGAGTGATAGTAAAAGCATCATTGCTTTGCTATAAATTGAGCAGACATTGTTTAAAAGTGAATGGGTCAACTGAATAACAACTGTGAGAGTGGTTTGACCTGCTTTGAAGCTTTGCCCTTAGCACTTAAGGAGAATAAAAGCCCGAGTGTGTGTGCCGTTTGCCTCTGCGTGTGCGTGTGTGGCAGTCGTTTGAAGTGGGATCACCTTGAAGAGAGTGGCTTTGGCAACGCCATCTTCCTCATAGAATGGACCTGTGCTGTACTATAAGTCTAGAGAAGGTTAAAATGGAGGGAGGCAAAAGATACTGTCATATTTCCCTTTGAGGTAAGCTTCAGCTCTGTCATTTGAATACAGGCTGCTTCAAATCCTTCTTTTCTCTCACAAATTATCAAAGGATTGAAATTTTGAGTTTGAGTCTGCTGTTTTTCTTCCTCGGGCCCTCGACACAGTGTGAGGGAAGAGTGGCAGTATACTGGCTCCTAGTTTCACTGAAGAATAGCTTCTTCTTGCCGCTGGAAGAATAATTGAAAAGAAGGCGAACAAATTCTGATGCTGAAAAGAGTCTATTGAAGCCTTTGGATCAAAGTGTATTCAAAGACTGTGGTGTGGTAAATATTTCTATAAATATATTATGCGCTCACTTCAGGTATCTCTTGTTGGATGGGAGCACTACTTCACCATCCGTAATGTGCACTGGAAACATGTTGACTTATTCATGTAGCCATGTTCTCTGTCCCATTGGTTTAGTCATGCGAGCAGAATGATTGGCAATGTTTGTCTGTCAGTCAGTCCAAAGTGAAGCAGAGTGCTGCAGGGATGTATTGTTGTAGGCCAACCAGGAAATTAGCATCACACTGGTTCCCTCCACAGAAAGACAAAGGGATTCTTCCATTGGGTTTAGGGTTAATGCTGAACTCTGTGGCAAACAAACGTTTATGATACCTACATGTTTTGTTCAGCAAGATAATCTTCACTAATGAACACCACTATTATGATTTTTGAAGCGTGAATGCAATCAGTAGAAATGAAAAGATAACGTTAGGCTATAAAGGAACTAAACCACTGATGCTTGACTTCACCTCACCACCACAAAGATTCCAACTTTGATTTTGTACGCTTACATCTTCAACACACGCCTTTCCTTTCAGCGTGACATCGAGAGTGAATCTACACGTTGGAATGTTTGAGTTTGAATAGTTTGCGACGAGGCTGTAAAGGTGAACGAGTGAGTAAATGAGTTCAGCATGACGACCTCTATAGAAGCATCTGGCCACTTGTTAGCCACCGCCTTGTTTAAAACACAACAGAGCTTCAAAATACACAAAACAAAACATTAAAATGTTCTAAGCTTGCATTAACCACAAACCTTATTTCAGGCAACTAACCAAAAAAACATTCAAAAAACATAAATAAATAAATAAAATAAAATAAAAAACCATTAAATAACACATTGACTTAGATACGAGGGAACAAGGGAAACAATCCTGACTTATTTTCAGCTTTTAGGAGTCAGTCCTGCACCACTCTACATCTCTATTGGATGCATTGTTAGCATTCGAACATGTCAATGTGCGACTGTTCTCCTCACCTTGAAGGTTTTGTGCGTCTGTGTGGTAGTAGGTGCCCAGCGTAGAGCACACGTGAACGGTTGGTTGGCTGGTAATAGACGTCAAGCAAACGCTTGATTAAAAAAATGGACCATCGTCTTCTTATCAGTGCAACTATAATGTTAAACACATTTCATCTCATTTATGTATTTACAATTAGTTTCCCCTCTATTTTCCCAATTTGACCACTAATATTCCCACTGAAACCAAAAGTAAAAACAACAAAAGGTATTAGTCACCAGTGACTGCACTAAACCTCTTTAGCTACCAGTGGAACATGTTTCCACTAGAATATGTAAACTGTGACATTGTCACCATTACCCCAGAGTATACAAGGGAAAGACATAACTGCAAATTCAAGTGTTGCTTTTCCTTCTCATGGGTTCAGTGACTTGTGGAACAGTTGTGCTGTTACTGCTGAAGTTATGAAAAATGTATTTGACCCCTCAGTCTCCTGTAAAATGTATTGGTCCAGGTGCAGTGGCTGCATAACATGTATGAATAATTGGGAGTATTGTACTCTTTGTGTTGCTGTCTACCTTGATGAGGTGTGTGTGTGTGTGTGTGTGTGTGTGTGTGTGTGTGTGTGTGTGTGTGCAGGCATTATAAAGCACACTGGTAGACTTAAATGATATCGCCCTCTGGCTAGTCATAATGGGTGCAGAATTAAATGAAAAGACTAGTATGGAACGAGGGAGTAAGATGGTGGCTGATAGAGGAGATTCCTGCAGACTTTATGTTCTCCTCTTCATCTCAGAAAAAGAGACGGCAAACTGGGATCTCATTTGGAAACATTTCCTCTTCATCCTGCTCCTCCTCGCTCGACTTCTCACCCTCTTTCTGTGCTCTGGGCAGCAAATCAATAGGAAGAGCTGTTTTCGGGTCTTAATTATGTGGTTGTTTTAGGTTTTTGCCGTCTCTGCCCCTCTTCTTGCCCTCACAAGCTTCGGCATTATATCTCGGAGAAGACAGGGTTTCTCAGCCTGCTAGAGAGGAAGCAAAAGGGATGAAGGTGAGAGGAACGGAGAGGAGAGTGGAAGCATAGAGAGTAAAATAAAACAAAAGTGAAAACAACAAAGTTGAAAACGTTAATGAGGTGACAGTAACATCGCATTGCCTCCTGTCCTCCACTTCCCTCTCACCCTGACCTTTATCTCTCTTGTATGCTTGCTCAGCTCACTTTTTACCTCCCTCTCCTCTCTCTCCCTGACTTTCTCTCTTTGCTCATAATTCTTTTCTTTCTCAACACATAGATAAACATCTTTTTTTCTCTCCAGAACTCTTTGCTTCACTGTGTTTTCCCCCCAAAATCTGCTTGCTCTGCAAATTAAGCAGGAAAGTCTGTCCTCGCAAACTCATCCTGCAGAAACTCGGTGCTTGCTTTCCCCCTCACTCGGTGACTCCTGCTTTGGCTTATTAATTATATTTATGCTCTCTAGCTCTTATAATTATGGCTATGGCTCCAACAGGAAGTAGTTGAACACATCTAATAATTATCCATCAAATGATTATTCATTTGAACAAACCCCCACTGATTGTAGCCCCATCTTTGATGCAAATTAATAATCCTATAGCAGGAATTGAATGGATATTAAATTCCTTTTCATATATTTTTTAATATTCAGCCATTTTTCAAATTCACTCACTTCCTTTTTTTGTAAGGGTTTTTACTATTCCTCCACAAATGTGTCTGTAGCAGAATAGTTACCTCGTTTTGATCTCACAGCCAATTACATTGAATGGCTGTGCCTCTATAGTCCCGTCTGTCTCCATGGAGACAGTGACTGAACCTCCAGAGATTAGACGGAGCAGAGCTTTCCTGCGGAGGTCATGAGTGGTGTTAGATGGGACCTACTGTGGCATCATCAGGTGAAGTGATGGGTTGCTGCTCCGGCCCTCCGAGCTCCTTATAGTCTCAATCACAACTGAAGCCCAAACGTGAGAAAAGCTTCCTGGGGTCATCAGGATCGGACGCTCACCACGTAACACCTCAGGACTCAGTCGATCAGCCGGGTTGGTTCTCTTCATTGAAGCCACTGGGACTTTATAAGATACGTTTGCACTGAAGGCTGTGACCTTGAGACCAGCTGAATTATTCATATACAGTACATAAAGGACATAAAGTACCACCCTCGCTCACACCCACGCCTCTCTCCAGGATGTGTCTAATGGCAAGTAATTAGCATTTCAGTGATTGATTCTTGATTCTCGGAGAGAGGCTATTGGTGCCGTTGCCAGCAAAATGAAGCACTTTTATGGACAATTATTCTTAATGTCAGCTATTTTGGTATTCACCTTAGGGTTAATGGGCTGTCTTAATAGTTTATTGGCAGAGTTTGCCGTAGTAAAAATGAATTATTTTAAAAGAAACGGAACGAATAACTTCCTCTCAATACAAGTGTACCTCAGTAGTGATTAACCTGTGTTTGCTCCTCATCTGTATGCGTAAAGCTTTAGATGGTAGTAAAAGCACTGTGTGCGTTTGCTAGTTTAGACAGTAGCACCATGTCAAAGGTGATTTTTGTTATTGCACAGCACTCCAGAGCTGGGACCGAGCGTCTAGACAAACATGTTTTTGCAGACACACACACAACCAGCAGATAATTCATCCCCTGATAAATGTGTTTACAGCCAAGCAAATATAATATTTGTAATCCACTCCATCTCACCCTGCAAGGACTGGATAAATATCTCTTTCTCTGCCAGGTTTCCAATGCAGTATTTCTCTTTCACTGTGGTTCATCATGGCGGAAAGGAGTGAAAAAATTGCGAAGGGGGAACGAAGCACAGTGACATAAAGGGTGAATAAGCAAGAGATGGATGGAGAGCTGTGTAGAGAGAAAGAGATAGCAGAGAGGAGACAGATGAAGTGAGAAGAAGATGGAGCGAGCGTTAACGTGAAAGAAAGAGAGGTACAGCAGAGAGGCAGACAGAGAAAGAAAGATTGGGGTAGCCTCTTCAACCCACTCTAGTCCAGGCTAGAGTAGCTAATGGGCTTGCCCAGACTCACTGAGTGGATATTGCGTTGGGACTTCCTGCAGTCCCTCAGCAAACAGACAGCCAGGGTTGGATAAGAGGTTCGCTGGCCAGCCGGAAACATGATATCATCTTGCTGGCACCACTGATGTGGACACACAGAAAGAGAGGGAGACAGGCAGACCCAATTCTGACAGAGCGGATGAAGGAACAGCTGTAGGGAGAAGTGATCGGCCGGGCTGACGGGTCAATGAAGGCGCTCAGGCATGCATGTGTTGTGCCCTGACATGCACAGCCTGTATAAAACACACACTTAACATGCCTGCACATCACACAGGGAACACAGCAGACATTGTGAATTCCTTCTTGCCTGGTTTCGAATGAGTGGCACACAGCTTGTGCTGCTGTGGAGAACATTGGATTCGTGCTCAGAAACACAGAGCTCAGACAATCCTTAGAAAACATTTTCCTCCTGCTTCTCTTCCACTGAAGGTTGTGCATACAGACGGAAAACTGTAGACCAAAGAATTCTCATAGTGACAGCTATTGGTCATTAGTAAATTGATATAAAAATCTTTAAATATTGCTGTAACAGTTCTTACCGGCTGAATGAGCATAACGAAAAAGATTTTATTGAGTAAATGTTGACATTGGTATAAACACCTGAGCTTCATCCTGTTGTAGACAAAGTATTATTTACGGAAAGCTCAAACATTATAGAATACAAAGAGTGAAGAGTCTTAGGAGCTGCACAAAACCACAGACTCCTGTTGGTGTCGGCCCTCTTTAATCACCACACTGGCTGATTAACAACACCAGTTGGTGATGCTCTATTAATTATGTAACCTTTTAATTATTTTGGCGTTAAAATATTTAATGGCACTGATTCACATTTTATTTTGCCAACATTTTTTAAATTCGTCTAAAATGCGTGGAACAAATGTGTAAAACTGTCACACGTCAGAGGACACGCACCTGCATTGACACATGCTACAGTTCTTCTCTTTTGACCACACTTCCCGGCCCACTGCTCTCCACCCCGCACACACATCCCGTGCACAACACTAGTTTGCGCTCCCTAAAGGGCAATGTTGTGCCATGGTGGCTCACAGGTTTAGGAGTGGGTCAGGGGCCACGAGTGTTTGTCTGCCTTTCTCCTTGACCTCTTGTTTATTGTGCAGACAGCTGCCTCTTTGGAACAACCGCTGCCTCTCTCCAACTATCCTTACAGCTTAGAATCATAAGCAATACAATGTACTCTCACAGTATGCAATACATGTTTTTATGTTTGCTGCAGTCCTGAGTGTGAAATAAACTGGTGAAATTAACATGAGAAGATATAAGAGGGAAAGAGAGATGTAGGCAGAGCTCCTCCTCACTCCAGTCTCACATAAGCAGTTGAGATTTCTTTAAAGCAAGCCTTAAGCTGTGATGTATCCTGTTTTACAGGGCACTTAGTGGATATGGATAATTCATAGGGATCCCAAAAGCCCCCCAGGGCACGGTGGATGTAAACAATATAAGTCCCATATTTGTCAAAATGAAGAGTGCAAGGAGCAATTCAGCCTCGCTAGCAGGATGAAACTGCAGCCGCCCCGCCTGACTAAGATTGATTAGACTCTCATCACTCCGTGCATGCCTGCATCTGTGCATGTGTGGGTGGGAGTGGGTGTTTCCTTGATTTGATTTATCAAGTGCTCAAAAGCAGGCCGAAGGATTAATTGCAGCAATGATACCATGCCAAGCTATTATCTACTTCTTTATCTGAAGATGCTGACTCTTACAGACTGTGCGTACGTGTGTGCGGCTCCGTCTCTGCTCATAAAACGCGGTTTTGAATTGAAGAGATTATCGCGGCCCATATATTGTGTTTGTACGTGTCCGATGTGCGTGCGCTACCTTTCCTGCAAAGAGCAGACTGTTCCTAATATGTCCGTGTGTATGTTTGTGCTTGGAATCTACTTATGAGATTCAGGTTGAAGTGTGCAGCCAAGAAAAAAAGGTCTTTTGTGAGGTCAACTCACACACACACTGCTCTATCTGCACCAGAATACGAGTCAGCCGTCTCCCACCTTCCACCTCTTGTCCATCACTCACATAAAATCACTCAACTCCGCACTTGGTGTTTGATGATACTATCACACAGCCATGCAAAGCCTCCCTCCTCTCCCTCCTCTCCCTCCCCTCTCCTCCCTCTAATTGATTTTCTCCTCTCCATGGCTGTCCTCTAGCCACCACATTTGATCCTTATTGCACTCTTACCTCTGCCTGCCCTTATGAGCGCTGACTGTAAACTAAGCAGATTTTGTTTTCCAACAGCAGGCATCTCTATCTCGCTATGTGGCCATCTCTCTATCGATCAATCCGCCGTGGATTCTTAAAACAAAAGCTAGTATTCAAATGATGCTGAATTACCTTGACTTTAATATCACATGAAATACTTTATAATGTAGATGACCATATTTCTTCTGTAATACAACATGGCCATGTCATACTCACAACCTGCTGCTTAGTTTCTTTTTGTTCAAGAGAAACAAAGTTTTAATTCACATTGCTTTGTCATTTTTTTCAATCACTTACATGTTTCACATTAAAAACCAGGAAGGACAGGGATTTATGCCCTCTGGGCGGCTGCAGAGCTTTTAATGTGAAACATCTCTAGAGGAAGTGTCGAAGTTATTTGGCAGAAAGTAACAGCAATCGAAGAACTGAGATTGGAAATCATTATGGAATGAAAACAGTATTTCTGTTTGAGAAGATCTATGATTATGATATTACTGTTGTTGACTGATGAGTGCTGTGTGGACATGTGTGAATTTATCAAGGACAAGGGTAAAAACAGGAACTTTTGTGTTTGTATTATAGCAAACTAAAACAGAAGGAAATCAAGAAACAGGATCACATCTTACAAAAATATTATATAATATACCAACAAAGCAAGGAAGGGTTGTCTCAATTATCAGCTTGTTTCAAATAAAGATCTGCTTCCACACAGTTAAAGTATTTATGATTTTATGGAACTTAAGCTAATTCCTGCTAAGTAGTATAGTTTTAATAACACACTGTAACAAAAACATATATGAGGTGTGCAAGCCGATATTTTAGATGTTATTAAATCTAGATATAGATATCTATAGTAACCAGGCGGAACCTAAATGCCTAGCTAACGAGCTATCGCTACCTAGCCAGCAAGTGACAATACTGCATTGTGTTTCTCTGATTGAAGGAGAGGAAGCACTGTTTATTTCACTTTCTTTTCCTCCGTTGGAGGGACCTGGCCTTAGTATTGGCTCTATACAGCACAGATTACATCTTTGAATGCAGCAGAGAGAGACAGGCTTATCCTGATACACTGTCACTCTACCAGGATCTATAGACATGAGCATGGGGCCACGTGTCGCCTGAATGGAATTTAACACTGATGCCCACGCATGATTTGTCACCGTTAATTCCTCAAACCAACATCCCGAGCCATTCGTTTTCATAAATAGCTCCTGTTTGTTTTTTATCTCTATCCCTCGTCTATCCATCCTGCTGTTTCTGCTCCTTTATCTCTTGTCTAATTCTCTCTCTTATCTCTGCTTTTCTCTCTCTCTCTAGCGCTCCGTCCAAGCGCTCTCTCCCTCCTTTTTTACCCGCATGCCAAGTTGCAGGATCGGGCTACGTTGAGCCGCATTCGTGACAGCGTCTGAGCGAATTAACGCAGTGCTGCCACTGTGAGCAGACATCTAGGACACACAGCAGAGGAAAAAAAGGAAAAAGTCAGCCCCCGTTCTGTCTATCTGGCCAAGCCGGAGCAGAGCTTATCGGGCTCTACTAGAGGAGAGGAAAGGGAAGCGGATATTCACCCCACTGCAATGCCATAGTGTACATATCAGTGCGAGTCCAGGCAAAACAGTCACAAGTTTCAAATGTCACATGCTTATGTATGTGTGTGTGTTTGTGCCTATGAGTTTAAGGCTGGAATAACTTAGACTGTTGACTGAATACATTTTGCAGCTGACCTTAATGTTGTTAGCATAGAAGGCTGCTGTGCTTCAACAAACCTGCCTCCAACACAATTACAGATTGTGATATATGGTCCTGTACGCCCCCTTTGAAGCAGCATTTCTCTTTGACAGAACATTCTCACCTTTTCACATTGTGTACTTTAACATACCATCCATCAGAAGTAGCCCTTCATCATCACCCATCAGGTTTGCTTTGGAAACTGCAATCACAATGATGCAGTCATTATTAGACACATGCTCTAACTTCATTATCTTTCTCTTTAGGATCCATTTAGTCGTTGTTACTGGTCCTGGCCAGTGATTCTTGGTCAAAAAACAGCATCTTATCTATCCTTTAACAGTGGAACAGCCATAATTGATGGGTGAACAGAGGTGATTATTGGAGTTGGCATTGACCACAGGATGCAGAATCAATACTGGAGTGCTGTATTGATCCTCGTGGCTGCTGTTGATGAAGTGAAGAGGCTCGCTGTGCAAACCAAGAGATGAGTGCAGGATGATGATTCAGTGAGCAGATGGTTTTTTTTATTGAGGGGTGACTTCCAGCACGCTTTGTAAAAGTTCAGACCTTTGGCTCAACATTATGACCAAGATTCCTGCCTGGTGTTATGCTATTGACCTTTGTTTGAGTGAGTGTGTGTGTGTGTGTGTGTGTGTGTGTGTGTGTGTGTGTGTGTGTGCTCTACAGTATGTCTAATCTGTTAGGACGTTTATGTGGTATGACCTGGTTGTTTATCAACTTATGAATCACAATCAGAAGTTTTTGCATGTCGGTGTGTCAGTAGTAGATCACTGTGGCACCATTGCTACAGATGATGAAACAAGCCCATATCAATGGTACTGATGGCTATAGTCATTTAAAATGTAAAAGGATGTCGAACCAGAGACATGTGCGTGCCAGGCCAAATGAAAAATCCTTCTTCTTTTTTTACCAGCCCAATCTTCTGGGTCTGGTTTCCAGCGTGCTGCAGAATAGATAGGAGCTGGCAGGTATGGTGCTTTGCAGCACACTCTCCTGTCTGATGAAATACTGTCGCTCCTTTGTCTCAGACTGCCTCCAACTGTGTGTCCACATGTGTGTTGTAAGTGTGTTTCCTACGTGTGTCTGTTTTCACTGTGCTGCCTGGCCGTGGTATCGCCAGGAGCAATTCTTCTACCAAAGCGGAATGCACCCCAGCATGGATCCACTTCAAAGCCACTCCGCATACACATCCACCCATACGCACACGGACCCGGGCAGTATGGATGCACCCATATAAAAATAACAAAACATTATACACAAACCGACATATTCATATATAGCCATATTCACCCCTTCCCTGCAGAACGTTTTTAACACTTGCACATGCATCAGGAGACAGAAGGACCTTTGTGCATAAGGTATTATTTAGACAATACATAATCCTGCAGTCTAGAAGCAAAATGGGTGGGCCTAACCCACATCATTGTCGTGACATTGATTTGGAATATGAGTGCAAACTATGTCATGCAGTCTATTGAGGAGTATTTTCCAGCAGAACAAGCCTGTACACACCGACAGCCAAGGTATTTTTTCTGGTCCTTCAGAGGGCTCCTCATAAACCACAACACACCACAAGAAAATAAAAAGAGAATTGAAAAAGAGATAAGAGGCTGATTAGCTATTCAGCTCTGAAGAAAACGGCAAATACATGTGTACATTTTTCCACCGGACACTTCCCACACTAACAGAAGCAAGCTTTGCTAATCAGCTGTGAGGCGTCGGTTGCCTGCCACTCTGATGCTACACACTACTGAAGTGCATGGGTGAATAAATTGATGAGTGTATATGTGTGTTGGGAGGTTCTATTTGTGTCAGTGTTTCCACCTCAAGCCACATGCTTTACCGCAGCCAAGACCCTTCGGTTTCCGATAGTGACACAAAAAAGAGTGTATGTAGGGTATGTAACGAATGTGCCGTGAAGATCCTTCCCTATCGTTTGTGATTCCTGCCCAGTTCTTCCTGAGGATTGAGCGTATACTGTAATAGACAGCAACAGTTTGATCTTTTCATAACGACACATAGTGGAGGGAGACAGCTAAATGGGAAGTAACAAAACACACAGGTTTTCCTGTTGGCAGCCGTGCATCTTCAGAAATGTTTGGATGAGATTGGAGCTAGGGGAAAGAGGAGAGCAGACAGATGCCTTTTCCTGCCCAAACTATAAAATCTCAAAGGAGCCATTTCACTCTCAGTGCTCTGTGTACCAGTGCCCACACATCAATGCGCACAAGTGTAGCCACGCTTCAGACAATCACACATGTCATTGGCCCGCTAACATTCAACTGATATTAATTTGTCATGAATATGACACAGATCAGTGACCATTAAAGTGTCTGGAGTTGTCTAGTTGGAGCTCTATGAACAGGAAGCAAAGAGTCTATCACTTTGCCCTTTTATCTTCCCACAGCTATCAAATGGAGTGGAGACATTCAATTTAAAGTCTACGGTCTGGTTGAAGCCAGTGACTTCCATTAACTCGATCCCTGTGAAGTAGTTGGGGAGGTAGAGCATCAAAGAGCTTTAATTATCCGGCCCTGCAGTGGGAGAGACAAAGTGATAGAACAGACAAAAAAAATAGGAATATATACGGAAAGAGAGTAAGAGAGAGACAAGAAAAGGTGGCAAAGAGCAAGGTGTATGGATTGGGTGATCGGCTTCATTCGCTGCCTTTTTGCTTTCGAAGGACCCTCAAGGTTTTAAATTGCTTCCGTGCTTTCATTATCTGCCATTTGATTGGATTGTGGCGCCCTGCTGAGGTATGCCATCAGGAAGTAATGGGCAGGTCTAGTTGTATTATGATTTTATTTTGGTCCTCACCCTAGAAATTCACCTACAAAACGGGAATATATCCACAGCTAAGCTTTAATCACAGCGACAGAATAGTACACTGCAGCGCAGAGTGATGCAACAGATAATTCATAACCTTGGCCAGCAATGGAAGATTGAGAAGAGAAGTTTTAGGAGGATCCCGTGTCATTTTCCTATGAAGTGAAGGAAAGAGAAAGCACATTCAATTATTTTTAGTGGGCCAGCGAAGAGCGATAGTGGGACAGACATTCAGACAGAGTGGTGGAGTGTAGGGCGGTCTGTTGGGAGCTGGGCGGTAAAGGTCAGGGACGGGGAGATGGCTCTAGCACAAGGACATAATTGTCTAGGCAGAGAGCCAGTCCAACACACACAAAGGTAGGAGATAGTGGCCTGTTGTAGCTGGAGGGGGAATTGGAGCCTGCTCAGGGAATTAGAGCAACTGGAGAGAAATGTGTTAAAGATTGTTTGGTTCTTTATCTGTCACGTGTTTTTTACTCTTCTGTAACTCCTAGAGATCCCTCTCTCTCTCTTTGTATCTCCCTCTCTCCCTACCTGTACTCTCCACTGCTTTTCATATCCAAATCTGTTTTTGAGGTTCCTGCCTCAGCAATATTTCACTGTCGTCATCAAAACTTTAATGCAGTCGACTCTAGTCTCCCTTTCTCTTCTGCACCTCCTCCTCCCTGGAGTGGCCTCAGACATCCAGAAAGCCAGTTCCAACAGAATACCAATGCTCTGGAATGGTGCAATAACCACACAGCAAAACCTCCATCTGCAGTATGTGTGCACTTTTAGACAGAATCAAAAAAGAGCTCAAAAGGAGGGGGATCCATCATTAATGGAATGTTTCTTTTTTTATACATTACATAATTGTTTTATCAAGGTCATGCAGGGTTTCGTTAGTGCCTGCTGTCCCTTCTGCACTGCCCAGGTGGCATTGATAGCTTTACCTGTGCTCATTTGCATTGACAATGAGTGGTAATAAAAGCTGGATAGGGAGTTATGAGTCCAAAACCATGACTACCACCTCCTCCAGCACACTCCTATCTTGTTTGTGTGCTGTAGCTTCAGGGACATATGCTTGTACATGCACATACATACCAATGCTCACACAGGAAGACATCTACTCAACTACAGCACCCCATCATGTCTGGCATAATAATGATATCCTCAATGCCACAGCACAGAGAAAATGAAGCGAGAGAGAGAGAGAGAGAGAGAGAGAGAGAGAGAGAGAGAGAGAGCGTAGAGTAGAGTAGAAGTGGTTAGGTAGAAGGTAACGCAAAGAAAAAAGTGTGCTCCGGAATTATATTAGGACACCGGCTTTACTTTGGGGAGGGAGGGGAGGTTGGCCCAATCAAACTATCCACAGGCATTGATTCAATGTGACTGCTGTAAGTGGTTGTAAGTGAGGAAATAGTCAAACTCGTTGGCCAGGACTCGGAGATAGCTCTCTTAGGCTTGTACAAGTTGATACACTGTCAGCACTAGGGCTAAGCTCAGGCTCATTTCTGCATCCAAGGGTGCGTTAGTGGGTCCTTCCTTCTTCCTGGTGTGCCTGGGTAATGGCGACAGCGCAGCATGCTGAGATTTTTCCTCCAGGTCTGACAAGTCTTCGTTCATTGTTCGGCATTCGATCAATCACACAGTTTTAATTGGTGCTTACGATGCTCATCTTATCTGGGTGTAACAAAGAGATGAAATCTTCCATCATATGGACAGAACAAAGCTATGAAATAGCAAACATCTCTCCTCCTTTCATGGCTTTATTCCATCCAATCCCATGTCAGATGCTTCTTCTCCTGGTGAAAATGAGGAAGATGAAAAAGACAAATAGAACAAGACAGCAACGTGGTGAGCCACCTTTCTCGTGGGAACTCTTTTTACATTAGCGTAATGTTTTATTGATTTATCGGCAGCGTGAGAATGATCCATTTATCCCTGTCTCCGAGAGAAATATGAGTGTTGTTGACTCGTTCTGGCTGAATAATCCTGGTATTAATCGAAGCCAAGAAGTGTCAAGATGAGCCGATTGGGCTGTCTGAGGTCTCTAGTAGAAGTAACGTCCATATAAGGCCACTCGGCCTGAGGGTGGTGACACAGGCTTAGCACAGAAGCCTCGATTGATCACATCGGGGCAGCCCCAGCACAGTAAATACATCCGTTTGTAACCTTTTCACAAGCTTTAAATGGATTCCAGTGCTTAAAGGATTTCTTTATGCAGTTTGTAGACATAAAATGATTTTTTTTTGGGGGGGGGGGGGGGTTGCGTCACCTCCCGGTGGTGGAGGATAAGTTAAAGGTGGCATTTCAAGGATACCGAAGTGAAATGCCGTTTGTTTAATTAAAAGCCAGGCAGTGTTTTGGGGGCAGCAGATTAGTGCTAAAAGATCCAATTAACGTGTTTGGTGATAAAGGAGCTCCGGAGCCTGTTGGGCTTCCTTTCTGATAAGTGAAATACCTTGCAGCCAAACCTGATAGCGCTGATAGCATATAATGAGAATGGACCCTTAGTGCTACAGAACTACACTATGGCTCCTGCAGATGAAGCTCCCTGGCTCTCCCGCCCTCCTTCCTCCTCAAAAACCAGACACACATACTTAAGGGCCATCTGATAGCACAATCAGCATGTGTTAAAGAGAAAGAGAAATATTCAGAAGCATTGTGGCGTCCCTCATTTTCAATGAAGCCTGATTACCATCATGTTCTGTGCAAGGATGCTTCATAAAAAACAAACCGACGTAAAGGGAGAGAAGAGTTTTCTTTGGAGTTTGTTTGTTAGTCTAATCTTTCCCGCTTGGTTTTGCAAGCTCAGATAACTGTCTGAATCTTTTATTAGATTCTGAAGAGGCTCGAACAACCGCAATCTTGATGGGATGAAATAGGGATATTTAGTATTCAACTGATGTTTTTCTGTACCAGTAATGTCGGTGCAAATTCCTCCCCATGAGAAAGCTTTTTCACCCATTTTTACATAGAAACGCAGCTGGCCGGAACGAGCAGGACAGTTAGTCATAGGAGGCCTGTGTGGGGAGCATTTGTGTGAGAGAATATTGCGATGGGTAATGGGATGTGAAGCTTCATAGATTCCCATTTCTCTGAGGTTTTTTTCCCCGTCAGCCAGACACATTAACAGTTTATTTCCAAACACTACCCGTCTCACTCCTGCAACCCTTAGTTACTATGCTGGAACCCCGTATCTCGCCTCGCCAGCCCCTTCATCTCGCCACAATAGAGCACTCCGCAACAACCATTAGTGAAGCAATCAGCATACTGTAATGTAAATATTTGCCCGCGGCTACTTCATACGGACCCACAGCCAGCTGAATAAGTATGAGTCTACAGATGAAATTTATACTTGCAGCCTGCATATGCAAACGTGCATCAGCACACATGAACGCAAATGCACCTGTATATGCATGCACAGCTGCACACACATAGTTCCAAGTCACTGGCACTCACCCACTCAACCTGTTTCTTTCTCTCTCTCAACAACAGATCCCTTTTTCCTAACAGTGAATGCCTCTCTGCCTAGATAGAAATGCCATCAGTCTGAAGAACTTCTATTGTACTGGCTGGCAGGGTGCTTGTGGTGCACTTGATGGAACAAAATTAAAGTTTAAATTGATCAAGGAAATATGAAATTTGACAGAGCAAAATGTTCTCCCCCAGAGAACTTTGGTGTTTTCACTTTCTTTCAATGTTTGATGTCAGGATTGCTCGATGAGTCGATGTATACATGCTCGGTTATGGCAGAAAGATGCCTGCTAGTCCTATCCTTTATCCCGGCTCACTTCTTTGACATCTCTTTCATTTAAAATTCCATAATTGTCATATCCGGGTTTTTCCAACAGAATATGTAACCCATGTTTTGCATGGGTGTTTGGAAATATTGAGTGGAATTTGAGTGTTGTGCGTATGGTAACGGTCAGTCTATTCCCAAATCTGATCAGTCTGGCCTCCTTCTGTCCCATAATCCTCTGAGTTCTACCTCTATGATTAGTAGAAAAACAAATAACAGTTGAGCGGCACAAACTAGTCGCCTTCCATGGTGGGCAGTAGTGCCCATAGCTTCTCTGGTGACCTGTTTGTGTGCTCTTTGCACTGGTGGCCTGATCACAGAGCCTTACCTTGAAATGCCTTTCACAATCTGACAATCACCTCAGGCTGCTTCTTCTGCAGTTCAGTCCGTCATGCCTAGAATCAGCCTCAGACCTCTCACTGAGGATCCGCTCCCTCCTAGATGGAGCTTAGGGTCAAGTGCGGCAATGGAACTGGGGGTAGCCAGGTTGTGCACAAGACTTTGATACGAGGGGATTTTGAAATTCGAAGAAGAATGCAGGCGGTTAAAGCTGTAGATGGAGATTCTGAAGGAGAGGGGATTTGTGTTTCATATCCTACTGTTATTGGTACACGGTGCTCAGGGCGACTGTGGCTCAGTGGTTGAGCAGGGTCGTCCGTCAATCAGGATCGGCGGTTCGATCCCCGGCTCTGCTAGTCCATGTTGATGTGTCCTTGGGCAAGACACTTAACCCCAAATTGCTCCCGTAGCTGTGTGTGAATGTAGTATAAATGTTAGATAGTCTTGATGGGCAGGTTGCACCTGGCATGGTAGCCCCTGCCATCAGTGGGTGTGAATGGGTGAATGATGACTTGCAGTGTTAAAGAGCTTTGAGAGGTCTGAAGACTAGAAAAGAACGATACAAGTACAGTCCATTTAGCATTCAGAGTTCTGGTGGGGACAAATGATGAACTTGAAAGAGCTGCAGTGTAGTTTTCTTACCTTTTTCATATTTGAAGTAAATGGTTTGGTTGCAGATCACATTCAATGTTTTATTATTCTACTCCTGCTGCCTTCTGTGTTAGCTGAAGGTGAACAGCCGTACCACTGTATGTAATACATATGCCTTTTGTCCATACCACCACACAGGAGACTATTAATGTAGCACCTCGGCCCTCTATATACAAAGCAATACAAGTAATGTGTGTCTACATGCATGCAGCCACAGCATGAGAGTTCAAATATATATATATATATTGCTCTTCTTGCATAGTCTGTGATGCTATTCATGCCTCCCATGGCCCAGTCAAACACATCCTCTATCAGTATTCATAAGCAACGCCGCAGTAAACTGAAGCCAGATCCTGATAGGCTCTGTGTGACTGTGGCACCTGTTGCCCTATTGGCTCAGCCTTCAGATTGATGTCTTCCCTTTGATGAAACAAGAGCTCATGTCTAGACTATACAATGGGCCTTGCCACCTTGCCTTTCGACTGCAACATATTTTAAACAGTTTTTTTCCGTTTAACAGAAATGGATTGTGTGCCTATAGGTAGGTCTCCGTATGACAGGAGCAGTAATATGTTTTAATGAGCTTGACTCCCCAGGGCAGTGCAATACATTTCTCAATTTGGTGTCGGATGGCGAAAAAAGAGCCAAAGTACTGTCCCAGGGCAAGGAAAGAGAAAAAACATGTTGAATGAAAATATGGCAAACATTTTTTGAATGATGCATTTTTGGTTCCTGTTTCGTCAAAGGTAGCTCAGGGGTTCTGCGGCAGAGACATTCTTTGCTCATTTTCATGCGTGCCATACGAGCCACGGTGTGTGCGAGCGCGGGCTGAGGGATTGAAGTAAGCTTTGTACAGAGGTTTTGCCGATAGTCCTCGTCCCCACTACCCATGCCACTGCAACAATTCCCCCATCCATTTGACTCATACAGAGTGGCAGATTTCTTTTGCCTTTCATGAGCTGCTGAAAGCCGCCGTCCCTCGCTTTAAATTTCTCGTCAGTTCAGCTAAGTACATCTTCAAAGGCAGCAACTGGGGCCGCTTGTTATGGGTGGGGTTGAGGTATGTGACTAAAAGATTGAGAGAATAAGAAGAGGGAGAGGGTAGAAAAAGAGAGAGTGAGAGGGGAAAGATACACTTGGCAGCTTAGCTTGGCGTTATACACCTACTCACTTACATTGAAATCTGCACAGCAGAAAAAGGTAGACACACTCTAATCCACACACACACACACATGGAGCAGAGTTTCAGAGCTTTGGGGTCACTACCCTAACTGTGGTCACTCGATAAGAGTATATGATTAATTCATTTCTGCAGTGGGTACATTGCGTTATGTTTATTGAAGAAATAGGTTGGGAAAATAATTATTTTTAAATGCATACCGGAGCCACAGTTATGGAAAGGTTTGCTGAAGGAGTCTTTGCAAATATGACATATGAACCGTCCCCTTCCTCGGGCCATGATATCTAATAAATCTGTGATCAATTTAAAGCTGTTCTTGAAAACAAGGAAGGCTGTACCCAAACTCACATGCCGGCATTGTGAGGATTGTGAGACATTAAATTGGAGTCGAGGGCCATACGAGGATGGGAAAACTCACCATTGAGTACTTAAGAACACACCAAAATGTAGGTAAAGGTTTTGAAAAACTTGAACATCCAAAGACACACTTTCAGTTTCAGCACAGCTACATGCTCGCCAAAGAAAACCGCAGCAACAACATGGAGAGCTTTTTTGGCTTTGCCTTTAATTAGGCCGACACTAAGACAGACTGAGAGGCCAGCATGTTCCATCCCGCTGCCCTCCAAACTCCACCGAGCCCTCTTAACTTCACCCCAGGCAGATTCAGCTTAGCCTTGGCCCGCTGATCAGCATACACATCCAAACGCACTTTCACACAAGCTCCCTTCATATTCCCAGGCTCACATGCAGATGTGCGCAATCAACTGGAACACACGCTCACTTGGTGTCTTTGTCTTGTCCTCAGTGAGACTGGTAAACGCCCTCCTGCCTATCTCCAATCCATAACTCCTGTTTAAGTATTCCGTTAATTACAGCTTTCAAGAAGAACCCCTTGCCCCACGTCTGTCCCTTCCTCCCCCCTCTCATCGATTTCTACTCCTCTTGTTTATTCCTAGATAGGCTGCGTGGCAGTGGCCTTTTAAGAATCTATCTCCCTTCCCTCCTCCTCCCCCTCATAAGCCCATTCTCCCACTTTTGATAAAGGATTGGAAACAGATAAGAGAACAGGTGGTGCAGGACCGACCTCTCCACAGCTTTGTGGCTAAATGACTGAAAGGAGATGGATTGTGGCTCCTCCACCAATTTTTCCTCCCATGGCTTGATTCACTGCTGTGTTGTGTCTTGGGCTCAATGTTCTTGGAGCAGGGGAAAGAACTAACGGCAAGACTCGGTCAAGGTATGGTCAATGGTGGGGCCAGAGGAGAAGAATGGAGAGGAGAGACTGGAGGTGAATTGACGAGAAGGAGGGCATTAATTATAAGCTTGACACATTCAATAGAGGTCTGAAGTCAAACTACCTGCCGGAGGAATTGGAAAACGGCACAACAGAGCACCATTCCAACATCGATACCCGGTAGCAGTGATAACGAGTGTGCTATCTGTCTAGTGGTGTGTCTTTGTGTGTGTGTTTTTGAGAACAGGAGAAGGATAAATAAAGTGACTAATATGCATGTGAATTAGTATTCCTGTATTCTATGTATGTAGAGATATTTAGCTTCCATCTCCCACTTCCTACTTTAGGTTGTTTCTGATGTTGCAGTTTCAAGTGAAAGTATCGAAAAAAATCCAACATACAGTATGTGTGATCCGATAGCGTGTGATCTAGTGGCCACAAGGGGGCAGTAGTCCATTACTGTCGAAATAAACGACCTCTGGTCTCTAATAATCAAAACAATGTATGAAATTGTGCATGTGACGTAGCAAGTGTTAGGCCACAATAAATGTCCAGAAAGGCTGTAATGCTCCCTGGCATCGATTTGACCTGTCTCCTGAGCTCTACTGGATGGATGAACACCACTTTTCCTAAACATATTTCTTCATTAAGTGAGGGGACAGTTGACTGGTGACTGCATAGGCCAAAGGGTACAGTTGACATAACTTTCACTCCTAGTTATAATTCTCCCTTCACTTCTTCAATTTCTAAAGTTTGCCACCAATCTGTTTGTACTGTACATAGACTCAAACTATTATACTGTACATTACCTGACCTCAGTGATTTGCACCTGAAGTCTTACCTATTGTTACCATCGCCCAACCTCAGCTCAGTCACTCAGAGTCAACTTGTCAAAGACCTTTACATAAAAAGTCTCACCTCCCGCTGCCTGAAATAATATAGCAGGACTGGCAGCTAGGTTACGCTAGGCGCTCCCGGGTGCACACTGCTGAAGAGAGATGCATTCCACTAATGACCATTGCCCTGTGCTGATTGCTCCCATAAAAGAGACTGGTGCACCTAATTGTGAACTTCCAGGTTGCACTTCATGTCACTAAAATAAGAGCTACCTCGTCAAAACCAATCACTTCATCAAGGTTTCCATTGATGGCAGGCCTCAGCTTAACGTGGAGAGGTGTGAGAAAAGCAGGGCCACAGTGAGCGCTGCCTGAGATGTTTCTGTGGAATCTCAGCCCTTTGCTCTGAAGGAGTAAACTTCTGAAGAGTACGAACTTGATTGACTTTATTTTTTTCTGTTGCTCATTGCAGCCTGCATTCTGTGTGTGTGTGTGTGTGTGTGTGTGTGTGTGTGCGTGCGTGCGTGCGTGCGTGCGTGTGTGTGTGTGTGTGTGTGTGTGTATGTGTGTGTGTGTGTGTTTTTCTGTTTGCATGCGATGGCAAGAGTACAGGAGTATGAAGGCAAATCACTGTCAAAATCCGAGAGCGCAAATGAAATCCACGTGCGCGCAAATCAAACAGCCGTGCGCGTATTTTACTTTGACGAGCGCTTTTACATCACTCCACAAGCAAAATTCACTCTCGCGCGAGCCAAATTCGCTCGCGAGTCTTTAACCTGTTCGCTCGCAAGTAGTTTTTCTTTTTGACAGTAAGTGGGCGGACCCAGTCTCCATTGTATCGCTACACCTAATTGGTTACAATCCTCGTCTTTGGATAGACCGGATATCACTCTGACACAGACGCTCGCGCGAGAGGGAATTTTGCTCGCGGAGTGATGTAAAAGCGCTCGTCAAAGTAAAATACGCGCGCGGCTGATTGATTTGCGCTCTCGGATTTTGACAGTGATTTGCCTTCATGCAGGAGGCGCGGGAGGTGCACTGCAATGCACATTCAAGTATTCATTTTTGTCATTAGTGGGGAAGAACCGCTTGTGAGTTTATCAGTGAGATGTAAAGGTGTTTGATGTAAGTAGGGTTGGAGACTATATCAGGTTTGTCACTGACATTGCTGGCTAGGATGTGGGGTTGCTATGCCAACTGCAGCTGTGGTCTAGCTTTGGAGAAGACAATGAAGCTGTGTATCAGAGAGCAATCATCAAATTCAGACAAAAGAAAGGCACAGAGCAAACAAAGAAATGTCATCAGGCATGTTCATTCACAGTTTGATTTTGATCTCACAAACAGACATCTGTATTGTTATCTTGATTGCGTTGTTTGTTTTCCCCTGAAAGGAAGAGCCATCACCGTGTATAGCTTATTAGGTTCAAGTACTTTTCTATTTGATGTTGTTGCTATGAAAGGTAAGATTAGCCCCGCTTCATACAAGACGCTGATTCCTTTTAGCATCCGTCCGTCCAGCTCTCTAATCCATACTCTTCAAAAGCAGGTGGGCATCTGAGAGACTCTCAAGTTGTCTTATAAATAGAGTCTACCTGTAATTGAAGTACACAGCCGGCATGTCAGAAGAAGGAATGATTTGACAGGGCAGAGTAAGGCTCCATCGCTCCTTCAGCTTGTAACTTTCTGTTTGTAGCTGTCAGCTCCCATTTCAAACTGCAATGTGTGTGTGTGTGAGGGTGGACTACATGCAGAAGTGCTGCTTTCATTATCACTTCCCCACACACACTTTCTGTTAAAGCCAGCTGTCTGTAGCATGAGTGCTTGAAATGAACAACAGCTATTCACCATCAAGCAAATATTGGAACTGAATGCCGGTGTGGCAAAGGTGGCCGCCAGTGAGACAGATAGTCAGTGCATCTTGACTTATTACATTCTTTACACAACTAGTTTGAGGCAAACAAACCCAACTGGCAAAGTCCATTTGCTGCTGTGGTTTGTTGACATCCTGTGAAAAATAACCCTGCTGCCCTATCGGCCTCACTGGAAGAGTGTGCTCTTTATTCAGCCAAAACATGTCAACACTCTATTCTATAGAATAGCTTTGTTATGCTCAAAGTTCAATAATGAATTCAAAAGTAGTCTATTGCGCACTTTTATTTTAAAAGTACTGCTATATGAACACAAGTACAATAACATTTGGTTTGTAAACACTTTAAACAAATCAGGTGCTTGTTAACAGCAGTATTCCCTTTACACAGCAGCAGTTCTATCTCTTCACTATCTGTGCTCAGTGTGTGACTGTATGTGAAACTTTCCACTGCTGTGCAACAGGAATAAAATGTTTCAGCACGTTTCATCTAAATGTGTGTCTTGTGTTTTCATGACAGTCAGAGCATGTGAATGCAGCTCTACTGTTCATCAATATAATGCTGTAACTCCGAGGTGATGATGGTTACACAACGATGTCCAGTAGTCTCCAGTGAGAGCAACAGCTGGTGCGCGTTGTAACGCCGTCGCTTTAGTCGTCCTCTCCTTTAATACAACTCGTGTATTCTTCTTGTGACGGTGCGTCTTGAGGCTCATAGGTTCCGTCATTAGTTGCGATCCTAAAGCTGCGTTCACACCAAACGCGACGCGAACGCACCTTGAGAACGTTCCTCAGACCGACATCTTCCACAACACTAACCGGCTGCAGTGTGTAGATATCCACTTCTCTGTGGCATTCGTTAGCTTGTCTTGCTTTTGTTTATACTTCTCCCACACGCTGCAGAAGACTGTAGTCTGCAGAAGACTTCCTCCACCGCTGCCAGTGAGCAAAGGACTTTCAAAATTTAAAAAATGCGTTAACGAGCGATAAAATAATTGTCGGTGTTAATTAATTAACGCGTTAACATGATAATAACACGTTAACTTGCCCTGCACTGTAAATATTATAAAATAAGATTCTGGGACCATGAAGGAATTTAACCACACCCCTCATCAGCCCCCAATTTACTTTATTAATACAATAAAAAGACAAGTTTGTCATGAAATGTTTGGCCTCCAAAAATGTGTAGGCACTGGGTGTTTTCTGTCATCTTCCCTTTTAATGGATCCTTCATGTTCTATGATCTCTTGGTTGACTTTCAATTTCACCCACAGTTGGATGAATAAAGCTTGTGCCGTTCCTTTTGACTTTGCAGCTGACGCAATGTCCACATTTCTTGTCATCACTGTTTGTAAAGGACAAAGAACAACCGATCTTGTTATGCAGTGTTGGTACAATCTAATCTCTCACCACTCCTTGGACCAAAAAAGGCAAGTTTGTAAAAAGTTCAAAATGAGTAAATGTGACCAACTGGGGTTTGAGTCATAAAGGCCTTGGAATAAGATCAGTGGCTGAGATTCTGTGTTGTATTTGTGTGTGTTATTCAGTTATTGAAGAGAGACGGGGGAGAGGGAGACAGACTTAGAGAGAGTGAGGAGGAGAGGAGTGCTGGGCTCTCCATGAAGCCTTGGCAAAGGCAGACAGAATGCGCTATCCTCTAGGGAAGATTCAATTATAAATGATGCTTCCACTCGGACCCATCTTGGAATCCCTTATTCTTTAGCAGATCTTCTTCACCTAATCCTCAGCAGGGTTTGGTGTGGCCTGTCTCTGAAGTGATATGCCTCACACACATTGAGTGTCATGCATTATGAATGATGGGAAGGAGACACTCATGTCCTAATTTCGCTGAGAGCAGTGTGAACATCAACACTAGAGCTGACAGAGTGCTAATTTTCACCGTAGAAAGGAGCAGGATTCAGTCAGATTTTACAGAGCTTTAGTGTCCCAAATATTGTTTGTGTTAATGCCGTCTCAAGCTGACTCTTCTCCACCTCTGTCGGCCTGTCTCTTCCTCTCTTCCCCTGCATCCTTGTCCTACCTCGCACCTTCTTTCCTGTCATGTCACTGCAACATCTCGCTCTCCTTTCTAAAAATTCTTCAGCTGGCAGCGTAGAGCATTAAAGTCAGCAGACAGGTCATCTTTGTAGCCTGGAGTGCTGAAATCCCCCCCTCTCCATCCCCCTCCCTCTCTCCCCCGTCCTCTGAAATCCTCTTGTGAGAAGAGTGAGACTCGCTATCCGAGTTCTGCAGTAATGAGGGGAGAGTTGTTATGGCTCACCTTCTGCTGCTCTCCCCTCTGTGTGTGCATGTGTGAGTCTTTGCACTTGTGTACTCACATTTGTGCCTTTGCAGTGTTACATGACGCTGAAGTGAGGATACATGACTGCTTCGTTAATGGGTGTCTGTGAGTCCTTCGTCCTCCTCTTCTGTAGCGATCTGAGGGGGATTTGACATGCCATCTGAGTAAGGAACCAATGCCTTTTGCTGTTGCTCCGAGAGAAATATCTCGCTTCAAGCTACTTGACTCTCTCTCTGTCTGTGTTCCTCTGTTCTCCATGTCTTTCTCTCTCCTCCCCCAAAAAGTGACTCTTCCAACACTCTCCCCTGCTCTCCCTCTCCACATCTCCCCACTTCTGCCTCCACAACACGATGGCAAATCAAGCTGTTCGTCATGGAAGTATGTCCCCCACCAGTGAACAGTGACAAAAAAAGAAAGGAACCTTTTTTAGATTGAGCCATCTCGCCGTGTGTTGCGTCATTGGAAGTCGTCGCACCTCAAGCGTTTCTGAGCACAATCCAATTACATGCATCACACATTCATTTCCAGCTACAGGGAAGAACTGTTGTGGAATACATACGGTGATCTTTAACAGTTGGCTTGTTCATTAGCCAGGTTAGTCCCAGGAATATGGATATGGTTATGTTCCCAACAGTAGTGGTGGTTTGGTATGAACCACGGAACACAACAAACTAGCAGGGAGTGAACCGAGTTTGGTGTCCTCATATTATTCCCTATTTCTAATTAATGCTAATTAATCAGAATAAATGAAAACACCTGTGTGTGTGCAGAGGCTTTAAAGAGTCTTACTGTATACAATACTGTACCAGCGCTACTGGTGCTGAACCTACAGACTCACCACATGAGTGACAGATTTGAATTAAAGAATCACATATCTGGTTGATTCAAATACACAGTTAATAAGTCGGTGTTGCTTAACCTGATGAGAGCTGAGCTTTCTCAAACAGAAATATTGAAAGATTTTATTTCCTAAAAGACAATTTGTTGCAAGAAGATACAACGGCCTGACAATTGAGTACAAGTAAGACATGACATGACTCGAACTGTTTCCATCCTGGTAGTGTTGACTCAGCCTGACTCCCAGCTAATCCAAATATGGGCAAAGAGTTGGAGCTGAGGCGGATTAACGCAGCAGAGGAGACAACTGGACCTGAGACAGGACCCACCTGTCAGTCAAAGTGACCACGCCCTTAATTATTCATAACTGAAATCCTTAATACAATTTTAATTGGGTGAGTTATATAAACAGTCATCCCCCGTACAGCTGTCATGAAGGGGGAAACCAGCTATAGAGATTAAAAGCACTTCTCTTATACCAGGCTGTAAGCATGTTCATTTCTGTAAAGGTGGGTATTTTAACATGGGGCTCTGTGGGGATTAACTTGCTATTGGAGCCAGCCTCAGGTGGCCATTTGAGGAACTGCAGCTTTTGTCTTTATTTTTTAGCACCAGAGGTTTACACCAGTACAGTATGTTCATGTGCTGCCTGTTGACATTGCATGTTTCCCGTCACCTGCACTCCCTCTGCACTGGCACCCACAACCAACTCCAACAAAACTGTCAGCACTAAGTCTCACAGAGAGGCGTTGTTGGGCAGCTGTAGCACAAGTACAACCACTGTAGTATTTGACTGCTCACTCCCAGCGTTCTGGCTGCTTTGGAGCCCGAGCTGCAGCAGAAGCTGAGCCTCTGCCTCGCTTTGTTGCATTTGCTAGTGGGTTCTGGCTCATAAAGTTACAATATGACTCAGACAAAATGTTATAGAATGTAGTGTAATCCATACAATTCTCTGTCCACTCTGTCGACTGGGAGATCACTTTCTATAATCAGACTGTGTTGTGTGTTATCGCCTAGTTTCCTGCCACATTTGGCATTCCATCAAATTCCTTTCAAATGATCATACCTGATACAAAATAATTTCATACATATAAATTAGGCTGACATTATTAGTATTTAATTCAGCAATTTTGCTAAAGGCAAATATTGGTAAGAAACCATAAACAACTGTGTCTTAATCCCAGTTCTGTATGTGTTTTACAGCGAGAGAGAGAGAGAGAGAGAGAGAGAGAGAGAGAGAGAGAGAGAGAGACATATACAGAGATACAGAGAGAGAGACATAGAGAGACAGAGAGACAGAGAGACATAGACAGACATACAGAGAGAGAGAGACATAGAGACACAGAGAGACACAGAGAGACAGACTTAGAGAGAGAGAGAGATAATTCAATCATCAGCCTCGTCCCTCACTATCCCAGAGGGAAGAGGCAACAGTTGGAAATATGAATTATGAAATAATAAGAGTAAAATGGAGATAAATCCCAGTGATTACACAGCTCGGTATCTCACAATTTGATTCCTCTGTCAATGATTCTTTATTGTAGTTGTGTGAAGGACAGCAAGCCTAACAATTCTCCATGTATGATGCACGGCAGGCTAAAGCCTTGTAATGATAACAGTTCTTTTGAACGTGATTGAGGAGGCAATTTCATTTTGCATCTCACTTTCAGGATGTTTTTTTTTAAGCTTCCTCTTTCTTTTCCTCATTCTCCGATGGCAGAGAATTCGACCACATCAAACCATGTTTGTCTTCCTTTCTCGTCCCCCGGGGCGCCAGCGCTGTGGAAAGCCCAAGAGACAATAAGGGGAAAGACATAAAAGCACATAAACAACACACACCAAGGAGAGGGAGTGTGTGTGTGTGTGTGTGTGTGTGTGTGTGTGTGTGTGTGTGTGTG
>NW_022280096.1:1379695-1431448 GCF_004355925.1 Anarrhichthys ocellatus | reverse complement strand
GTGTGTGTGTGTGTGTGTGTGTGTGTGTGTGTGTGTGTGTGTGTGTGGGTGTGAGTGTGTTTGTGTGTGTGTGTGTGTGTGTGTGTGTGAGTGTGTGTGTGTGTGTGTGCATGCATACTTACACATAGAGTTCAAGTTTAGAGCATTTACCCACTGCAGCTCTGTGCCTCGTGGGTAGCTGGCAGTGCCTTTTTCTTTATGGCTGCCCATGCACACATCCACATACAGGTACATGCACACACACACACAGACCAACTTCTGCTAGAATAAAAAAAAGTGTTGACCACCGCCTCCCTGCAGCCTGTTTAGTTGGACAGACAGTAACAGACTTTTACTGTAGGTCTTCTACCAGCTGCCTCTAAACAGAGGGTTTTATCACCGCATGGTGTGAAGCAACCAATTACCGGTTATAGCAGACATGCGCCATGGCAGTTGCTCTGTTGCCCTTTTATAGATAGCATCGTTGCCTGGCGCAGTATTAATGTGTATGTGAACGATGAGGGAGGAGAGCATGCTAACATGCCTGTAAATATTTGATGTAAATGTTTAAATGTACACTGAGCTGCAGCAGAGGCCTTCAAACTGTTTTCTATTGAAACTAGTGAGCTTCCCTCATTTCTGACTCTATGTGAAAATACCTCCCTCTTTTTTTTCTTCTTTTTTTCTAGTTGGGTAATGTCATGTGGGGGCCTGAAGGACAGGACATAGTTCTGTCCTGCAGACAGGTGTCCTGACCTTCTGTCTGCACTCCCACGCCTCGGGGGACCTCTGCGAAATAGTGGCCAAGACTTTGACCTCGTCTCACATCTACAGTTTGTCTCTAAACGGAGGCCCACTGCAGATGCAATGAATCACAACACTGGAGAGTTGTTCGCAATATTATTGCAAACAAAATACTATCTGAGTGGATATGTTCGTTGGCTAGCTTGCCAAATTCCTTCATCAGCTAACGAGATCCAGGATGCAGCTTGTGTATTATGACAAATGCTGTCAATTTGATTGAATGGTCTAAATATATACAGATTATAACATTATTCTATATGATATATGTTTGTAATGTCATGTCAAGTCACTGTTATGGCCGAGGCCCAGGATTCTCTCTTGTACCAACAGAGTGCAGGTGTGTGAGCAACAAGATGCTGACTGATCATTTAACTGCCACCGTATTATTAATATCGAGGAGCACCTTTAAGAATAATCAAAGAAAAATCATTTTCATAATTACTTTCAGAGTGTTTCCTATCTCCCTTCAGACAAATAAATGGACCACTCATATGCTACAATTAGATTTCAAATGGCTCCCCTCCAATACCCACTGGCCATGCCAAGATTGCATTATTCACATATGGAGATGAAAGTCCCCTCTGATCCACCAAAATAACATCTTGTGCAGTAATCTGTTTGTAGATTTGATTCCTTTGATGATATTTCCCCTGAAGTTGGCTTTTCACCAGGGCATCATAGCCGTGAAAGGCATGTATGTAGGATGCTTCATTTCTGCTGTTCGCTGGCATGGCAGTCAGAAGAATGACCACGGGAGCTGTTAAAAGGTCTGCAGTAATTACAAGAAAGAAAAGACAGGGGAACAGGAAGTAGAACAGCAAACTTGTCAGAGGATTTTTACATTATCCAAAAAGCAAACAACAAATTAGACAGCTTTAACCGTTACCTTGTAACCGCATTTGTTTCATGAATTTGACTGGATAAACATCGCTAATGCTGTATCAAAGTCTTTGTTACCAAGTGTACAAGTCCATTACTTTGGCACACTGCTACAGAAATCCCCATCTTTAAAGGTTGTCTAATTAATGAATGCTATTCTTTTTTTTTGTCACTTTTAATTACATGCACATTTTAAAAGATTTTTGCCAAACTACTAAAGCGAGATATTCTTGCTAATGTAGAGTAAACACTACGTCAAAACAGCGAGAGCAATACGTGTTGATTTATTTTATTTCAATGATTAAAAGTTCCAGCCATTTTTTTTGCATTCTGTCTTCGGTGTAGCAAATTTTCAAAAAAAAACTTGAAAAGACTATTGTTCATTAACAGCTTTGGGTGAATGCCAAATGAGGTGTTAGTCCAAGTAAGTGAGAAGAGGCATGCTGAAATAGGCTACAAAAGTTTAAATATGCCATCGCTTACCCTCTTCCATCTAATTAGTCTCCTCGCAAAATCGCTGAAATTCAATTATGTTGGTGCCTCTTACATCCACACTTGAGGGGAAAAGCCCTCTTGCCTGGAAAAGCCTTTTTGCTCTGTAGTGCAGTTATTCAAATGAAACTCTTGACCTTGGGATTTCCGCCGAGCACTCACAGTCGGTAACCAACCACGCAGTTCTTTTTCTCCATTCAAGTCTTCAGATGAATGTCAGAAATGATGACACACTTTGATAGCTTTGCCCACAATGAATATATGAATTGATATGCAGTGGACTTCCTTTCTGTCCGACCGTACAGCCGGCGCCGTCTGGGCCGAGCAGGTTTGTAGGCAAATGTGCTACATTTCGGCGATCTCGGGTTCGCTGTACTTGTGCAGATAATCGGCCACTTGTGTGATTGTATGTGAGAAGACATCGTGTTTGTGTGTCTGCACACGTGCTTGCACACATTTGTATTTCACAATGTGCATTTGTCCCTCCGTCAGCCTGCCTTGTGTATGCGTGTGTGCCTCAGTCAGTGCTTGTGCTGCTGCCTGTGTGCGTTTCATGCTGAACATTGTCTGCTTGAAACACTAAGCAAATCTCCTCAATGTGATAATTGGCTCCCCGGGGTGCTTGTGTCTTTGCTGCTCATCATCGTCATCCCCTCCAGAAAAAAACGAGGGTGTGTTAGATGATATAGGCGAAGTTTGCTCGTTTGCCGGGAAACTGATCCCAAGACTGCCAGAACTCTTTTGGCACCAAGAAACTTTGAGGCACTGAGACAGCGGGGCAGATCCGGTGTAACCTGGCTGCAGGCTGCTATCAGGCATTGTGTCATTGTTGTCAGCCAGACGCGATGCCATAGAGGAAATTAAGTATTTGAGGCAGGTGATACATGATGCAAACATCAGCTTCAATGGCTCCAATGTCATTGAGAACAATCAAGAGGTTTTATTGTTTCTCTTCAGGAAAGAAAAATAAATCTCAACGGGAGGCTTCTGTGTTGAATCTTGCCATGTAGGGTTATTAGTCAGAAGAAGTGAAGCTGTTGTTCGGGCTCGCCATGCTCCACTTGTTTAGGTATTTTTCATGTCACATAGACGACCTTAGCTGGTGCTTTGCAGCGCTGGCACCTGAGGTGTGTAAAATGCAGACCTGTTTGTGCGCCTGAAGGCAAATAGAGACACTCTATTTGCAGATAGACTTTCCCCGTCTCTCTTTCACCCTCTCATCCATATGTTCTTGCAGTCTCCAGGGTATTGTGGACCACAGAGCAGATTGTTGGCCACTTCATAGGGAAACAGTGAGACAGCTGGGCACCCATCACAAGGCCGAACAGATGTTCAGGTGACTTGCAGAGGCAATGAACGGAAAAGAGAGGAACAACAGGGGGGAGGCAGAGGGTGATGAAAGAAAGGGATGCAGAGGGATGTGGTGGCAGACAAAAAAATAATAATTATACATTGATGCATAAGCACAGAGACTTCATTAGCAATTCCCTGTCAGACAGGTGGGCCTAACGCTTCCCACTATCCTCAGGCCACACAAGTCTGTTTCGTCTCTCATATTGATTCACCCACTAGTATATCTGCTGTAGGTCCAATGCCTTTGATATCTTGATTATCTTTGCCTAAATGTGGACGGGATGGCTAAGCGGCTCAAGGATTCAGTGCTTTAATTCTGACGCACCTTAGGGAACATTCAGAAGTTGGAATTGAATTCAACCCTGCAACCACGTAATGGAACTTTTCCCTTTTTACTGTGATGATAGAAAAAGGAAATCCACAAACAACTTTCACAGATTCTGTGTCTGAGGGCCAATCTTGATCCAATCACTGACACAAATCTGCATAGTGGCTGATATAATAACAGAAACGTTCATTCTGGTGAGCTTCTCTACCCCCTTTTTTGACACACTGCATTTGCCAAATCAAACCAGACGAAGGTTCTTCAATTTTTTTTCCCCACCCCATCTCTTCTTTCTTGTGCCAGCCTTTGTTCTTTGGTTGCAAGTCTCATATATAATACATGAGGATTGGGAGACTTATCCGGTTCTGGCCGTACTGGCTAATATTCCCTGGAAAGAAGCTATATTTAAGAGCTGGATAGGTCAGAGATGGAGCCAGGGGAGCTGCTGACTTCTACCCAAAAGGTGGTGGTGGCTGAGTACAATTAAAAGCCTCAAATACAACTCGACACAATTATTTCTTAGCAGTGGCAAAGTAGCTGTAAAGGAATTACAGCAGATTTCGCCTTAATGGAGGTTTGGATCTAGTTTTGTCAGAAAAGTGTGTTGTTGGTAAAGACACTCTGCTCCCTAGTGTCTAGTTACAGAATGTTTGTACATCACAGAATTGGATTTGACCCTTTTCTCTTGTTATCTACCTCTGTTTCTCTTAGAGTACATCTAATTCCTGCCCTTTTTTACTTCCTGTGTTTCCACAGCTGGCACCACCTATATCTTTGGTAAAGGAGGGGGTCTGATCACATACACGTGGCCCAATAATGAGAGGCCAAGCACACGGACGGACCGGCTGGCAGTGGGCTTCAGCACCACCATCAAAGACGGCATCCTCGTCCGCATCGACAGCGCCCCTCGTCTGGGTGACTACATCATGCTCCACATCGTAAGTACTCATGACAACAGTTAATACACAGGCACTCTGCTTATGGCCGTGCGGACCTCGGTATTTTTCTGACCAATAATAGCTTGACTGTGGTGATTCAAAGACATTATACAACACCAAGATTACTGACTTGTTCATCTGATCGCCGCCATTGTTTGGGTTTGTGTCTGTGGGGGGAGGTGGTGATGTAATGAAGTGGATAATCGTGTCGTAGTTTAACTAGTGGACTGTTTGTAGTTCAATGACATTCATCCCCAGACAGACATCATCTGACCAATAGGTCCTGTGCGATCTAGCTGTGTTAAACAGTGGCCAGAGATGACAGCTTGGTTGCATCATCACCCCAGACTTCTTGAAATGCACATATTTATACATACACAAGTAGTAGTACCTCCGTTTCTGGACCTCAGTAATTCATAAACCCTGTGTTCAGCCATGACTTTATTGTAATTTATTCAACATCTGGTCCAAGCTAATTATGAACTGATTTATATTTATTTTAGCTCCTATAAATTAATAAAAGCTTGTTTTTTTGTCCATAAGCAGTCATATGTTTCCAGCATTACAACAACACACATAGAGAACACACCTGATAATCATTCCATAAGGTTTACACATTGCAGTCTTCAGGCCAAATTCAGCCCATCCTGCTCAAACTGAATAATACAAAACAGTGCAGATCAATAAAGGAAAAAAGATAGATAACTTACTCCCCTGCTGTAAGTCTCTGCTCACCAACCCTTTCCAGAATATCCCTGCTTCTACACCACATTCAAACTGCCTCCCAGCATGAATAATGAATGCAGCTCTCCATACATATGCAGGGTGTTCCCACACATTGAAGAAACATGAGAGAAAACGGGGGGCTGCGACTTGGAATTCTTGGCCAGTCGTCCGTGCATCCATGCGGCATCTTAATACACTCACTTCACGACCTTGTGTTTGACTCGTTTACATAAGCATTAAGTATTTAAATAATCATCAACAGTAGCTCAATGAATGCAGAGCATCAAATCAGTGTGATGGAGGGGATGTAGAGGCAGCGGTGGGGGGGGGGGTTTGCTGCTGACGCCATGCTAAAGCAGATTGAAAGTATTTTTCTTCTTAAAGAGCTTCCCTCATCTCCTGAGTGCTGGCCATGTGGTGCAGAAAAGCAGCCATCTGCTCTGCAAAGATGAGGGCCAACAACAAGCGCTTTTGAGCTGCCTTTACAGTATTGAGAGAAAAAGTGAATGTGTGCGTGTGCATGTGTGTTTGCATATGTGAGAGAGGAAGTGGGATGGTGTGGATTGAGAGAAGATGATAAATATGTACAATGTGGGAAACGCCTTTCTGGGTCCCTAACGGACTGAGTAATTGAAGGAACCCCTAAAGGAAGGAAAAGGAATGCATTTTTAATTCAAGCTTTTAAGATATCACAGCATAGCTAGCCAAGCAGGGTATCTCTCATGATTTGGCTGCGAGTCGTTGGGCGGTGAATGTCTTCATTCCTCCAGTCTCATGGCGCTAATGAATTTATTAATAGAAAAAACGCAACTGGAGATTTTGCTAATTCATTCAGAGAAGCAGCATGTTTGGAACATGTGGGTGATTTTTGTGCTGCATTGGTAACATTGCACTGCTAATATTTCATATGATTTATTGGCAGCAAAGGGTGTACAAACCAAGTAGGTTTTATTAAATATTAACGGTGATTGTACCCTTAAACTATAGAATACACTCCCTAGGCTCCATGTTTCCCACAATTACACTGCTATCGAACAGAGACCAAATAAAGAAAGATTGCCACAGGTGAGCTGTAAATAATTAATTAGACCTTGAGTGAATATTTAGCTGGTGGATTTGGTTTCATCTTGAGGAAAATACACCACTGCTTGACCTCAGGTCTAATGTTTGTTGTTGTTATCTGGATAACACATTATCATTTGCCCCATATTAGACTGTCTCCCCGGTTCTCTAGTCATGGGAATATTGAATCTCTCAAAAGGTTACCACAATATGGGTATTGAATTCACAGCTAAAACAACTTTGCTGTCTGTACAAGATTTATGTATGGAAGAAAATGCAACAAAATTAGAAGATATTTCAGACTTCAGTGAAATGTCATTAGATAATAACTCCTAATGACAGACATCAGGTCTTCGCCGTCAGCGTTTTGCATTTTCTAATGAATCTGGAAGAAAAGGTTATGCACGTTTACCCCTGTCGATTCCTGATATATGTCTAACCAGAGGTCTTATCAGGCCCAGGGCCATTACCTAAGCCTTTGTAATTATTAGGTCACTACTTGAGAATCAGCACACTTATGTCCAAATACAATAGGCACATTATAACATATTGAGCAGTGGCGGACTCAGACTGTCTGAAGGGGAGGAACGACAGAAATGTGGGGCCCCAGCATTCAGAAAGTAGGAGGCACTTTACCATGATTTCTCCACTGGAAGAGCACCTTAGAAGGCACTTGATCACATTTTCTCCACTGGAAGGGAACCCTAAAGGGCATTTCATTATGTTTTCTCTATTGGAAGAGAACCCTAAAGGGTGCTTCATTATGTTTTCTCCATTGGAAGGGAACCCTAGAGGGCACTTCATTATGTTTTCTCTATTGGAAGAGAACCCTAAAGGGCGCTTCATTATGTTTTCTCCATTGGAAGGGGACCCTAAACGGCGCTTCATTATGTTTTCTCCATTGGAAGGGAACCCTAAAGGGCACTTCATTATGATTTCTCCACTGGAAGGGAACCCTAAAGGGCACTTCATTACATTTTCTCCACTGGAAGGGAACCCTAAATGGCACTTCATTATGTTTTCTCCATTGGAAGGGAACCCTAGAGGGCACTTCATTATGTTTTCTCCACTGGAAGGGAACCCTAAAGGGCGCTTCATTATGTTTTCGCCATTGGAAGGGAACCCTAGAGGGCACTTCATTATGTTTTCTCCACTGGAAGGGAACCCTGAAGGGCGCTTCATTATGTTTTCGCCATTGGAAGGGGACCCTAAACGGCGCTTCATTATGTTTTCTCCATTAGAAGGGGACCCTAGAGGGCACTTCATTACATTTTCTCCACTAGAAAGGGACTTTTGAGGGCCCTGCACCACATGTAATCCACTGGAAGGGCACTTTAGAGGGCACTTTATAATTTTCTCCCACTGGAAAAGCTCCCTAGAGGCCTCATTTTCAATGTCAAGGCACCCTTAAGGGCACTTCATCACATTTTCTTCACTGGAAGGGCACCCTAGAGTGCACTGTGATTTTGAGTATATGGCATGGTCGAGGCAACGTTTTATTTTAAAACAGTTTTATGCATAGTTTTAGTTGCATACAGACCTTTTTTTGATCACTTCATTAGATCATGAATATCTTTGACTGACCTTGACTTTGTCTTTGACATAAGTATCTCTAGCTTGCAGTTTTTTTCTGACAGAAAAAAGGGCGAACATTGCATTTTCCGAAACAGCCAGAGCTCAGAGAAACATAGACATTTTGGGGTAAGACCCTAATCACTGACTCCCTCCGTAGTCTCCCTCCCTTTTTTTCTTTTGCTTTCTTCATTATCTCCTCTCCCTCCTCTCTGTGATTAGCTTACGGCTTGTTTGGCAATCATGAATTAAAATGCTGATTGTAGTGTTTACATTTTAACTGCTAAGAACAACCGCACACTTGGTAAAAAAATCTGAGGGGCAATTTTAGGTAATGTGCGGAGGTGAGCACGACATTTTGCCATTGCTGGTATTTCATTTTCGAGTTCATTTGATTTGTGATTTCTAATGTTGAACGTAAGACAGATGGGGACAACTTGTGTTTTATGTTGCACACAATAAAATCGAATCTGTATGTCATGGTAAGGCAACGTAAAGCTGCGTGGAGAACATATATCAAAGCTGTTTGTGTCACAGGTGACTTCATAGCGTAAGATGAGTCAGAAATATGTGTGTACGTTTAAATCATGACTAAGCAGTGAGCTAGAGGACTCATACGGTCACCAGGATTGCAGGTGAAGATTACCCAAGACAGACACACGCACACACTCACACACACACTCACACACACACTCACAAAAACTCCCATTTTTGCCACAAAAAGACATGACAAGACTGCTTAACAGACATTGACGTAACCTTATTACAATGATAGATATGCTGATTTTATTAAAGGATCATTTTGCACCTCTGTCATAAACTGTCTGGATATTAAAGGAAAATCAGCACTGTCTATGTTTTTTAAAAGACAACCCTGTGGTAACATCAATTTGAATCTCCAGGGGCTGGGACAATCTGAAGGTAAATAAAAGATAGAGATTATGGATGCAGCAGATATATACATTAGCCTCTATGAATTCTGTACTTGTAAGCCCTAGTCTACCATCTACAGTAAGAGGTTGGATTCAGAGTCAGAGAAAGAGAGAGGAGGGTGACATTCAAACAAAGTCCTGGCCTGGGTTTCATTAGAGGACACAACAGTAACGCTGTTTACATTGTTTGAGCACTGCAGTAGAGCGGCGTGTGGTGAGGGCGTGCTGAAGCCTGGTCCATCGCGGCTCCAGTGAGCCCACCCAGACTCACTTCCGTGGAAGACGTCGTAGGTAACAAGTTGGAGTCAGGCGAGGGTGAAACGACAACGCCCCATCACGTTTCATGTCTGGCAGCTCCTTCGGTTTCCAATTAAGGGAGAAAATCACTGCAAGACACCTGACAAGATAAAGACACTGCGAGTATCGCAGCACATTTCTGTAACAGCTAACTTAAATACAAAGTGATTACGATGGAAACTGCCATTGCCAGTTTATAGATAACATGACATTAAGCTCCTAAAAACTGAGCTGCTTTTTGTTTGAACTATAAACCATTCTCGTTGGAAAGGCTAGTTTATTACTTGTTTGTGTGCTTTGAACCTTTCAAACCTAACAGAAATTATTTAATATGAATTTGTAGTTTTGTTTGAAAGGTGTTAGAAAGCTTTAAGTTTGTATGGTTTGTGTTTCTTCATAAAACTTTTCCCAAACACATGTGCATCTTTTTATCTTATCTCACGGGACACATGCGCTGACACTCTCAATCCCTGGAGATATGAGAAATCGTTCAAACAGCAACCAATCAGGCTCATATGTGGTAAAGGCGCGACAGCACACAGACTTCCATTAGCACTTGAATTTTGCCCTCATGCTAATTCACATGCAGAAAAGGTGCTGCTGGATAATTGAAAACCCATGTGCAGACACTCAGACACAAGATGTGGAGTGAGATGAATGGCTGTGGATGGTAAATGCTATATCGCGCAGACCATGCTGTATCCATTGTTTTCCCATCACCCTTACATATGTTACATGCATACATACACGAATGCATGTATATTTGAATGTATTAATGAGGGAGTGCAGATGCATAATTCATTCAGTTCCTCACTCATTCCTGTCTCTTCACATCCATCCATCAGCTGAATGTGTTTATGTCTGACATTGTCTTTCTCCCCATCTACCTCCCCTCCTCCCTTTTACCTCCCTCACCCTCTGACAGACCTAATATAAGATGTTGGATGTGTACCTGTGTGTATCAGCGCCTTTATGACCAGCAATGTATTGCCTCTATCGAGTTACCCTACCTCGGCAGGGAAAGATAGATATTATCGCGGTTGTGGCTCATGGCCCCTGATAACATTACAGCTTCTTATTTGACTTTGTATTTCCTTACCTCCCACATTTGATTCCCCCCACGGAAATAAAGAGCTGGGAAAATATACATCGCATCTGTTTTCACAACTCGTTGCACGTAGTACACGCAGTCAGCATTATGATAACTTTGTTGATTAATAAGTATTTCTCTGAAGCTGAGAGTCATTTTTATCTCTACTGCTTTGATATTCAGATTTTCACTGTGATACAACAGACTGTATTGTTTTACCTTACAGCTTTTATTTTAACTAATGATTCAATTGTCTTTATCAAATCAGTAATGTGATTGGCACCAGCACAGGTTTCCTCCTTTGAGGTCAATATATAAGAGCAGATTATTAGCACCATACACTCCCTGAAGGTGACTCTGTTGACATAATGACTTTTCACAGCAGGCTGAGCACAACTACCACGCTAGCTGCCAGATGGTGAGTGGGCATGTGTGTGAGGTAAACCTTTACATGCTACAGCAGGTACTTCCATGAGACGCTCTGAAGCCCTAGAAGATCATCAAGGATCATTCATGTTTGTTGTTATTGGGGATTTTAAGGTTGTGTTCGCTGTGGCAAATTTTATTTTACAGACAATACAGAATTTACTTGACAATTAGTACAATTTCATGCTATTTTATTAGATTGCTAATCTAAACATTGGACACTAAACTTCTTGTGCTCACTGTCGGTGTTGGCAAAATGTTTGTGTGGTCATGACCGGATTAACCTGCTGGGGAGTCTCAGGGCAACACGTTTGCTGTTTAACATCCCACTCCTAACCCTCAACTCTGGGAATTTTGTTTACCATGTTGCCTCGAAGTTCGCACATTGTACAGTTCACACAGCAGGGTATAGTATTAATGTCCAGTGAACCAAACAGTACGCCTATTAGGATGGACTTTTATTCTCCCGATATCGATTCTATTACTCAGGGTAACGACCATAGACTTCTTTCACAGCAGATATTTTGGCATGTTACAGCAGGAACAGCACTGGGTGTGAATAATAAATGAATCATGGCTAAATTCCTTGTAGCTGCTTCAGTTCCATGCATGCTGGCTCACTGTCACACTGTCATGGCTTACAGGGACACTTGAGCAGCCCACATCCATCGGTAATGTTATCAGAAACACATGGTTGTTTCCTACCATGACAAGTCAAATCATTTTTATGTAAGCTAAAATCAATGGAATGAATTGTGGAAGAAGTGAATTATACATACAGCCAGTACACTGATCTGCTTAATTAAGACTCATACCAATCCATTGGTAGCGCCTATGATGGAGTAACACTACCTGGTCAGTTAGCTGCTTTGTTGAGGAACATGCGCCATATGAACACAGAAGGAAATAAGATGATAAGGGTCCTAAAACTAGATTCTGCATGAATAATGCAGTTGATATTGTACTTTAGTGGTGCAAATTAATTCATGATTTAATGCAACCAACTGATATTCAGTGATACTGGGACTTAAAGGGCCCTTGTAGGGTTCGGAGCCTCGAGGCAGTTGTTTGCTTTGCCTGGTTGTGATTCTGACTAGTGCTGTCTACTCCTGAAAAAAACATCCCTATAAATTTCACTTGCTTTTTCAAAGGAGAACTTGACTGAAAATCTCTTTGCTGTGGTTATTTTTGCAAAAGTGGACCATCTCCAGTACCTTGGTGGTTCTGTTGTATTCGAGAATACTTTGTTCTTACCGTCAATGTAAATTAATTTATTGATGTAAAACCACGTCTCGCAGTGTATTTACTAAATGAAATAGACATATTACACACCAGTCTAGGAGGAAGAGGGCCGACTGTCCTATTTAGCTTAGTTTTGTTCTTCTGACATTTCTTTTCGCCTTCTCTTTGCTGATCCTGCCCTAGTATCAGCTATAACCATAAAATAATATGTAAATAATATAAACATCTTCACAACAATCTCCTCCTGCTTCCCTTTTAACGGGCTAACGTATACTCTCTGCCAAACTATAAAGAATGTAATAACTACATAGAAATTGTCTCACTGATGGTCTCGTTTGCGGAAGTAGGTCAGATAGAGGCATCAGTATTCAATTTGTTTCATAACTAGTTTAAAAACTCCTTGTAGTAACTTTAAGGATGAAGTGTTTGGTGCCTGTGATCATTAATAACTAACTACTTCAACAGACACCTTCGCTTTAACTGAAAACACAGAAAAGAGATCCACAGACGCATTTAAATCCACATTACACAGAAAGCCTCTTTGCGTCTTGTATTGTCTCAAACAGAGCATGCATGGATACACAAAAACATGTGTACCACAAGTTCTCACCCTCTTTAGCTCTCCGTCTCTGGCTCCCAAAACACCCACCCACACTCTCACTCATTCTCTCACTCTCCTCACTATGGCCATGTACATATAGAAACACACACACACACACACACATATGCAGGCTCCTTCAACAAATTCTCACACCACGGTACACTGGCACTGACTCTCCAAACCTGATACCAGGGCTCTTCAGGGACATCTGCCTGTCACTCATCCATGTCAACTAAAGGCCCTTTGGGGGGAACAGTTTACGGAGCAGACCCTCTGACACAAATACACACACTCACACACGCACACACACACACACACACACACACACACACATTTTTGCAGAGCAACAGCAAAGTAATAAGCGCTCAAGTTAGACAAACACAGCAACATTATTACAATGTAGCCATGTGGTCCTTGGCCTTAGCCCCGGCCTCAGCGATGTATATTTCATGGACTAAGATGAAAAATTCAATGAGGAAGAACAAACAGTGCGCCTCCCTCTCCCTACTTTGCTCTCTGACAGACACCCCCCCGGGGGATGCTCGTGTTTTCACAGCTTCATGGTAGGACATGAATCCCATTCTCACAGTGATGAAGAGACAGGAGGAGAAGATGAAAGAGACAGAGAGTGGAGCATCGTGTACATCCAAAAGTAGAACAAATACAAGAGGCTGAATGAAGAGGAGGTGGGAAGAAAGGAGTTGGGGAGAGAGATGTGGGTATTTTAGAATTCAGAGCAGGATCAGAGACAAACTTGGTTCAGATAGGTCTCAGCACATTGGCTGTGAATTCCAAATTATGTGTTGCCTTTCTGTCTCACTCTGATGCCCTCCCCTCCACTCGCTACCAGCTTTCCCCTTCTTATCTCCCGCTCCTTCTTATCTCTCCCCCTCTCTCTCTGCTGCACTGCCTCAGCACTATTGTTTTCATACTAACAGCTAGATTGGGCGTTGGTAGCTGATCGGTCAGTCTGTTTGAATTCAGCTGCAGTGCGAAAAATATCTCCACTCAAGCTGCTGGTAGAGGCCAAGGTTATGCTCACAGAGGTGCAGACATTGTCTGTGGCGGCCATTTTAAATCCAGGACTCTACTCTACTAAACCAGTTGTTTTTTATGTCATCAGAGATTTCAGAATACCAGTGTTTGACATAATAAAACATTAACGTAATGTACTATTTACTCGACAACAGATAATTGCAGTTGAGTTGCATTACTTTTCTCTGTCAAATCTGCCACACACACTTGTTGAATCGTCTGTATTCAACATAAAGTGACACATTTTGGAGCCATTAACTGACCGTAAATAACAAGGTATAAATAACTGTAAGCTGCAGGCACACATGCAGTCTTCACAGTGAAGCTACTGGGTTCACACAGCCTCCAACTCTGAGCAAAACCTCTACCTAGTTTCCAGCTAGCCACTGGCTAGCTAGCTAGCTTTGGAGTTACTGTAAAGCAAATAGAGAGCAGAAGTGAAGCGCAGCTAAAACAGATTAGACAAATGACATTATTGGATATTGTGGATGTGTACACACATGATAACAAATTATTAAGAAATTATTAATTTAGTTGGAATCAATAATCTGACGTTTTGGAAAAGATTTGTATTCACTTAGAATAAATGAGAAGATGGAGATCACCCAGATGATCTGTTGGTGCTATCAACAGATATAAAATGCATAGAAACAGTAAAGAGGAAGTATACTGCCCAACACTGGTCCTAACAACATAGAACTTTTGAAGTAGCTGCATTTACACTACATGCTCTCTGAGATCCAAGCACCTGACGTCAGTCAGCACTGCCACCATCTTATAATTTCCTCTATTCACCCAGCTCCAGACGCTATGCTGTGCTTGGGTGATGTGCGGGACAGCTTGTGACAAGCACCTAATGAAAGATCAGATGGATTTTGAATCGATGGAGGTTTGTCTCACACACAAGGCTCGGTGCCATCTCGGCTCCAAAAACACTCCTAAATCTCTACGTTTACCCGTTACAGCCACTCAGCGCTCCTCTGTGCTCACCTGAGCCGCCACAGGACAAAGACACAGATAGGAAGACAGACATGGAGAGACAGGTTGGTGGAATAAAACCAAATAAAAGAAAGAGATTCACATTTTAGCAAATTGACTCTCTCGGATTATCGACATGGCGGTGTGGGGGGGGGGGGGGGGGGGATGATAAACGTCAACATTAGAAAATAAATCTAGCGAAAAGAAAGCAAAAAAAAATCTTAAGCCTTCAATGACGGTGTGGCAGATTGGCTGGCTCACAAACACACAGGTACATACACATATGTACACACTGCAAATGTATTCATGGAGGATTAAGCGCCAGCAAGAATTTGTTTTTTCCTCTCTGTGTCTCTCTTGCTGATAAAAAAAAGAGGGGGTTTAAATTTGAGAGTGAAGCTCTCAAAGCTCTACAGATGGATTGAAAATGTGAAAGTGAGTACCTGTGCATTTTACCGAGTGCGGGTTAGTATTTTCTTAATCTTCCCATTATTGACTCTCACCATGAAAAGCTCTATTGACAAGGAGACAAAGAAAACTATATCACTTTTTTATGAAGCTGGGATCATCAGAAAACCAATCTATAGGGATAAAAGATATTTCCTACTGGATGACTCTTATAGAGGATTATTATAAGCACTGAATCACTGAAGGTTATGGAGTCTTTCTCAAAGTTGTATTGATCCCCTAACGTTCTGGGCAGCAGCGGGGCAGATGGCCAAGGACATGACAGGCAAGTCTTCCATCTCCACATCTCTTGCTCTGCTCCTCCGTTGCCCTCAGCCATTTCCTCTCTCGTCTCTCTAGTGTTGAAAAAAAACAACATATTTTCTATTTTTAGTGTGAGCTCCAGTTCTGCAAAGCACTCCTTTTGTGCCCCAGCACGCACACACATAGACACGCATGTGAACAGCCTATCTCCTGTAAGGTTAAAGCTGGCTCCGAAGAGGCCACGACCATCGATAGAATCCGGTCTTATTGGGCGCAAGTGGACCAATGGGGTTATGACCTTTTTATCTGGATGGCATTATTTGTCTAACTCTGAGACGTGTGTATTCACGTGTTGACTTCCTTCTGTCTAGTTCATAGTTTTTGCAAGAGGTGACTTTTAAGGTTGGGGCAAAGGCAAATGGAAGGAAGAATACTCCTATTCTTTGAACTATCATATTTAATCAATACATGATCCTCACTGCATTCTGGCAATTGTTTTCTGTCGAGTGCTCACCTTGAGCTATTGTGAGAGTCTCTTGTCTGACTTTGGTTCTTTCTCAGCAGAATACAGAAGCTTTACATTACAGGTCCTATCATTTCCTCTAGTTAGAAAGGAACTGATATGTAACTGTAACTTCTCAGGAAAAGTCTTTAAATGGACTGTGTATTTTAAAACGAATTAATTGTAAAGTGAACATATTGTTCTACTAGTTAGGGCACAGCAGGTCAGTTAAACATGCCAAAACTATAAAATGTGTCCATGAATGCAGTTTTCAATTGCAGGCTAGTATTGCATTCAACAAATACGGGATGGAAATGTTGTATGCTTTACTCTTCTTTGTTTATTTAATAACTTGAGTTACATTACAGATTCAGATTATTGATACAAAATATAATCAACGAGTAAAGGATGCCATCGTGATATCACCAGGGTTATCTCAAACTTCCAACAGAAATCCTGCTGTTACAAACAGCAGGATCTAAATGAAAAGATATTATCGCTTGCACTATAGGAAATGTAGGATCCAATAGTTTTGGCGCTTGACCCATTCTAGCAACAAAAAGTCACAATATCTCAGCCTCTTCTTCACCTTCATTTTTAGTCTCACATATAGAAATGCAAGTTTAAAGATTAAATTAAAAAGTACTAAATGCCGGAATGCTGGAGAGTATTACAAAAAAATACACTTATAGAATAAAAGTAAAATGTTCTTTTTAAGGTGTTAATCATTTTGTTCTGTGTGGAGTGAGATTAGGATCAGGGGTCATCATGTAAATATAGTCATAGCTGTGTGTTTAAACCAGTCCTTTCCTCCCCTCCGTCCTGCCCTCTGGAAGATCTAAGCCCACGGCCATGACAGTATGAGTCAGCACAAAGGTGACAGATGTAAAGACTATGAACATGGGTGAAAGCACACTTCCCCCCACCACTGAATTATATAGCCCTTTGATTAAGTGCGTTTGAAGGCTGAAGGTATGGTTTATTCATTCTTCCCACATTATCTTTATTCACATCTTGCTAGACATGCCAGACTGACCCAAGACCAGAAATGAAAGGCAGATTTCTTTTCTTTCATGATTAAACCAGCTCATTCACTTGAAAATACAGCACTCATCATGTTTTCTCTATTGCTGATAAGACTCACGTGTTCTTTGATAAATAGCCATTCTTGACATACACATGATGCAATTGCACACATTTTAGAAACAAAGTAGAGCTGTTACGTGTGTTATAATTTGTTGGCTGTTTTCCAGCTGGCTTCTGCCTGGACAGCAATTAATGTTATTTGGAGCGAAGAGGGACCTCGTGACTCATTACATATGCCTTTTGCTCGGAAAAGCCTCTAAGGGACCTTCTCCTCTTGTGTGCCAATGCTGCCACTCGGGGGATGGTACAAGTTGGATAACACTCTAATTATAAAATTCACGATGAAAAATGTCATTTGCAGTGCTGGCAGGGAGGAGATTAAACCGTGTTTTGGCTTTAGTTTGTTTGAGCTTCTTGCGCCCACAGACTCTATAGTTACTGTATGGATACTGTGTGGTTTTGCAATTATTGTCTAACTGCCTGAAGTGTTAGTTTTACATTTCCTGAATGGATATGTATGGCCAAAGCTATTGAAGAGGAGTGCTATTGGCAGGAAGCTTAAAAAAAGTCATCAGCAACTGAGAAAAAAATGATTGAATGATGAAAAATGTTTTGACAGTGTCAGCGATGTATATAGACATTATACAAAGCATCCTCAGACATTGTTTCACTAGCTTAACTGTCCATCTCAGCGGAAAGGGGGGATTGAGATACATGGTGCATTTTTATGCTATTACCTGTGTCAACAGTCGGGGTGAATGGACAAGGAGGCCCATCTGTGCCTCGCATGGCTGATCCTGGTGGACCTTCCCTCTCCACTACTGTAACCTGTTCACAGTCCTGGCTCAGTGGAGTGCACACTGGCAAATAGCAGGCGGAGAGGGGTGGGAGAGGTAGAGAGAATGAGAAAGAGGACAGTGACAGGGACGACTAGAGAAGGATTGTGATGGGGAGAAAGAGCACCAGACAAGGGCTACAGATATGGAGAGAGAGGAAAAACAGTGATAGATGGAGGTAGAGAGAGTCAGTGCAGTGTGTCTAATCTCCCTTCAGGGGCGGTGGTGTAAGGACGCCTCCTCTGACAAATAAACTCACCCGATAGCGAGGCCGAAATATCACACGCACCAGTAGTGGAAAGTAATTATGTCCGTTTTTATTTGAATTATTCCATTTTATGCTACTTTTTACTGAACTAGACTACGGTTTTGAAGCCTCCAGTTTGGCATGTTGGCCGTCACCAGCTTGGCTTTTTACAACCAGAAGTGACACGAGAGGGAGGAGCTAAGGACAACCCAACCTAAAGCCATGCCCTTGCTGCTGTTTTATTTCGATTTATTAGCAGAAATGGAATATAATATTCATAACTATGTTGCCAATAGTATATATTCTTGTGAATCTAAGAATCGTGTTTTCATTGCCTTAGAATGAGCCCTTCATATCTACATAAGGAGCGGGTGCTCTTCATGGTGTCCGCCATGTTGCACCACCATGTTTCTACAGTAGCCCACAAACCAAAAACTGGCTCTAGCGAGAGCCTTTGGCATTTATACGTTACCTGAAGGCCACTGTAGTTCTCCAACACGCTTGGAAAGGGAGGGGTTTGCGGAGGGGTATTCAGTTGGATGCAGTCTGCAACCTCACCACTAGATGCCACTAAATGCTACACACTGCTCCTTTAATACTGAACTTGTCACGTGTCCAAATTGCACCAAATTCGACACAGCACTACCCTCTGTCATCAGCAATACACCTGTCAAGTCAAATCAAACGAACGGTTCTCGAGATATGCGAAAAACCCACAGACAGAGATTCCTTGCTTTATTGTTAGATAGCTTGTAAAAGATTAGAGTACTTCTTCAGCCACCTGGCCCAGAGTCTCCACAGCATCTGGCACAGAGAAGGAGGCAGCACCTTGTTTCCATACAGCTTTGGTGAAAGAAGAAGAAGAAGATGGAGTGTGGTTTTCTTAGTGGGGCAGGGAGGTGAAAATAAAAGCCTGAGTAGAGTAATGTTCGCTCCACTGTGGTGAACACAGATGGGGAAGGAAGCAGCAGGAAGTGTTGCTCTGTTGAAGATTGTTTTGGTGTTTAAGGAGGGCTCTGTAGCCATCTGAACAATTCATCACTGCTTTGTTTTTGGGCTTTTCATCGAGATTATGCACACCACATTCTATGCATGAACAAGCTTTCTATCTCCCCTAATTCCTTTGGAGTACGGCTTGCTCGCTCGACATTACCAAGGGAAAATTGTGTGTGTGTGTGTGTGTGTGTGTGTTTGTGTGTGTGTGTGTGTGTGTGTGTGACGCAGCAATGACTCTCCTGCAGTCTTGTTGAGGAGCAGAGACACACGCTGACCTGGGACAGGCCTTGAGAGTCACTGTGACATTTAAAAATAACCTCCCACTGTCTCGCAAGATAGACAATATATTTGTCACTTTCTCTGGCTCTCTGCTCCTTGCCCTCTGTGAACCTGTGTGCAGTTATCACTGAATGGAAAAAGATGAAGGTATAGTATATATATGTGTGCCAACACACCTATCTACATCCATATTTCTATGTCATACTGTTGCTATATCGGAAAATACATGGACGTGCACACTCATCCCTCCCATCTTCACACGCCTCTCTTGCATTTGCCTGCAACCATCACAATCTTCCACACCCGGGCAATTATAAATGTAACAGATAAAGCACGAAGATAAACGCATCAGCTGCTTTGATCGTGCACTCTGACATACTTACAACAGGCAGCGCATATCAGCATGCATGCACGGCTACTAACATGCAAGAAGACGTCGGCATAGTCGATCATCTGGAGCCCCTGATTAACATTAATGCCTTTTCTCGCAATTACATCGGCTTCTCCTCGCATTCCAATCACCTAGATTTCATGGCTCCTCTCTGCAGGCAGCCCTGTCCATCGGGACAGAGGAGAGCAGCAATGAGTGCTATCTACTGAGCCTTTGATATGCACTTATCTTTTAGCTGTTTCATATTATGGAAAACAAAATTCCCTGAAAAAAATTACTCGTGCTTTATTACTTTTGGGCCAATTAATTTAATGAAAAATAATGCCTTTTCGATATAGCGAGGAGGAAATCATTTGGCAGAATAATTAACAGGGAAGGACAAGCATGCAGGGAGGATGTAAGTAGACATGAATGCTAAGTTACTATTATTTTGTTCAGAAATAATACTCCAGGGTCTTTTTCAGGCAGGCCACGTGGTTTTAAAATCTACAGAAATATAGGGGAGGCTCAGTTTGATGACAGCTGGCCCTGAAAGTGTCCTAAGCATTCAGGAAGTAGGCCACTTGCCTTAATGTTCCTTGAAGTGGGAGAGACAGACCAACCTAGATTTTCTCCCGTTTATTCAGCCATTTTAGGTGCTGGCTATTCATGTCTCCATTTCAGTGCACCCCTTTCTCTGTCTCCTATATGTCCTGATCACTTCTGTTTCATTTGTTTGTTCATTCTTGCTGTGTTTACATCCCCCTGTGCCCTCTGACATACATGAAAGTAACTCTAAACGGCAGTGACACATTGAGACAGCTGCTGAGATACCCCATGCTGCTTAGCAGCAGAGGGTCTGATACCTCGGCTTATCTCAAAAACCCTGGTGTAACCCATTCCCCAATTTTACTTTTCCCTGTAAACAATCATCTTTTGTCATTTATACAATATAGTCATCCCCCACTGATTACCTCAATGCAATATCGCTCCATAGGGTAGAGCCCAACCATCAGTCAAACAATTGCTTCAAAAACATCTTTAATCAATCATCAGAGCTCATCATCTCTCTGTATGTATTCCAGGGAGTTTGGTGTGGTTCTGGTTGATTTAACACAGCTCTAATGTGCCCGATGTGGTCATGAATTGGAAATGAATAAATGCAAAGTGAGACTTGGACTGTTGACCAGTATCAAGCTGACATGACAGCCATGCACGCAGAGATGGCATATGTTGCCCAGTGTGGCTTCTGAGCCATCGCCGCAGGAGAGTTTTGACTTGGCTGCTGCATTATGCCCATTCAAGTGTTCATTCATACATTACATTATATCTGGCCGAGGTCACAGCGCTGTGTTCTCAAAGAGGGCTCCGGGAAAGACACACACTTGACATTAAAAGAAAGAAGTGGAAGACGTTTTCAGGTCCTTTCCTTTCACTTTAACCAAAAGTTTCACGACATGAATTTAAATACTGTGTTACAAATAAAGTTATGCATTCAAAATCTTACTTAAGGAAAAGTACACAAGTATTAATTAGATAAATATACTGAAGGTATTGACAGAAAAATAACTGGTTCTGCAAAAAAAGGTCCATTGTAACTGATATAGTATTATAATAGATAGTTCAAACTAATGCATCAATGCATCAGTAGAATTTGACAGTTGTAGCTGGCTGAGGTGCAGCTAGTTTAAATTACTACAGGTGTCCCTACTGCACCCTCAAAGGGTCACCAGCTGAATATGTAACAGAGTTTTTGGGGCAGTGAGAAAGAAAAAACATGTGTTCATCTTTTTGGACTTCGTGCCCCAAACAGATATTTGAATGAAACATTTGAGAAATTTAGAAAGGAAATGTCTTTTTGCTGGTATTGCTAATAACTCGTAGACATCTGGAACATGACAAGCAGAGAAAAAAGGTCACAGGCCACAAAGGTTGGGAACCACTGGTTTAATCTTTCATATGCTAATTCTATAAATGTATCATGTGTTAATATGTAAAATATGAATCAGAAATGTGACTACACCTACAACTAAATCAGATCAGATACAGATCAGATACGTGCAATATTTCCCTCTTTAATGTAGTGGAGTAAAAGTACAAGTAGCACAAACCTGTCGTACAGGTATTGTTTCGTTCAAATCTCAAGAGCCCCACTAATATATCTCCATTATAACTGTGTTTATGGCAACTGGAGAGTCACTGTATCTTCTTACCAAATGATAATATCTGCCAGTTGAAGCAATTACACTGCAAATGGTGCAAATTTAAATAGCAGCAATCTGTGTCTTCACTGCTTAGTGGAAGGGAGCGACCCACCAATTGATATCATCACAGCGAGACTTGGTAGATCTGAAACTAAATGAATCTCAAATCAAAACCAAATGAATCTCCTCTTGAGTAGACTATCAAAGACAGAGAGAAATGGAAGAACAGAAGAGTGCTTTGGAGCGAGTGCCTAATGTACTCTGTTCTCAGTTAATCATCTTTCTGCAGCTCTCTCTTCTCTCCCTCTCATAGCTCTCTCTTCTCTTGTGTCTTTTTCTCTCTACATGTCCACTTTCATCCTTTCATCTCTCTCTCTTTTCATTCCTTTCCCTCTACCTTCATCGCTGACACCTCAGCAGGCAAGGTGGAGGGTAGAGTCTGGATCCCAGGCAGGTTACGCTTAGCAACAGACCACCAGCGTGTTTCGGGTTGATCTAACTAGCTTTGGCCCCAGTGTTGGCCCCTTTTTTCTGCCTCATCATCTCCTGTGACTGGGGAACAAGCACCCCTCTCCTCTTTTACTTCACTTCGCCCTCCACAATCTAGAGCTGACACGAGCCGGCTAAGAACACGGTCTGCTGTAGATGCCAGCCATTAGCGTTAGCATTTCAATACCTGTTCATGGGCACGTGGGCGTTAGGACTTCTAACTTTAAGGCAGCGTGCGGACACAACATTGGACAAACAAGGGCTATGGCAAAAAACTATTGTTTTTAAATAGCCGTCTGTGTACGTGTGTGTGTGTGTGTGAGTGTGCTTCATGTGTGTTTGTGTGTGTGTGTGTGCGTGTGTGTGTGTGTGTGTGTGTGTGTGTGTGTTTCATGTGTGTTTTATGTGTCTGTGCGTGTGCTTCGTGTGTGTTTATATTCATCAGCCTGTCTACTTGTGCCTGGAAGTGCGTGCCCAGAATAGTATGTGTACATAAACAGATGGAAGAGAAGCAGCGTCTCTCTCTCTTTTTCTCAGTCAATGAACTTTGTTCCAAGCTTTGCTCGACGCTCACAGACCTGTTTATGGTTACCACACAGAAGACAAGAGAGCCACTCATTGCCACAATACCCATTATATTAGAAACAGTCTGCCGCCCCCCTCCATTTGGTATTTGCCTCTCTTAATAGTTACTATCCATTTTGTTAATTGGGATGATGAGCAGCTTTTTCAAATAGCTACTGTTGAATGTTTTTTCCCTTTCTCTCAGTGTGGTTGTGCTTTGCATATTAGCCCAGACATGGTAAGTAGAGCGTGCCAAATACAGAGGGCAGCTCTTCAAACAAACTCAAATCTTTGGTGTGCCTATTCAAATACGTTCACCCCGTGACTCTTTACCATAGACTGTGCACAATATGGACTGTGTCTCCATGACGTCACCCATCAGTTTCTGAAGAGCTGTTCAAAGTGGGCGGCTCTGGCTGTCACACCTCTTGGCAGTGACGGCACAGCCTAACGACTTTGTCACTCAAAAAGGCCACACCCTTAATTATGCATGACTTTAGGACATCATCCCATGCAGTTGTCATGAACATCTATCAGCTATAGAGACCAAAAACATTTTTTGTACCAGGCTGTCATTTTAACACGGGGGTCCATGGGGATTGACTCGCTATTGGAGCCAGCCTCAAGTGGCCATTTGAGGAACTGCAGCTTTTGTCTTTATTTTTCAGCAGCAGAGGTTGCCGCTTGCTCTTTCCCAAGCAACTGCAGCGATGCATGTGATTGTGACTGAATGTATTCTCTATGGGTAAACACACTGAAAGGTCAAAAATAAAGTTGCTTTGTGATTGTTTTGTTTTTTTGTGTGCAGTACACTGGTGCTTTATGGCTTTAATGTATTTTTACCTAAACACTTTACTCTCTTTTGTTTCAGGAATAGCGGGTATGCTGTGTGCAAATATAGACATTTCAAATAAATGAGGGGACAAGAGAATGTAGGATGAATTGTGTCCCTGCTTGATTTATTGTGCACTGGTTTCATTCTGGGGCTACCAAATAGAAAGTGCTCGAATTCAGCAGCACATTAAATTAAATATCTGCTGAACAGATTCTAATTTGATCACCAAGCTGTTTCAATTTCATTAGCCTAGTCCCTAATGGACTTTCACAGCATATTATTCCATCTAGTACAAATCCCATTCATTGGCTACTTTTAAATTTTTTTTCCTGAATGAGCCCCCTGGCGCTCGGGGACCATGTGGCCCATCATGGTGCAGTGTGAGGTCAGACAAAGCTGCTGGTGCAGAGCTACAGAAAGTATATCAAATCAAATCACAATGTTCACTGAGTAAATGCAATCAAACTGAAGAGTCAGTCCCAGCACCTTACAGCTGTTGCAAAAACATTAATACAGACGTGTGTGTGTGTGTGTGTGTGTGTGTGTGTGTGTGTGTGTGCGCGCAGGCGACTGTGGCTCTTTGCATTTGCTTAAGGCCCTCCATTGTCATGTGCAAATGAAGTACACATGGCAGCAGGTCAGGCAGACAAAGTTCTCCCTTTCAGTCTCTTTCAAGACATGTTCTGGACTGACTCTGTTATTCTTTTCAATTCAATTTTATTTGCAAAGCTAATATCACAAATCACAAATTTGTCTCGGAGGGACTCGCCAAGCTTCTATGATTTAGCAAGCCTGTAATTATGCAGTATGCACTATAAATACTTCAGCTGTGTATCTGGCTGTAAACGCAGATGGAGCAACACTCAGTACCTGTGAATGGATCTGCTCTAGACATTCTTTAGTTGGGCAGTCAATGATAACATGTTACAACATCTGGTTATGTATTTTATGAAGGCACATCATTATGTATGTATATATATATATTCTAAAGGTGAAAAATGGATAGGTATTGGTTGTAATATTTTTTGTCAGCAGTGTTATTTGTGTCAATACTTCCATTACAATTAAGTTATAGCTTGAATGTTTGCACTGATCAAATGCAAAATTATTTATTTTTAGCAAATCAAATGTATTATTTTAGTGTAAAATAAAAAATAAAATCAAAGACCTAAATTTCTCAAACACGTCAATATTTGGTATTAGAGGATTTAATATTCAAGGGCTTTATTTGTCCTATGTACCTGCTCAATAATAATAATAGGTGTGTGCAGTGAAATGGCACACTCTTGAGACTGTGCTAGAAAGGCAAGTGAGAAATACATAACAATAATTAGAATGAGAGCAAAAAGCATTAATAACATAACTAGTAAGTGTGTCGATGGGCGGTGTAATTTTCAGTATACAGTATAAGTACAGCGGATCTATATTAAGGAAAACTATACAATAAACTGTTGTACAGCAATGCAGTAGAGGACGATGTGCTTGACAAGGCCAGGTCAGAGGACAGAGTGCATCTTCCTGATGGACTGACGGAGGTTTATTCGTCCATAGTTCATGAAATTAAGTACGGATTCATTGGCGGCACAGGATGCAGCAATCAAAGGTTATTTCAGGGACAGTGCTTTACTGAGAGAATGCGGCCGAGTAAGACATGCAGTAAAGTATAGTCGTGATGATTAGGATCAGTGTGGTGTCAGTACTCTAAGTTCCAAAAGCCTGAAAGTGATAGTGTGGAGCTGGAGAGGACTCTGCGGTAACATTGATAAATGTTTTCACCAGGCCGTCCGCCATTAGTGTCAGGGCAAGTTATAGCCACAAGATCGGACAAACAGGAAATAGAGAAAGAGCGGGTGTAAATAATTGATAAGGCTGACCCTGCGCGATTCATATTCTGCGGCAGATGATCAGAGAGCGAGGCTCAGAGTTTGACATTGAGCCCGAGCAGGAGTCAAAGCCATTACCTTCCCCGACAACGCGGCCGCTTGTGTTTGTATTAACAATGCAATGACTCTTCCTCGTCAGTCCGGGCTAACGTTAGCTGGCACCCCTCTGCATTAACCAACTGGCTAATGGACTCGCTAGTATTACCCTACCTCCAGTAGCACTAAGTAGAGTGAGGTGGCAGCCATTTTGTTCCTGTCCATCCGATGAAGCCCTCTCTGGCTCTCTCAGGTGTGAAATACAGCCTTGTGTTAGACTTCTGGCTTCTTTTAGGTGTGATCAATATTTCAGAGGCACCAAGCCTCTGCGCCTTGTATCGTCCCACATGGCCTCTCACAACAGCTCGACAGCCGATTATGAATGTCTGAATGAACGTTTGAGCCAATTAATGATTAATGGAGTTTCACAGTTCTCAGAGAAATGTTTATTTGAGGAGTGCATTAAGACTGTCGTTGTACAGAGGCAGAGCCCTGAACCCTGCAGCCTCTGCTTCTAATGTGAGAAAGTAAAAACGTGTCTGCTGTGTTTTATTCAGTCCCGATGCAGAGTATATCTTTCCAGAATTAGTGCCTCTTTGTGGTCCTTGTCTGTCAGCAGCACTACATATGCATCACTGCTCTGAGCAGCTGTGTGTGTATCAAATTGAACTTTATTCATGACATTAAAATATGTATTTCTCCCCCTTCTTTCTTTTTCAATACTTTCTATCCCTTTCATAACTTTCTATCCCCTTCACGACCAGCCAAAGACAGTAATTCATTCTAATTATAATATAACCATGTGTTTACACAAACCGCTTGTGACATCTAGACACACAGATCGTTCTGGTTTATCTGCCCACGTTTTGAGATATCTGTCTTTGAGATTCTGCTGCCACACAAATACAATGGGGGAGAATGTATTTTTTTATATGGTGCTCACCATATTGAAAAATACAAGTCTCAACTTGTGTGACTGAGTCATTGGCTTTGATACTCTGGGTAACCCCCCCAGAACTCTGTGTTCCAGGTTTTCAATGAAAAGACTTTGAAAGAGCCCGTATGAGTTTCTGTGGATTATAAGGAGTGACGAGGACACTTTGTTGTTCAATTTATTTTAATGTACTTATTCAATGCAGTGAGCATCATAAATTAAGGGATACATATATGTTATACATATTTTTCTTATGTTCAATAAATCCCAGAAAAATACCAAAATCAGTAATTTGTTAGTCCATCTCTGCACTTTTCGACTCCTCCCCCCTGTCTGTGGCAGGCAGCCCAAGGCCCATTGATTCTATTTTAAATGCACATTTTTCAAAATAGCTGACAAATTCATATTTTCATACTTTAAAAAAGGGTCAAGGGATTTCCTTAAACAACTGGGCACTGTGGTTTTTAGCTACCATGATTCAAATCAAACATTTTTGATTTCAATGGCAGAATGAGACACATATCTTGCTCTAGTGAGTCTTTACATCAGCATGATGTACTGTATATGGGATTGCATCAAATTAAACTTTAATGTGCATGTTTATTGACATGGAACATGTCATGCAGTGCAGCAGTGTGATTCATTGGTATTTTTTTAAAGGTGCTCGATATGGAATGTAGTTCTGGTTCTATTGCCTCCAGGAGGCTCTCATCGAGTGGTGCAGGACTGAGTCCTAAAACCCTGAAATGAGTCAGCATTTTGGCATTTCATGTTTCCTTGTCTCAAAGTCATTGTGTTTTCTGACTATGTTTTTGGGAAGATGCCTGAAATAGTGTCTGTGTTTAACACAAGCTGAAGAGATTTAAACTTTTTGTTCTACGACATACATCAGCAAATATTCCTCTGGTGAATTTAGAAGATTTTACGTGCCTTAAAAAAGGCGGTTGCTAAGAAGTGGCTAAATAGGACAAAAACAAAACACCGACTAGTCCACTTTACAGCCTTGCTGTGTACACGCACTCATGTGACCGCGGTGTACTTCAGTTATAGCCCAACGTTAGCTTTTTTACTTCTGCCGACTGCATTCACGCATCAAAATCATAAAAGTGGTGTTCATTTGTGAAGATGATCTTGCCGAACAGTGCAGAGCGACTGCCATAAGATGGCTAGTGGGACACTACAGGGAGACTCACATGCACTAACATGCACTGCAATAGCACGCACTGCCGGCACGGCTATATAAACATAGCACAGAGCAGATCGGATTAGATCCTCTAACATCCTACCCTTTAGCAATTTTCTGACTCTGAGCCTGATGCGCACAAGAACAGACAGCTACAAATCACTGCGCCATCTTTGAGTTATCTCTGTCAATTACTGGTGATCAATGGCTTTGGCACTGTGAAGGCCAGGTGCATCAATCCACCACATCTCCAGTTGTCCTAGCTTCTATTCTCTATTGATTCTACTTCCACTGCCTCTATGATCCACTTTTGATGGCCCCCGACCACAAAAGGCAACCTGAGCGCTGATGTCAGATGAAAGGGTGGATATGTAACCCAAACTCCCACCCTGGGACATGTTCACATTCTAGATATCAGATCTTCCTCCCTCCCAACTGAGACTTAATATAGATCCACTGGAGTCATCCCGCTACAACTATGCTTTGCCCATACCAGATTTCAATCAAGGTTTGATTGAAATGCAATACCTTTTGTGTGGGGAAAAGCTCCGACTTTAATAACATTCTCTGACCTTAAAGTGCTTTCAATGCACATCTTCTTATAGGAGATATCTGCCACATAACCACATACATTTCCCCACTTCTTTCTCCGTCTCTATACCTCTTTTGTCAGCTTTATTTCTCCCCAGCAGAGCTAAATGTGCTAATTCTACCCATCTCACCTCCACAGAATGGCTTTCAGATGTCTATATCTGTCTGGGGCCTGTGGCTTAGCAGAATGACCATTTGGCGGGCTGGGGATGGGGTCTATTGTCAGCGGCTCGTCCCCTGTACAGCAGTTGTCTGCTAGGGGCTGTCAGTGATGGCGGTCTGCAGGATCGCCCACCACTGCTTTGAGTGATTCTCTCTCCTTTCACTCTGCCCGGGGCGCAGCATGTGTTGGAGGCATTGATCGGCCCTGAATTGGATTGTGGCGGGCCTGATTACTGATGTCAGTGTGTGGCGGGTCACGTGGGACCGCCGGAGCTCCTCGTGCAGAGCCAGGGCCAGCTCGCAGCGGAGGAGGAGGGGAGGCTTGGAATTACATTTATCAGTCTTAGTTACACAGAGCGTGAACACAACATGCCCACACATACTGTACACTTAAATGACGCACAGACAAACTGCCAGCACAATGTCATTGAATATAGCAGCAAAACAGTCAGCATTGGTGGCGTTAAAAAGAGAGTGTGGGAGCATGTTAGAGTATTAAAGGGCTTTAGCACATCTTACCAGTAAATTACCACCTTCCACACTGTAATGATGTCATAATTAGACTGTTGAGCAACTGATTGGAGGTTTGGATATTGCTTTGTATTTTTTGCCACATGATGCTCCTGAAAAGCTTCTGTTGCAAGGTTACACCCTACGACTTTCTGTGTGTGTGTGTGTTTATGTGTCCGCCTGCGTTCAAGTGTGTGTAAGTTTGAAAGTGATTCTCCGCATCATTTGTTTACACCTGGAATAGTGGCCATCATCTTTTCCACTAAAAGAACAATAGCCATTTTCCCCCTTTGCTCAGGAGACAATGAAGTGCCTTCCCACCTCGCGAGCGACAGGCCAATAAAAAGCGTAATTGGATCTGTCAATCAAACATTGCTGCAGCGTGGGGGTGGGCTGGCAGGTGGGTGGCGGTGGCGGTGGCGGGAGGGTAGCCGGACAACAGGAGTAGTGCAGAAGAAGAAGGGAAGAGAGAGGGAGAGCTGTGCCACTGCGAAGCACTACCACACACAGTCCCCCCTCTGCACACTGCCCGCAGGCACTCAGCAACAGACGTGTACAATTGTTGTGTTTTGTTGTTTGTTTGTTCCAGGGCCAGGAGGGTGACGATCTGTCTTTGTTTGTAGGTATTAGTGGGTCGCTGATGTGGCTTTGATGCGACTACACAGGAGAGCCGGGGCTGCCAGAGCCTCTGAAGGTCACAGTGGATGCACTAGTGCTGATGTGTCTGTCTGTGCTTTGGATGAGCTCCGGCCGTCACACACAGTGTTTTCTCGTACCAAGGAAAGGTCCTGTCATTAGTCAGGAGAGCCAGGATGCTTCAGTAGTATTCTTCACGGTACAACACACACACATCAGCGTGTCAGATTAAATCATCAGCATATTCTTGTGTGTGCTTACCTTAGCCAGTCTAGGTGCATAAAAGCGTGCACGCACACACGCTTTTATCGTATTCATTTGTCTGTTGCTCTAAGTTTTAATGACAACTACTTAAATTAAGAGCCCATTTACAACCTCTCTGACAGAGACGTTAAGTGCGCATTCAGATATTCTGCTCGTCTGTCTCCCACTCTGAACCCTACCAAGGCTTTTAGGAGATGGCTTTCTCGTGTCTTTGGTGACGTTCTTTTTCCATTATTAGTCGAGCTGGAGATTGTTGGAGCTGCCCTGTCGTTCATTATGGTCTCAAGCACCGTATATCTTTTTACGAATAGAGAAAGGGTGTTTTAAATGTACAAGTGAGGCACTGAACACAGTGCAGGTCCTCAGACCGCCTTGGCAGTTTGAAGTACTTGATGCGGAAACTACAGCATGCACATTCAGTGCAGGTTCTATGCACACAGTCATTTTACTGAATACTTTGAACAACTTTCTTCATCCTTAAAAACTTTAAGAGGGATCACCTTTCTGCTGGATGCACCTTATGTTAAGACAAGAATACCCCGCCTCCCTGCACTTGCTAAGAAACAAAAACAGAGTCCTAATATAGAAGAATAAAAAGAGAGCCGTCTGCTGTCTTCCAAGGTTTTCTAGGTGCTCTACTTAAGGAGTAGAATTGTAGTTAATATTTGTTCCTTGTTGGTCTCATATGTATTTCTTTTTCCTTTTTATGAATACAGCAAAATGCCTTAAGAGTAAACTAACTCAGCAAAATGTGTTGCCGGAGAACAAAATCGGAGGTCATGCTGGCATTAATAAAATGCCACACTTCGTTTATTACTGTACACTGCAGGGATAGTAGTGTTATAATATTTCACATGGAGAATATTTGAGAGTGACTGGGTAAAGTATCAGTTGGCCTTATTAAGTGCTCTCTTACGGTATTAAGAGCGACATTAAACAGAGATCAGCAGGTTTAAATGTTGTGTCATTTAAGTTGTAACCATCCAGCAACGCTTCAGAGCCGACGAGCACTGTTACATTCAACTCGCCACTGTCGAGGTTAGCCATGTCTCAGCTGATCAGTTAACAATGTGTCTGCCCCCTGTGTCAGCCTGCTTCATTTTGGTTTTGTTATGAGAAACGGTCCCTCTGCTCCGGGCTTCTCAAGAAGGTAATTACACTGAGAGATTCCCTGTGGGGGATTTAACAAATGACTCAGAAAACACAGCCCTTCCCCTTCGCCACTCACTCAAGCCCTGCTTCCGCTCTAAAGCCTTTTGCATGTCGCGCCTACATGCCCGAGAATACGCAAGCAGTCACAATAAAACACGTGGCAGCTCATGAAAATGGAGTGGGTTAGAGGGGAGAGGAGTCCAGAGATGATGGGGAGGGATGGCGATTTATGGACACAGTAAAACTGGTTTAGCATTAGGAGCTAAACAAAACATATGGTATTCATACAGTTTGTAAGGAGCGCAGCAGAAAACAAGGCTTCTTCCTGCCAGTTTTGCAGTGACAGGCTGCAGGGAGCATTACTCATCATTACAATCTCTGCTGGCAGCCTATTTTCATCACATTACAGTGGTATAATGAAGCGTAGCGCTGGTGTCCTCAGGTTCTCTTGAGTAGTTTGCCATTAGCACCAGCCGAGGGCATTCATCCAAGTAGCTTTATTGAACTTTTTACAGTTTATTGTATAATTCATTTGTTACTGCACAACAATAGGTGGAACCTTGGCACAGAAGCAGTTCAAATTATCAAATTTGTCTCGCTTAGCGACAGATGTGACTTATTGAGAAGTAGAGCTCTCTGCATTTGATGCCAAATGCCCGTTCAGTGTATTCCGATGTTTTGATTTATTCAGTGCTTGAATCAGACCACCATCTTCTTCTGCTCATCTTCTCTTTGTGTCTTTTCCAGGAACAAGGCAAAGTGGGTGTGACATTCAACATCGGGACAGTGGACATCAGCGTTAAGGAGACAACCACGGCCATAAACGATGGCAAATACCATTTGGTCCGATTCACCAGGAACGGGGGTAACGCCACCTTGCAGGTGGACAACTGGCCGGTCAATGAACACTTCCCCACAGGTACCGCCCCTCTTATTCTTCTGTCTGATGGATTTCTGCTAAAGTTAGGGGTAAAATTATTGTTGCAAAACCACTGGACACCATCTATTTGTTTGAGCAAAGGGCACCACCAAGACTACAAAACAAGATTCACTCTCTCATCTCATAAGAGGCAAGCAGTAGCATTAGCTGTCTGTAGAGAACCGAGCCTCAAACACTTTCTCTACTCTCATGCCCTTACACCTGACTCCACAGGAGAGGAGCACGCAGGCTGCAATCTTTTGTCTTGCGAGAGGCATTAACTGTGCAACATCTGGCTGCTTTATTTCAGGGAAGGGACTGAACGGCATGTAGAGGCATTTGGTGGGTGGGCAAGCAAAGGAGAGGATAGAGGCAGAAACCAAGGGTGGCCTGCTGGCCAGATAAAGCTGCTGCCTGCCTGTATCTCTCATTCCCAGATCAGCTAAAGCAGCACAGCAGCAGAATACAAATAGACACATCACACACAGCCCGCTCCATGTGGAGGCTCAGGCGCTGCCTTCATTTGGGACAGAGATGTGCCTTTCAGCTAACTAGGTGAGAGAGGGAGAGAAAGGGTGAGAGAGAGAGAAGGAAGGGGAAAAATACATCTCCTGCTTCTACTTAACAGTCCATTAAATCGAGTTGGCTCTCCTGGTCTTTGATATCTGCGGGAGCCCCCCTTTGTTTCCTTGTTCCTCTTCAATTTCACTCCGTCAAAATGAGCAGACGCACAGGGAAGCATCCTGGGCACAAAGTGGCAGTTGAGGTGAGGAGAAGTTGGGGTGACAGAAGAGGATATGCAACTTCATTGATCTCTGAGGGAAAATTGTGCCGCGGCAGTGAGACGTAATTGGACAGAAACAGATGTAGAATAATATTGAAGATTCAATAGTGTTATATTACCAGATGTGGAGCTAATGTGAACATAAATGTGTCCAGAAATACAACTGTGCATCACTAGTTTTTTGTTTTTTTCAAACTTTGAAAACAAACTGTGCAAAAGCGCTGATGCTACCCAGTGGTAAGGAGCAAACAAAAAGGAGTTGATCCCTTTCACTTCTCAGCCCGATGTCTCAGCAGCCCTACAGCATGCTCCTCGTTGCCTGCCATCACCGAGGACAGGGCAGCCTCCTCTCCTGGCGTGACCTGGCACGCTGTTTTGGTTTGGTTCAATGCCAGCGCAGGTGATGCTAATCTCTTCTGTCTCTGGCTTTCTTTTGCCGTCGGCTGTCTTTCGCTTTTCTTTTTTTGACCAGATAAAGTTAGACGGGTTTCATAACTGCATTTCAGCCACACTAATACTGGAAAATACTGAGAAACATGTGGCACACAACATGCGCAGCAGTAACATCTCCACCACACACTCATTGGAGGAATCAAACTAATCAGACAGACGTGACTGCATTGTTGCACAGAGCTAGTTTTTGTCATAATGATATAAATCTCTCAACTGTTCTCCATCTTTCACAGCCAGTAAGTGCAGTCCTACCACCTTCAAATAATGAAAAAGTGCCATCTGCATCAGAGCTGAATGGTTGTTTTCTCAACCTTCTATCAATACGTCGATATACGGTATATATGATTCAAATTCAGCGTCCATTCAGAATTCACTGCTAAATATCCAGTGCGTTTGCGTCTCAGGCTAAGCAATGCACAACAGAAAGAGCTCTGACTTTTTAGCTTTGGATTTCTTCCAAGTTCCTCCATTGAGGTTTGTTCCCTTTTCTGTCCGCCTGCCATTGTCTTGGAATGGAGTTGAGGTCGGGGGATCGAATGCGTGGTAATTTCTTTTTCTCTTCTGCACAGGTAATTTGCAGGACACTCAGTGATAGCAATTCAACGATGATTGATTTTTTTCCCCGCCCTCCCTCCCTTGTAAAGGCGTTGTCATCTCATGAGTAATTGCATGTTAGGGTGCAGACTCATCGACTGCTTTCTCGCACTCCTAATGCTTAACTTGAAGGCAGCAGCCGCCACAAGGCTCTCAGGTCGTTCAATAAACAGTTACCGGATCTGGGCATGCCCTCTCTCTGTGGTGGGGAATAGGTGAGAACAAAGGTGTTGGTGGATTGCTTGTCATTCAAAGCTGCTTGCAAAATATCCCGGGGCGTGTAAATTGGACCTCTAAACAGCAGTGTTTGCAAAGTTGGTCCCCCAAAGTATAGAGACGTTTAAATGGCAGCTGGAGGTGCGGACAGCATCCCCAGCTTGTAATTACTAATAGAGCAATGTTGGGTCAGTTTAAACACATTCCCTTTATCTGGGGAATGCTCGCTTAATCAAAATGTGGGCCTTATTCTTGTAGTTTCGTCTGTCTTTCCTCACAGTTTTAATACCATAATACTCACTAAGTTATTACTGACTTCTGGGAGTGTGGTGCATCTCTACAGATTAGTCAGATGTTGCAAAAAGCACAAGCACTCAGACGATCATATGAGTTTTAAACAAAACTCCAGGTTAGTTTAAATTATTTGCAAAGGAAAGAAAAGTGTTTGTTCCCTTTCAATCTTCAAATGATGTGTTTTAGATAATCGAGCTAAACACAGTTTTATTTTATTACAGTTTCCACTTGAACCATTTCAAATAAAAGAATTCAACAAGAGAGAACAAAAAAACTCTGTCAGACAATTGAAGAGGTAACATTACTACGTAGTCACTTAAGATATTATCACAATGCTTACTTTAAGTCTCGAGAGCAAGTTAGGTCATGTTTAATAACACTTTCATATAACCACACTACTCAATTTCTCTAGATTAGGCTTTTGAGAAGCAAAGAACCTGCCCCAGCATCCCCTCAGTATACCTGTTGCATACAGTACTGAGGACACTGGTAAGTGGATTTGTGGATTGAGTCCATGCATCATCATATACCTTAGAGGCCCCTTTATTAGGTACACCTGTAAAAGTGAATGCTATCTAATACAACAGCTCTGCAATAAATTTGCCTTTAGTTTTGATGGAGAGGAATGTGACTTCAACTCTATGTTTATTATTGAGGTTGTAGTTGAATTGATCTGGACTGCAGTATATTAAAAGGTGATTCTAATATTGTGACCACCCCATTTCAAACTTGACAAGTGGTTTCTCTGTCAGATTTACTTTTAGCTGTTATCATAACTGATGGTGGCTAAAACTACAAAGGACCCAAGTTGTAATGAACCAGGATTATCCTTTCACTTTGTGATATAAGGGTTCAAAGTACATAATAGACCTACAGTATGATGTCACACCTCCTAGGCCAACAGGTCTTTTCTTTGAACTAATATTTAATTTCCATACCACTACAGTGATTATTACAAACACCTTTTCAACATAAGACTTGTGAATTTGAATGCTGGGACTATGAATGAATAAGACAACTCCTCTTCACCATTAGAACCACACTGATCCCATACGGCATCATTACCATCAGGCCTCTGCAGTGTGTTTGTGTGTGGGCGTTCAGTGTGTGTGTGTGTTGACTGCTTTGTATCTCCCCTTCTCTAATTACCCCCCCCCCAACTATGCCCTTTCAGATTTCCATTCCTTTTTATCCCTGTTTCTCATCCTTTCTCCATGCATCTCTCCTACGATAATGTGACAGCCCACATTACTGCAGGGCTTGTCTTTGTTTAGTAAGAGGATTCCAATTTCCTTATATAACACTCTGAATCCTTGTACTCTTTGATTTTTGTGTGAGTTTGAATCTTTGAATCTTTGAATCAGTAGAACGAGCCAGGCGGAGTTTCTGCATCACACTCAGCCGTTGTCTCAGATGAATGACCATTGGCCTAACTACTCTGCCTGGGCCTCGGGAAAATGTGCGTGCGTGCATGCGTGCGTGCGTATGTGTGTTCCATCATTTGGGTTGGTCCAATACACAAAGACCTTCATCCATGTGCTGATGCTCAGAATGTTAAGACTCCCGCAGCCTGAAACAGGCACAGTGAGTAGCACCGTTTCAAGATATCTGCCAATCTTTGTCTTGAGATTCATACAAAACAATTCCTCGGGAACGAGATAAATCCCCACGCGTTCGTGGGGCCAAACATGATTTGATCTGAGACACGATCTCTGTCGCTGAGCGTGGAAGCCGCCAGTCTCATTCACCCTTTCAACACCGTAAATTTCAGAGCGGCCTAATAAATGATGAGTTTACTCCCTGGCTGTGGTTGATGTCTGAGAGAGAATGGAAGGAGAATGGAGGGGAAGCAAGTGGTAGAAACAGAGGAACGTGGGTGAATAGCGAAGAAACAAAGCCACAGAGGGAATGCAGAGGCATTTAATGGAGTGGCTGGAATGAGTTGACAGAGGGGAGACGGATAGACGTAAAGATGGGTAGAGAAGAAGAGAAATGGAATAAAGTGAGCGAAAAAGTAGATTAATGAAACCACAATTATGGCTGTAGCTGAGGAGGTCTGATTGAGCCAAAGAAGAGAGACAGTAGCAGCGAGCTGATGAAGGAGAGGAGGATAGCTGGATGGATAGTGGGCTGAAGAGAAAGAGAGAATAGACAGAAAGCCGGGTAGACGGATGTAGAGCCAGAGTCTCAAGGAGAGACACAGATGAAAGTCAGGTGTAGATTGGAAGGGAGGTGGGTGGTGCGGGATATTCATGGCCAGGGGCTGCAACAGCTAGCTGTGGAGTTCAGCTGTGGAATGATGGCTTTTGGACAGTGTATCAAATGTACTCATCATCCCCAAATAGAGGGAATGCCAGGAGCCTGTCACCGTAGCCATTTTCACAGTTTTGATGCGCTCTCAGCACTGGCCCTGTGATGGAGCCCCAGTGAGATTAGTCTGGCAAGCAAACTAAATAGAACGAAGCGAGCAACCAGCAGATGACTGTCACCGTGCCAGTGTGTGTGGTGACTGAATCGCTGCCACCCAACGGGAAACATTCAGACTTTGTTTTGGCTGGGACAAAGAAGATGGTGAAGGTGTGCATTAGCTACGCACAAACTGTTTATAAATACAGAAACGGCAACAAATTATGAAATATTTACAGGATTAAATGGTGTGCATTCAGCCACTCAGCTGCTCAACAAAATGTGAAATATGCATGACATGTTGTGACATACAGTATGCTCCAGAATATATAAGAGGTTGTCCAGATTTTGTTTTTGTACAGTATGAATAATGTATTTACAGTGTGTTTGCCATCTCATCTGTGTTTTGTATTTCTCACCAACATTAAATATTCATAAATAAGCAAACTAATTTTGGGGGAAAAACACCCTTAGGTATATTATTTCTTAATAGTAGCTGGTTCACATATTCTGCTTCATCAGGACTGTGTCTGCATTAAGATTTCTGTGCCTGAGATTCATAACAAAGCCACAACGTTTACATGTATAACACTCACATTATTATTACATTATTTTTACTGAGAGGTTGATAAAAAATCTTTGAGGAAATATGTGTCCAGTCTGCTTCAAAAAAAACAACAACAGCAACCCAACAACCTCGGCAGAGAGATTTTTAAAATAATAAACAATAGTGCTTTTACTGGCAAGGTCATCCATTCTGGAGTCACCTTTAGAAATTGAATATCTAATTGACAAACTGGAGACATTTTTCTCATTAGTTGGACAATTAGCTTGTGGTGTATTCATTACGGGGGGGACTGTCACCTCATTAATCACCCAGAACAATGTAAGAGCTATACCTGAGACCGCACCATTAGCAGTGCAGGGCAAGCCTGTACCCCGTGCTCTCAGTCTCAGACCTGATTCCACTCCAGCTAAGTCACTGACGCTCTGTAGATGCTGATGTCCTCCCTCCCCTGTTATTTCCGCCCCGGTCCAAAGTGCTCACCTCTCCGACTGTCCTCTGGTTCCACATGTGCAACCATCATGCCTCTCTCTGTGGCCCTTGTCCAGAGGGGAGTGTATTTGGCTGCCACCCGAAACCTGCTCCAGATCAAAGGAATGGGGAGGGAGCCCTGCTAGTAGCTGATTAACCTGCTGGCACGCTGCACACTCAGTCCTTTAGCTCCTCCAGATCCTTTGCAGCCAGATCCGCTCTCCTTCCCTGCTGGCTACAGACCGAGCACTGGGCTGGCTTTTCCATGAAAGGTAGAGGAACGATAGAACGGAGACAAGCTTATGGTTTACCTAACAGCATATGTGCCTTAATGAATGGTTTAATGTAATTGTGTAAATATATATGTACACATTTTCAATTAGCAAGTGAGAACAATTTGAAATCAGGTGTCCAGCAAATAACCAAGACAGAACATGAAGATGCCCTGAAAGATGTATGGGTATATGGTTGAGTATGATATCGTAGGCAGAAATGGTCACACACCCTTAGATCCCCATAAGTGTGTGTGTGTGTGCATGATGTTGTCAATAGATAAATCACCTGAGAGAATTCCAGCAGCCAGACAAGACACCAGCAGGCCTTTTCTCACAATTATAAAGGATTGGCCTTTCACTTGTGTTACAAACGATGCTGCGCCGCTGCCTTTCTTTTTCCTCCAAATACCTTCCCACCTGGGTACTGAGCGACATTGTGGTGCCTTTCATGGTGCTATACAGGCTCCACAGTCTTTTGTTATACCTCAAATTGTTTGAAGACAGAGCTGAGTGTCTCAATTCTCAGCGTCTGCAGACTCGTGGCGCCCTTCAGAGGGAATATCTCTGTGATTGTCAGACAAAATATTGCATCCACTATAGAAAGACTTGTATCAAGCCAGAAAAATTACTAAGTACACGGTCAACAGTGCCTGTAAAAGGTGGCCTGTTATCCTTAATTCCCATCTACTCGGAACACGTTTGTCTCGGTCTCAGAAGAGTTGAATGAGGCAGCTGGGGTGCTTTCTTTTTTTTTACCCAAAAGACCTCCCTCCATGTCAGTAATGGTCTCATTTGTATGCATTGTCCTTATCAAATCTGTGTCACCGTGGGACTTCCCTCCCCATAGGTCTGCAGTACTTCAAATGACCACATCCTCCTCCATCCTTCCCCCCTTCCCCTGCAAACCTGCTACAGCTCCCTTCTTCCAAATACAAAGCCAGCATTTTCTTGGCCGTTCAAATGTAAAAGCAGGTGGTGTCCAGTGGGAGAATTAGTGCACGTTAATTACCCCTAATTTGCTTCAGAGACATGTCTACCTTTTTAACCACTTGATAACCCTCGGCTGTCTTTATTATGTAATATGATGAACGTATTATAAGACCTGTTATGTAGACTGTGATGCTTTTCTGTGTTTTGACCTTTTCTTGCAGGCTGTTTTGCAGTTTGTCTTTTCCATGATTGTGGATGATGTGTTGCGCTTTTAACTCATGGATGTTTTGTTAAATATTGGTGTGGAGTGTGCTGTATAAATATGAATTTTAAACATTCAAACTAAAGCTACTTGAAAACAATCATCATAAAGCTGTTATAAATATTTCTAAACAAAGATAAAACTCATTCTAAACCACTGTATAAATGTGTGATGTCTGTTGCTGTTGCCAACTGTTTCAAGCTGTTTGTTAAACTTTCAAACTTTAAAGGCAACAGCGACATTGAGCGCTATCAAATGGCAAATAAGAAAATCCCGTTCAAATATACCCGGCCAGTAGAAGATTGGCTTCAGGAGAAAGGTAAATCTTCATCAAACTTCCAGAATGTTTCTCTTTTATTTTCTGTCATTCCATCGGCTTGTTCCCTTTCAACCTCTGAGAATGGATAAGCACCCCTTAAACCCTTTAAAACAACAAGTAAAACACAGCCTTCTTTCTTACTTTTTGTTCTTTCCATGTTTTTATTTGGATTTGTTTCCCCTTTTTGTCATCGTCATCTTTTTAAAATATTTGTTGAATCATGGTGTCCAGTTAAAGGGACTGGGAAGCGCTTCTACAAACAGTGCAACAACAAGATGTTAAACATCAAGTACTCCTAATCGTGCAAAGCTGACTAGGAGACGGCATTATCTATGCTGCAACAGTAGGCCGACTGTTTTGAGAGGGAAATGAACTCCCGTGGCTCAAATTCTCTGCCATGTTTGAGAACAAACTAATCAGTGGGCATATCCCCCTGAAAACTCTCCAAACAGCAGGTGCTTCTCTCTGCTGTAATTGATCTGATTGTAGTTCTACAAATCACACACGATACAACTCTCACTTGTTTGCTGATGGGAGCTAATTGGAGCCTTTTTGACGGCTAAGCGGCACAGTGAGCCTGCCAAGGTGCACTGATGAAGTTGTGCTTTTCAATCACTGAGACGATCAGATCAGCACCTCGTTTATGTTTAAAACAATAGCGGGGATGAAAAAGTCTGCTCCCCCCTCTCTCCTCAACATAATATCATTATAAACTGCATTTAAAGTTCATTGCACCTAAACATCTTAACCTGATTATAAAGTCCCTTTAACAACCGCTAAAACAGGTCTGAAAAATCCCATTACTACTGCATGCATGACTCCACACGTGCTATTTCATTTTCCTGTGACATAATCGTCCTCCCCCCGTCATTCCATGCCCAGTGTATTGTGTATTATAATTGTGTAAATACTGAAAATATAACAAGCTGGCGGTGTTTTCTGTCTGTAAATTATACAAATGAGATTTTTAATTATGATTTCTGCATTGCAAAAGTTTTGTGTATTTTCATTTCATATTTAATGCATGAGCAGTGTGTTTTGACAATGATATTTAGGCTTTTCCTAATGAAATTCACCATGACATGCAGTGAGTGTGTATTGCTCATACTTTATCATAATATGTCAAACCCAGTATACATATTTATTCATAATTTTACCGCATGAGTCCACTGTTTTGTCCAGAGAATATTAAGAGTGCCTGTGGAACTTGTTCCAGCTCATTTTTAAATGTTTTTTTCACACCTGCATGTGTCTTATGATAAAGCAGCTGTAGCTGCATAGTGTCTGTTGTTTCCAGCATTAGCAGTGTCTTTCAGGGTGGAGGGAAAGCCTGCAGTCTTTTAAAACCAACAGAATGGTGGGGTTGTTCATACCATAGATACTTTGTCCAGTGTTAAAGCATGTTGCATCACCATCACACCCAACAGTAAATCACTACTGTTAACAGACATGTTTAGTCCTCGTTGAAATGTTCTGTTAATGCATCCATCTCTCAGTGTTAGTGTTCCTCTTAAAGACATGTCAACATTAGAGCTTTGTTAGCTCTGATTTCTGCGTCGTAAACATATTAATATTGTCTCCCCTCCCTCTTGCTCCAGGCCGGCAGCTGACCATCTTCAACACCCAGGCCACTATCTCCATCGGCGGAAATGACCGGAAGCGGCCCTACCAGGGCCAGCTCTCCGGCCTCTACTACAATGGCCTCAAGGTCCTCAACATGGCCGCCGAGGGCCACGTCAACATCAAGGTGAACGGCAGCGTGCGGCTGGTGGGTGACGTGCCGGTCAGCAGGGGCGCGGCGCGCACCACCACCTCGGTGCCGCCGGAGATGTCCACCACCTTCATCGAGACCACCACCACGCTCTCCACAACGACCACCCGCAAACAGCGCTCACCGCCCACTATTCAGGTAAGGAATGGGGAGGGAGAGATGTGTGTGTGCATCTGCATGTGTGTGTGGTGAGTCGTTGCGTGTTCCAATTCTATGCTAAGCTTTGTGAATAATTTTTATAGTGACACACGAGTCTCTGCAAGCCAGGTTTGTAGAAAACTTTAGTCAACAATAGGCAACGTTTTATCTTCAACTGGGAGATACACTTTTTCACATCCAATCCAATTCAATTCAATTCATTTTTGTATCGCCCAGAAACACAAATTTCAAATTTTCCTCAGAGGGCTTTACAATCTGTACACATACGACATCCTCTGTCCCGGAACCCTCACATCGGTACAGGAACAACTCCCCCAAAAACCCTTTAACAGGAGAAAAGAGGGAGAGACCTTAGAGAGAGCAATAGGATCCTCTATCAGGATGGACAGAAGTGTGATAGATGTCATGTGTACAGAATGAACAACATAACAAAGCAGAAAGAAAGCACAAAGACTTCCTTGTCAAGAGTTAGATGAGAAGATTGATACCACTCTAATATTTGTCTGTTTGATATGAAGCTACAGCCAGCAGCTGGTTAGCTTAGCCTAGCACAAACTGGAATCAGGGGGAAACAACTAGCCTGACTCTGTCTGAAGATAACTGACCTGAGTCTGTGGGCCAAATGTTTTGTTATCTTTATAATCAAGTTTGAAAATACGACAAAGTGAAATGTCAAAGGTCCTCTTGTCCCTCCTCCACAGTGTTTTGTGTTTCTGTGACTTTTTGGTGACTGTGTGTGGGTGGATTGGAGCCGCGCTGTTTTTTTTCCTCTACTTGATCAGTCAAGGTCAGGATACAGTATATCGAGGACTGGAGAGCTCCTGTTCATTGAGGTGTGCAAAGCCGGCCTCGCCGCCGCTCCGTTTCTCTACATTTCTCTCTTTTTCTGTCTCTGTCCATCTGTATCTGTCATTCTCCCCAATCCAGCCTAGCAGAGGCCTTTCTCCAATACGTCCTGAGTCCAAGCCAATGAATGTCACCGCCGTGCCAAGAAAGTAATCACGCCGAGCAGTCCTTTGACACCCAGAGGACAAATTGAACCATTCGTTGTTCATATTAAAGCAATAACTCTCCCTCAGGGGGTGAGACAGGGTTGGGGGAGAGCTTGGTCGGTGGACGGACCACAGACAGGGACCACTGTTATCAGCCTCTTCACCTCAACAACAGATTGCCTGGCATGCAGTGATGATAGTGCCTCGTGTCAGTGCTGACACTTGTATGTGTCTATCAGTCCAAGCATGGGGGGGCCAGAATCCAGGCTGTTGGAAAGTCACTAAATACTCTTTGATTTGGAGAGATCGGACAAAGAAAGACCCAGTGTCAAGCCTTCAGCTTCAGCTTTTTTCACTGGTTTGAAGTTTTGGAGCAAAGGCAAGGCAGTCCATATCCATTCTGTCTATGTGTAGCCACAGTAATCTGAGACGATGAGCTAAGATGCATTACACACTGCCATCTCCGGCACCATCAACAAGGTCATATCTGATAAGAAACAATGTGGCATTGCTGGGAAAATGGCATTTTGTGTCATAGGGTATTAATATCAAAGGAAGTCGAGCTTTTATACAAAGCATTCTCCTTTTCAAGGTGAAATGATGAAGCTATACATACTTCTTTTTTCAATACCCAGGATGCGGCTGTTAGATGCCAGATGAACTTGCACTTTGGTAACTTAACAATAGAAAAGTAATTTTGTACCCTCCCTTACTTTTGACTTTACTTTTGTATTCCTTCTGAGAGCCGTGTTCATTCTTCTTCCACAAGCTCCCGTGGCAGTGTCTGCTTTGATTCACGCCGCTGTGTCACCGAATTTCATTTGCCATGCCCTTTAATTTTGCAGTTCCCCAGTCGGCTGTAGCGTGGTGTGAGAGGTAAGGAGACGACCTGTACCAGTTTGGCAGATTTCTCCATCCCTCAGGGTAGTATAGGGGAGTTGAGGGAGTTGAGCTATCAGTAGTGATGTACTGCAGTGCTGAAAGAGGGCTATAAGAATCTGACACAGAGCTGGACATGAGCGTGTGCAGCTGTTTTAGGAGTAGGGTGTGTGTGTGTGCACACATGTAGACCAAAACGTGTGTGTTTAGGTATCTTCTCTATTTTTGTTCCACTTAATAGAATAGAAACCCTTTTTATTGTCATACACATATACACATACACGAAATTTGACCTATCCCTGTATATAGGGAGCAGTTGGCTGCCAATGACAGGCGCCCGGGGAGCCGGGGGTTCAGTGTCTTGCTCAGGGACACTTCGACACGTGGCCCGTCCCAGTTGACCCTGCGGTTACCAGACAACCCTCTTAAGCCAGTGAGCCACGGTCGCCCCCCTTCACCAACACTAGCTGTTTCTTTTTCAGAGGTGAGAAGAGAAGAATCCCTCGACATCTAAGGATGAACAGAGAGACGGGGGTGTGGAGTGGAGAGAACCAATCTCAATTAATTAATGATAGCTCCACGGGGACCAGCAGACAGACTCTCTCTCTGGCACTGTGGTACTAGTGCACTGTGTAGGTCGGGTGGTCCACTGGGGGCCAAAGACCAGAGTAGACAAGAAAAGGATTGCTATGTTTTTGTCACTTCAGGTCTACTCAAAGACCAGGTGAATCAAGTTAAAAACGTTTTTCATTTTTCATTTTAAAAGAAATATCCCAGGAATGTATTGATTCACTGAAAATAGTTTTAAAGTAATTTTTAACATGTAATGCCTTTTTTTACTGACTTTACCTGATTAGCAGCTCACATCACTTTTTATATGTTCTGAGCTCTTATTGCACAGGACAATTCAGAAAACACGGCCTTCTTGCAACACAAAAACACAACAAGTTTTGTGGGAGCAAAGAAACAGGCTCGCTAGTTCATGTTTGTAAGAAGTGTGTCTCATACAAGGAGACAACATGGGAGTGGAAAGCCTGGAGTTAAGATAAGTAAGTTGGCTAACACAGGACAACAGATACATTCTAAAAGGTTTGTAGTCAACACCAAACAAACTCAAGTTCTTATGCTAATTCTAAAATCCCTTTCTTCAAAACTCCACCTGCAGACAAAGTAAAATACAATGTAACAGCACGCAGTACAGATAGAATCAGTTGAATTTTTCAGTCATACTGAGACATTTGCAGACAATTTCGTGATCTATTTGTCTACAAAACAAAGTCCAATGCTACCGTATATAAGCTGTATATAAGATAGAAAAAGCAATTCTAATGAGTTTTTCCCACGTCATGTCTGTCTCTTCCTGACTATTATAAATGGTCTGAGACCTGGCATTAGATATGTCAACGAGCTGGCTCATTGTGAACATCACGCCTACGTCCGCCCACGGGCTTGCTCCCAAAGCCTGAGGATTCAACCCGAGTCATCATTCTGTGGTTCATCCATGTAACAGTGGAACATCTCTTTGATCATGTGTCTCAGAGGAGGGTGACTAATGCTAACCATGTTAGCTTTAGCTGCCTGCCCATGGTGATGCATGCACACAGTAATGCTGACATAATGGGAATTGAATGTCTCTTAATGCGCTGTTGTGTGTAAGATCTGCACATTCAAACCTCTTTATCATGCAGAAGTAAAACTGAGAAGTTCACCGTGAACATATCTGACGTTCAAGAAGCCCCATTTATCCATTCCGTCGTCATAAATATTAAGTAGTCCTTTATTGACTTGGCAAGACAAGTGAAATGGAATAAACATTGTCCTGTTATAGACCTGTTTACTTAAAGCTGCCTTTTAGTCTCCAACTGCTTTTTCCCAGCAACTCGTTCTCTCCGAAAGAATAAACAGTCTGACGCGAGCTTTGTTGTCTGAGCTCCAGTCTTCATAAGTGGTTTGTGTTCAACTTTAAATGGCCTGACAGTTATATCAGAAGTTACACAAAACATCATTAAGAGTCTAGTACTGTGGCTTGCAGCATGAAGAGCCAGTAAGGAGGATGGGAGGTGATCTCCCATTAAAGGGGAACTCCACCAATATGACACATCAAAGTATGTTTACTAGTCATGAGCGCTGCTATATACGGTATGTGGAAAAAGCCTTTTGTGGCTCCACAGGGAGCAGTGCAAAACCTGAACTGTTGTCACTTGAGGCAATAAGAAGAGATTACAAGTTTGAAAATGAATCATGTGTGTGGAGTTAGAAACCAGTGAGCTCATTAGTTCTCTGCAGCCCACTCCTCATCTCTGCTTCAGGCTATTGGCTCGTAGCCGCTGCTAGCATAACACACCGGAATCTCTGACGGAACTGTCGGCTGCCGAGGTGCATCGTGGGTACTGTAGGCATGCCATCTCTGGTTCTGCTACATCGATTGAATCATTGTGGAGGCCTATTCTTTGAGCAGCACATCTATGTTTTGTCCTCTTTCTTATCCTGTTAGTCATCTCGTGACCCCCGTCATTTATCTTGTTGTGCCTTCAAAGGGTTTCAATATTTGGAACCACTCATTTAAACAATTCAAAAAAATGTGTTTGGAATAAACCTGTGTATTTCTACACATTCTAGATACAGTGTAAATAACCCATGCAATGTACTACCCCCTCTATCCATGCCACCAGATACGTGTAAGTGCTACTGTTGTATCAGAAGTTCCTCACTGCAAATGTATTCAGAAGCCCATTTTGCTCTTCAATCAGATATGTCACATTTACTCATACTGGTAACCTAGAATGTTTGGAAGCTCCTGATGAGCCTTTACAACAACACTGAACTTCATTTAGGGACGGAAAACTCCCAATAAATGAAAACAAGTACAGCGTGTTTGGAGCCTACCTACGCTCTTCAGCTCTGCAGTGTTCAGGTTGAACCGAAAAGAGTGGATTTTACGCGTACTGATTTGATGTGGATAGTCCTTTTGGGAATACTCATTTATGCAAGTCTGTCTATCATGGGAGATCGACGTCTCTCGTTCTCTATTAACTGGCGCTGCTGGCCTGAGATGTTTGGGAACAATTAGTACAGGAGGCTGCAATCTAGCGTACCGTGGGGGAAAGCAGCTGAGGGAGAGACACTGAAAGCGATTTGCATGGTTGCCGTGTTAAAGAAATTGCTCGCGTCCATCATCTTCAACTGGCCTGGTGCTCAGGAGACGGGAAAATGAGAGGTAAATTGTGTGCAGTTTAATTGGGCTTTTTTTCGTGCTGAGAAATGCTTGGATACACATTCCATGATGACAATAATATTGTGTTGAATCGACACAGATACCTCTTTGGCACGGTGGGATTTCTGTATTTTCAGATTGTTTTGATAGATAGTTTGAGGTGGAGAGTTATAGGAAGCTTTAGAGAGACGGGGGGAAATCACACAGCAAAGGTCATGACCCAGAATCTACTCACACTGTTGCAAAATAAGATTTTGCACACTAAGGTACCATGATACCCTCCTTTTTTCCCCCTCACTGTTTTCCTCGACTCGCTCCTTCTACTCAGACTATCTAAAGTACATCAGGGATGTTGCTTAATGCCTGGGGATACATGATAATCACTGATTTATTCTCTCTTCAAGAGGTAGTGAGGAAGGCGCTGTGCAGCACGCTGCGTCTCTCTATGTGGTAGTCTGCCAGATGATGTTTGATGAGTGTGTTCACCTGCTTGTGTGCGTGTGTGTGTGTGTGTGTGTGTGTGTGTGTGTGTGTGTGTGTGTGTGTGTGTGTGTGTGTGTGTGTGTGTGCATGCGTAGGCGGATCCGCTTCACTTTTCCGCCTGCTGTCAGTCGTCTCTTCTTTGCAGTTAGTTAGTCTCTGTGATCACCTTCCCCCAGACCTGCCAGTAACTGTGTAAAAGTCAAACCAGTAGGCAGGTTATTCCTCGAGATGCTTTCTTTATTCCTTCTGTCCCATCTTTTCTTTTTTTTTATCTCCTATCATTCTTCCTGGGTGCTCTGCGAGGCACCCTTGCTCCCAATGAATTCTGTGAGAGGAATGTTGGAGGTCCGCTCGTTGCTCAGTAGGTCCAATTAGGAGAAGGCAGACTGATGGGGCCCCCGCTGGTGTGTGGGGCTCATTAAAGGGAGACACACACACATACATGCATCCAGTTTGTACAAGGATCTCTTAATCTTTGTCCCACACATCCTCATACATGCACAACCAAATTAAGCTACTTGTATCTGCTGCAGTCACGTGCACTCACATTGTTAAAGAACGGAAGCACAATATCGGAGGATTTTCAATGCGTGATGCCGAATAGAACCCCACCACCACCACTTCCATCAACACGACAAACTCATTCCAGCGCTGTCATGTATTATCTGTCTTCTCTGTTGTCGGAGTGTGTGTGCAACACTCGGTAGTGAATTTCTATATGAATTTTTCATGCAGAAGAATATGTACAAAGAGCTATTTCCATTCAACTTCTCTGCGTGAACGTGTTCGTAGATGTTTGCAATTTCATGTCTGTAGGTCATGTTTCTTTGTGTGTGTGTGTGTGTGTGTGTGTGTTCAGTGCAGTTTGTCTCTCAGTGTGTGAGCAGCTGCAGCAGCTAGCTCCAGGGGTTTCTGAACCACCGGGGTTTTAGTAATGGATGTCCCCCGTGCCTCACAATCGAGCTTCTAGAGATCCTCTGGGAATGCTTGCGTGTGTATGTGTGTAAACCTGCTGTCTTGTCAGCCTCTACTGTCACCACGGGGCACTCACACACCAAGGGGAAAGCAAACAGCACACATCAGTGACACACACACACACTGTGTAGCAGTTTGTTTGTGAGCTGACCGGCAGGACAGCAGCACATGCTCTGGGTGGTAGACAGGCTCACTTCATGCTGTGGAGCCTCCAGAGATGGCCGACTGGTTATAACTCCATCCACATGTCTGACTGAGAACTTACACCTACGACTGAAGCAACAAAGTCACATGACCAGCCTAAAAACACTGATAGTGATAATGAACTATGCAAATGATTAAATGCATTCATCTTTAACTGCAGTCAAGACAGTTGAACTGCCTTCTAATTCATCTGTCTTTGAACAATGTTGTATTTATTCAAGGCGTTACATCTCAAATCCAGATTCTTCTTCTTCTTCTTCCTGTGCAGATGTCATCTATCCCCCAGCACATGCCACTAGACTTGCATGGATTATCAAAGTGGAACAGTCGGTATTAAATCCTGTGCCAAGCCATTTGAAAAAGTTGTGAGGTTGCTGTGAGATTCCACACTCTTGTTGTGTTTAATTAACTTTTTTTCCAGCACAACGGTTCTGGGAACAAAACTATTAGGAAAGTGAAACTTCTATTGCCAGCTTTTTCCAAGATACTTTACATCAGACTTAGGAATGGCTTTTCAGTTCAGATATTTGCTTCTCCAACGCTGTCTCTTGGCCAGCAGGAGTATGCAAGTTGTTTCCCTTTAAACTATTTAAACTATTTTGACCTTCTCGTTCTGCTTAAAATGGATCTTCCAACATTTTGGGAAATTTCCTTATTACGGGTTGATTAGAAGATAAATATTACATTTACTGCTTAAACTCAGAAGTCCTGTCCTCGTTAGGTGAAAAGCTCCACACCCTTTGGTAACTGTGAATAAAACCCAGCTGACTCTTGGCCATTAGCCTGATAGCTAACAAAGAACTAGATGCAAACAAGAGATGCTGAAAGATGTTTTGACTTCCGTGCCGAGGCTAAACATGTCACAGAGAGATCTTATATGTTGAACACAACACAGACATGAAGTCAACATTGATTATTTCATCTAATTCTCTATAAGACAGAAACATTCTTCACATCAAACAAAGTACCCTGAGCTGTGTATGTGATAATAATATCATAATATAGGTGTGTTTGAAGCTGGAGCTGCAGCAGTGTCCACACACCTGTGTCTTATTCCACAGCAGTGGTAATGAATCTCTGCGCTGTGCATATATATATATAATATAAATATATATATATATATATAAGCACTGCCAGCCTGTGATATACAGTAAATGTTTGTATGTGAGAGAGAAAGAGGGCGAGACTGCGTCTTTGCGAGCATATTCACAGATCTATACGGTTTGTGTGTGTGCACAGAATGCATGTGTCTACTACAGTCAATAGGATGTAATTAAATATCTATCACACAGACGCAGCCTTTGATGTTCCACAGCAGTAATGTGTTCTGTTTCATTGCTCAGCTGAGCTGTTAGCGAGGCCCAGTAATGTTCCTCCTCTGGGCCCAAAGACAGTCTGCAAACTACAACGCAACCTGTTGCTCTTAACAGCAGTGTGTGTGTGTGTGTGTGTGTGTGTGTGTGTGTGTGTGTGTGTGTGTGTGTGTGTGTGTGCGCGTGCATTGTCAGTCATCCTTGAATGTGTGTGAGCATGTTGAGGTACTATGGGAGCACTCCGATGGACAGTTTATCTCAAATCATTTCTCTATTGGTTAGCGATTATGTTTCAACTTTCATCTTTTAAAAAGAGACTTAATGGAATGCTTAATTTGGTTTGTACTTATTAGGAACTGAACTCATATAGAGGCCCCGGCTAATTTTGGAGACGTAAAGCTGCTAGTATCAGCCATTACATAATGCCTACATTGATTTGGTATTACAGCCTTGAAGTCATAATAGCCTTTGACTGTGAGAAATACAGCAATATTTAAATGGATTGAAAAGGGAGCTGAACATGTTGTCCACAAGGACAACGTGCGAGGTCAGATTTCAGATATTTGTTTTAGACCTCACACTTTCTGAATAGGAAGCCAATAGCTTTCCCAAGTGGACCCATCGTCACACTTATTGACTGTATTGGTGCAATTAGTGAGGTCAACTCACCTTATTTATAAAGCCCTAAAGTCTAAAACACAAGCCATCCTAGATTTAGCCAATCAACAGCCATTCACCATGTGGACAATGCATGATTCCAACAGGATACTATTAGAACAACATTGTTCTAGACGCATTACGTTATTGAACTCATTGGGGTTTTGTATTGGAAGCAAAGAAACGCGCAATTTATTGTGAACAGCTTGGATTAAAGTGAGCCTAACGAAGTTAAATTGTTTCTCAAATCCATCTCAGAACGAATGTGATGAGATTAATTCAAGCCCTGTTAAAATGTGCATGTTCATGACTTTATTACACGGATCTCAATAGCACAGCAAGCGTAGATCACATCAATTCACAATGAAGACAGAGATGTTAGAGATCTGTTAGATCTGTGGTGATCACAGCTACACAGCAGCACATATTAAATAGAAAAATGTATATGAAGGATTAAATAATGAGGATAATCTGCACCATACACAGAGAGAACATTTGGCAGCACTTTAAAGTCCAACAATGAGCACAGATGATAAATGAGCTTGTTGCAGAGTTCTCTTCTCATCATATTATCTTGGACTCAAGAACGACGTGAGTAATATGGACTTTCAGAACATTAATTGGCTACAATTTTGGTATTTGGTTTGAAAATAATGAATGATACCAAAGACTCACTGGTTCTAGCCGCCCAAATCTGAATCTTTCTTTTAATTAATTTTTCATAGTAAACTTGATGGCATATTAATGACCAAACAACTACTGCATTATTAAGAAAATAATAACAAATTGCAGCGTAAAAATGAATATGCATGTGTAAAATGCAACATGAAAGTAACTGTACGTACTAAGTATGTTCCTAATTAAGAAATACATTTGTGATCCTGCTTTATGAAACTGAAGTTTGTGAGAGAATGCCTGATTAGTCATCCTGGTTTGTCTGATGATCTGCTGTCCAAGCAGGAATCCTGTTCCCTTTATTTTGTTCAGACTACTGCCAATGTCTTGTGAAGCGCTTTCCATCCCCGTCCTGTCATGACTACCTCCTCCTCTCCCCCCATACTCTCATCTTCTCTCTGCCTCTTCTTCTGTCACGGCTCACCACCACCACGTCCACGTGAAATCCTCACCTCCTCTTTGAAGGGAGAAGCACGCGGCACATGGCATAACTGTGAGCTTTAAAGACTGCTCCAGTTTCACTTGAGGGTGGCGTGCACAGAAGTTCCCTTCCATCATGTCTCACCTGTGTCTCTCACCATGTGACTACCCGCCTACACCCCCACTTCCTTTCAATCTTTCAGCTATTCTCTCTGTGTGTGTGTGTGTGTGTGTGTGTGTGTGTGTGTGTGTGTGTGTGTGTGTGTGTGTGTGTGTGTGTGTGTGTGTGTGTGTGTGTGTGTGTGTGTGTGTGTGTGTGTGT
>NW_022280096.1:1273256-1379595 GCF_004355925.1 Anarrhichthys ocellatus | reverse complement strand
AGTGTGTGTGTGTGTGTGTGTGTGTGTGTGTGTGTGTGTGTGTGTGTGTGTGTGTGTGTGTGTGTGTGTATGTGTGTGTGTGTGTGTACACACGTATAAGTGTGAGTCTGTTTGTCACAGGGCTTCCCTGATGACCTTGTACACTGCAGCGGGTGGGGTTGGGGGGGGGTTGATTAAGGATCAGGGCCAAAGACCATTTCCTTTTCCATGGGAAGATGAATGACCCTGTTTGGAAGTGGCTGCTCTGGCCTCGGGGCAATTAGAGTTTGCTGTGAGCCAGCAAGCCTCGCTGCTCTGTGTACACAGGCAGGTCCTTGAGAAAAAGAGAAATACTCGGCACATAACCCATTCTGCTGAAGGCAACACACCGCGGTGATCTCCCCCCACATCCCAGCTGCCCCCCCGATCTCCTCACCCACCTCCTGAGCCCTCTTGTCATTTCTCCATACACCTGGAAAGACCTGGGGAAATGTGCTGACTACAGGAGCCCGCTAAGAGAGGCCCACCGAGAGTGCTCATTCCAAATATCAATATTTGATGTAGGAAATCATTTAGCGTGTGGCTTTGGCCCCACGAGTTGATTCAGGAGCTCATTCCGTTCTAATTCATCCACTACATTGAAGGAGAGGGTTAACAGCAGGGCGTCCAGCGTCTTTGCACTGCTTATGTTAGCTTGTTTTAATACGAAGATCAAACACCATCCTCAAACGTTTTATTAGAATAGCCACCGTGTGTTATTTTTAACACCCCCCTGCGCCCTTCATTCTGTGATAAAGCATCTTATCAGTCACAGGACGGGGAGCATGAGCAGAAAGAGTTGTGGCAGCCCATTGATAGGGATATGGCCTAGTGCCATTGATTATTCTTGTAATACAAGCCTCTCCCTTGTCGGCCTGTCAAAGCCCAGATCAGACATGATAACACGCACATCAGACAGCCGTCAATAGAAAGGCGAAGCTTCCGCCATCGAGATGACTATCTCATTTTGATACAAGGGCCGGTGGAGTGGAGGAATGGGGGCTAATGAGATAACGAGAAAGAGGAGATGGGAGGGGGAGTCATCCTTACCTCTGTGTAATGTCTTATACATGTCCAAGGTGACCAAGCGCCACCTCGGGGAAGAAGAAGTTGCTTTGAATTGCGTGTCTTTGATTTGCCCTTGCCTCAGCGTCGTCACTTTGATCTCTGAACATGCAGCCACATTGGATATCCATGGCAACCGACTGCCAGGATGAGGCGCTCGAGGAAAATTGATTTGTTTGGGGTTCATACCCATCAGTATATACAAACAAAAACATCAGCTTTAGCCAGTGGGCACCCTGGCATAGTAAAGAAAGCAATTGGGTTTGATATTGGGGTTGTGATGTCTAACTTCCCTCGTTTCTCAGTGTTTCTTTCAGCCTCTGGGCACAGAACCATGTGAAGGTCATTTGTTATGATAAGACCGTGGTGTGTTCAGGAGCAACGTCCCCCCCCCCCCCCCCCCATCCTGATATGACTCACTGTACTGTACATGTGTGCTTAGATTCCTCTCGCCTCTCCAAGTCACAGCACTGTTCAGGCTCATATTTCATGTCACGTTCGTAACTCGGGGGCCGTGGCTGCGTTTGAGCCTCGACACTGCTCTCACTGACCCAGGAGAAAACTATAGACAGTGGTCGAGTGCATCACGTCCTTCTGTTCCCCCTGCCGAGCACAAGCCGCTGCTTTGATGTGACCGATCGAATCACCGTCACGCTCAGCGGAATATTCCACCGCAGCCACAGCTGCAGATGCAGCAGCTGCTCCTGGTTTAGAAGAGTTTTACTCCAAGTTGAAACAGCCTCAGTTTGAATAGTATGACGACGGCCGCAAGCACACAATTAAATGGTGGTATATTTTAAGAACTACCCGGAGAAAAATAAGCTCACTATATGTCATTTCCTCACAAGTTGATAGTGTGTAATATCTTGTTAAATGTAACGGTGGAGTCTGCAGGGGTTCAGTCACAGCTATTATTCTGCACAGGTGTGAAGAGAAGGTGTGAGTTCACTCCTGCCGAGTCTATTAGATAGAAAGCCTCAGTAATTAAGCACACTGATGAAAATCATTTGGAACAATGAAAAAAATCATTTTTTCTGCTTTGAGTTTTCTAACTGGTGGATTGTGTTTTGCTTGATACTTTAAAAGTGTGAAGAGTTGGCTCGGCTTCGGCTGTATTGAATAGCGTATTTTAGGAAATCTGTCAGACAGGTTACATTTATCTGCTTGATGTAGCAGAGCCTGGCAACCTGCAGGGCAACGGCTGCTGCTACGAGTATGGCTAGAAGGGAGCAAGGCTAGATGTTGTTGTTTTTGGTCACTGACAGCTTATGAAGAGACACGCCCTGCTCACATGGCCAAATGTTACAAATATGTTGAAATTAAAGGGTAAGTTCACATTTTTTCATTTATATTGTGATGTAACACTCCCATGATGTATGTACATTGAAAAAACTATTGGTCTCTTTATGAGTTCCTACTGTCCAGACTGTCACTGTAGACGTCCCTTCGTAATGTTATTTCAATGAAGTGATGTGGAACCACACATCAGCCCTCTGTAAATGGATTTCAGCTTAAGCTAATAAAAGGCTTCAGCAGCCTAAGTAAGTCAAATGTTGTGGGTATCTTTCAAAGGTAAAGAAATGTCCTCTTTGTGTTTCCTTGCTGAGCGATAGTGACACAAAGAGGTAATTGTTTAACACAGGGCCTACACGGCCTGCATAGCAATGCAGCATGTTAACAGAGAGAAGCTTCAGTCCTCTGTCAGTGTCTACACAGGCTGCGTTCAGGTGAGCCATCACACAACCCCTGTATATGCAGAAGGAGGAAATAGACTTGAAGCATAGAAAAATGTGTAAATGCACGAGTGAAATGCGAGCTGTTGCGCAGCGTGTCGACGGCTAGATCGATTAAACAAAAAATGTATCCGTTTCTTCCGACATGCGTCAGACGGACGACTGTAACGCGGGTCTGAAACGTCTCCTGTGTAGACATGATGTAACTCAGACAGCCTCATGTGAGCTTCAGCTGCATTTTTGCAAAGAACAAGAACTGTGAGGACTGATTTTGTTCCCAAATCTTGGAATCATATTTGGAAAGGGATCTCATCAGGGCCAGTATGGACACGAGCAGCAATTACATCCAAAACCAGAAAAGTACTACGTAAAACATATTGCATCAGTGTGTGATGTTTGAGGTGAAATATCTGAAGCTGGCCTTTAAAAGTGCTACTACTCTACTACTCCTACTGCAGCCTAATATAAAATATATGATATGTGCTGAACAGGCACAGTGCTCTTTGTGTTTCATGGTAAATAAGTGTTGGGTTTGCAACCTTAAGGTTTATTGTTAATCAATCTTGCAGCCTCATTGTTCACTCTGAGGTCAGGCCTGACTGGTGATGTAGCATGCACTCCATTCAGTTGCTGAGGTAATTGCAGCTCCGCCTGTTAATGGTCTCTGCATTGCTCCAGAAGTCCTGATTAAACCCCAGAGAAGCTTAGTGGAGACAGAGACAGCCCGGCGTCTTTGGACATTCTCCATTTTGTTTGTCAGTGCCGTCAGTTGTGGAACTAAAAGCTGCGTATTTTGAGCCTTGTCTCCCAAGGAGGGTGGCTATCGCCATCGATCGCTGCTGTGATCCTTTTAGTTGATGTGCTGAAGTGGTCACAGGTGAATGGTGTTTTAATGAAGTCTGGCTATTGATTGGGCGGTGGTTTTTGGTGGGTTGGGAATTTCAGCGTCATTTGAAGGCAATCAGGATAATCAGGCATGATGCACATAGCCTGTGAGCTTTTTATGCACTGAAATCATTGTGTATTACACGCTTTTCTTCACACACAGGAAGTAGAAGGCATGTGCATGCATATTCAAGCTTCCCACACACACAACAAACCAGCCTGTAAATCCTGCCACCCAGACTCTTCAAAATGACGATGAGGACGTTTGTTGAGAATAATTACACCAAAAAAGAAATCACTTTGCTGCCAAAATATATCCCACTCTATGTTATGGAGATTTAGACAGAGAATTGGATTTCCCCAGCTGTGAAATCAGTTTTTGTTGTCCCGCTGGCCAAGTGCACCATTTAGCTATATCCTGCTGTAGGCGCCCACCGCTGCACACACATGCTACCTCTTCCACCCTGTGAGCTGCCTTTGCATTTACATCATCTAGCCTCATGCTATACGTTCTCCTCGACGTCTGGGCGACCGAGAGCAGACTGTGAGCTTCATGTCACTTCATTGGTTCTGCATCTGGCTAAATGTGGAAAAATGAGCCCTTCATCAGAAGCACTCCACTCTGAACTATTGTGACAGAGATACATCTTATGATCATGAGAATGAATCAGGCGCACATCTAGTGGATCTACAAATATCAAACATCGCACTTCAAACGCCCTCTTCAATTTCTACGAGTGGAATGAGAGTCTCCTCGATTAGAGGGCGTCTCACTCTGAGTCCTAGAGGATTTTCAATCAAATGCAAAGGGAACACATGGAATGGAGTGTGTCCTTCTATCATTTAGATTCAACCTTTACCATACATGAGCTGAGGCAGTCAGTCCTCTCTCTGAATAGATATAAAGATGAACTTCCTCGTGATTTTTTCATTGCCGAGCAGGGCTTGGCCTCCATAGGCCCTCAAGTGAAGAGATTATAAGGAGTTGCATGAGGCTTAGCTCGGGGTTAAAAGCTGTGCTATTTGACCCTCATTGCATTCATTAGCCTGCCACACACCTTCTATTGCAGAGTCATAGAAATGTCCGTCCGTGAAGGAATGTTGCGATGGAATTTCTTACACTGCTGGTTTCGTCTAAGCTGCAGAGGCGCCCCCAAAAAATTCCACTTTGATATCATCAATAAGAAATTCAATCCATTTAACACCAGTTCAAAGGAACACATCTGTAACAAGATGAAGGGGTGATGGAGCTCTCTTGATACAGCTGTAGTGGTAAAGGTTGGTAGCCACTGCCCTAATCATTCTTTTAATGGAATATAAAAATCCTGTATTTAGCCTGCAGTCTGACAGTTAATGCCAAACGTTGTCTCTCATTGTATTCCTCTCTGCTCACATCGCTGCATGGATACTGGGAGCATTTGGGGAGATTGATGTTCTGATGATCATATCCATTTTCCGAGGATTCTTTCTTCCTATGCCCCTCACCGCAGGGGGGAATACACTACAGTATACTTAAGATAAATGAATGCTAAGTTTTACAGACTGATGTGACAGGAGAAGAATCTCTACAACTTGAATATCTCATGATAGTATTTCATGGTTTATTCAACATGTTTTTATTTTCTTTATGCATGAGGAATGAGAGACATGACAAATGTATTGCAGTGCTCTAAAGAAGACGGAACAAGATGTCTTAATACCTCTCTCTGTGCACTCGCTGTAACCATGTGTTGCTATAGTCTGTACATCAATGTGCACTAATATAACTATGTTAGTTTAGCTTTCTCTAACCCTGATGGTGGGCATGGTAGCCCCTTCCATCAGTGGGTGTGAATGGGTGAATGATGACATGTAGTGTGAAAGCACTTTGAGTGGTCGAAAAGACAAGAAAAGCGCTGTACAAGTCCAGTCCATTTACCTTTACCATTGAAGTGCATGTAAACGGGATGTGATTCAATTCACATTTGACCCTTGTTAGACTGGACATGTAACGACTACTGGCCTAGTCAGGTTGCCATCGCAACAGTTACAAAAAATTGTCTCGGCCGCTTATTCAGGCATCACACTGACATGTAGAATTTACATAATGAAGTGCCTGTCTGCTAGTCTCAGAAGGGGCTTAACAGCAAAACGCATACATGAGGCTGTGGATGCACGGGCTTTGTTAGCAGGTGAATCTCTGTTCTTCCAAAATATTTATTCAATTATAATAAAGCAAAATATTGTCTCTGTGCTGCGATGCTGTCGGCATCTTCTGCAGAGAAATGCTGCATGAATGGACAAGAGGCAGTGTTTTCAGTTGATTCTGGGTTATGGTGAGATGGTCCCGGGCTGAAATTGCTGGAACAGACTTGCTGGAAGTGGCTCGGGTTTTTCATCTCTCTGTGTCCCTGCCTCCCACATCTGCCCGCTATCATAATAACAAGCAATAACCCTCTTTCAGCAATAACCAAGACTTTTACGCCTGTAATGTGGCTTCAATAAATAGTCATGTTTACCAAGGGGCCATATTTTACAGCAAATTTGTTTCCAGCCTCCCCTCTTGCTACGTTTTTTTTTTTTTTTTTTGCCTCCTCGTGCTGGAGTACAGTACATAATGTGGTGCATTATACATACCAGCACAAACATGCATTAGCACATTATCAAATGTACTGACAGAAAATAGCACAGTCCATCATGCATAATCACACCACGCATTAGGAATATGCTTTGAAAAATACACTCTCTCCCAGTGAGGTTTGGTAGACATGTTGAACATCAGTGTGTGTGTGTGTGTGTGTGTGTGTGCGTGTGTGTGTGTGTGTGTGTGTGTGTGTGTGTGTGTGTATGGTAGAGGCAGACAGCTTTCTCGGGGCACTGTTGGAAGCAGCAGCACAAGCACGGGGGTGCGTTTCATTAGTCTGTCAAGCTCAATGATATTTAGAGCCGCACACCCTCAGCCAGGACTGGAAAACTCAATCAGCTCTCTGATTTCATAACCCTGCTTGGTGACAGGGTTTATTTTATCGCCCCGCTGATTCATTCTAATAAACGCTGGCTGCCCAGCGCTCCACAGCTGAAATACAACCCCCGTCCCCCCCGTCCCCCCCGTCCCCGTCCTCCATGGGTTGACCCGAACGCAGGGAAGGGGGTGGGGATAAATCAGAATTGTGGGAACTGGAGGGTGCAGATAATCCATCGCTGGTCCAGGTGTCGCTAGCGAGACTGCCGCCCCACACCTCCCTCCTGCACCCTTTAGCACAAATCAGAAGCCGGGAAGTGTTGATCTGTGAGGGCTTGGTGGGGCCATTGATTGCGGATGACAGAGGAGGAGAGGGCCAATAAATAATCAGAGGCAGAGTGCGGAGGGTAAAGGAAAACAATTATCTGTGGAGGTGGAAAGCACATAAAGTGAAGAATGATAAACACTGTGAAATATGATTGACTCCAAGTGATATATGGAAGCCGAAGGACAGGCGGAGAGGTCTGTGTATGCAGAGATATCCCTGAATGGAATGGCTGTGTGCAAGTTGAGGACTCACTGTACCGCCCCAGGCCTAACCACGTTTCCCTGTGCACGTGTGTCAATGTGTCTCTCTCTCTCCGCAGACAACGGATGACATCGTTTCGTCGGCGGAGTGCTCCAGCGACGACGAGGACCTGGAAGAGTGCGACTCGGGACATGCAGGTGGGATGGGTGTGTCGAGTTGTGCTTGCTCTGAACCTGGTCTATTTCTCCTTATCTTTCTTTGATTTGCTACCGGGGAGCCTCTCCTCTTAGCATCATGTCCCATGGGAGCTCCAAGTGTAACTTCAAAAAAGCCCTCCGAAAAGTAGCCACTGTGAGAAATCTACACTAGTTTAAGGGGTTCTCAGTATATATCTAAAGTCTAAAGAACTCTTTGGAGATTGATGAAAGCAGTAAGAATTAAGTTCCTATATCCTTAGCATGCTCTCAGTAGGAAGCTAACTGTAAATGCATACATCTTATAGTCAGCTACTGCAGTCAAAGCTCACACCTTTCATCTCTAAAACAAGTTACACTTAGCTATGGGGCCACTGGATGCAGACATGACAAAGCGTTGATACTAATTTTGTTCTCTCAGCATTCGGTCGAGAGCAAAACTTTACTCAACAAAGTACGAAATTAGTATCAAGCCCCATGTCGCCCGCACTGATGCTTCAAAATGTATCTGTCCTGTACTCGTTGATTTCCTCTTGCTGTGCGTGTGTGTGCGTCTCTCTTGACAGAGGATACATTTTGAGATTCTTTCGAGAACAACGATGCTTTCAGCATAGATACTGTGATATGTAGCAGACTAACTGCAACAGAGCCTCTTCCTCCCTTCTCCTTCTTCTCCTCGTTTGTACCTCTGTTTCCTTCGTCGGAGGCTTGCCTTACCTGAAACATTCTAATAGAGAACAGATATCCTCGAATTTCTGTGCACATCGTCTCTCTTCTCTCCTCCCTTCACACACACACACACACACAGATACACACACATCACTTTGTGATTAAATCAAAGTGATAAGACATTCACTCAGTGGAGTTTCAAAAATACAATCACAGCTGGAAATATAACTGCAGATTTTAAATGAGTGGTTATTTTGAGGCAACTTGGGTTTGGACGTCTTTTGAACAAGAAACTGTCAGTCACACTCGGGCCCAGGGGCAGTTATATATTAGGCATATATCCTAATAGTACGGAGCGAACCAGGAGAGTGTTATCGAAGCTGGCTCAGTATGTAAAGAGTGTCTCCCCTTAAAACAGCTCAGGCTATTTGATTGCTTCACTGTCCTTCGAAACGCCATCCCAGCAGACTAATTGATGCCACGTTAATCTGCCTAATGTGGCTCATCTTGGCACCAAGCATGTGTCCACTTTTACTGCTAATAATAAGCCTGAATTGAAAGATTGCATTGCCCCTTTTACTTTGTTATCTCTGCTTGGAAAAAAGATAGTAAGTCATTTATTTATTTTTCTGGGAAATGAGGTCTTTCCGTGTACTTTAGTAGATATTCATTTCCTCCAATCATTGTATTTGAAGTCTTATCACGCTGTTATAGCGTTTGTTTCCTTCAAATTATGAGCACATTTACGTCCTTGCTCTTATGGCTTTTAATATGAAGAGAAAGTAATTTTCTCCAGGCAGTGCAGTATTTAGGTTCTTTATCTATAAGCATGGCTCGCTCTCTTTAATCAGAGATTATTGAAATTGAATGGACACATTTTTGCAGCTCATACTGCTATTTTCCCGTTCCCGACACTAATAAAACATCAAACCCAAGTATTCTCAAAAGTGGAAGCGCAGTGTAAGAAGTTTCTACTGAAGAGAACATGGTACCCTCCCCTCATACAGTGGCAACATATGTAGCCATACACACTCATACATACTGTACATTTCACCATGTTGACACAGAAATTCATATCCTCATTCCTTGCCCCGCTCCAGTCGTGTGAACAGCTGCATGACATGATGTTGGTTTGTTTTCTGTTGCATTTTGTTTCTTTTGTTTTCTCCTGTGATGCACATATGAACATCTCTCTTCTGTATCGATTTGGACCCAGCTGTTGGGTCGCCTTATATTTGAGCTTTTTATTTTTGTTTTGGCTTTACTTACGGGCCCAGCCGGGTTGATTGGGGTGATTTTATTTTCTCGTTTTGTTGTGGTTGTTTTTTTCTTTGGTGTCCTCCTCATCATTCGTCATCCATCCTCCAAGCAAGGATAAAGCCACTCCTCCCGTTTTTGCCTCATCTTGTGCCGCATGAACTTTTGGTGGTTGGAAAATTCAAAGTCCTGCTCCTCATCAAGTTTGTGTTTATGTTTTATGCCATACGGCTTCTAGAGAAACATCCTTCCCCCCCATTTTCGATACAATGTAGGGAAATGAACGGCAACAAAATCTTTTCTTGCCATCATCCTTTTTTTGGCCTTGTGCAGGCAACCCCATTCTGTCTCAAGAAAGTTGTGTGTGAAAGAATGACTCCCTGTCTCCCCTCCCGAGCGTTAACCCCCAACCCTCCCACCTCCATCCCGACTCACCCACCTTCTTTCTGCATATACATGTCTGTTTGAATGCAGATGGCATAAAAAGACTTTTATTGCCACAAAGTATATCTGTTTTTCTATTCTATCTGTTGCTCCAAGTAGAAGGCATTTGTGGCATGCACACTGTACTGGACTGTACCGCAGCTCTGTAGACGTATTTATAATCCTCTCCCCCCACTCCCCCCGCTTCTGCATGGATATGATTGGCATCCATTTTGTGTACTGCTTCTTCTCCACCCATAAGTCTCAGGCTAACCCCAGCTGGCTTCTACTACATGTCAGTGTATGTGTTCGGGGCTACAGCAGCGGCAGTCCTGCGCTGCCGCTGTAGCCCCGTGGCCGCTCCTCCCTCGGAGGCGTGTTGTGTTGGTGCTTGTGCCTGCTGTCTCTGTCAGTGCTCCGTCTGTGTCTGCCAAACAGCCTGTCTCTGTCTGCTGTACGTGGTCGTCTCGTGGTTGTGTTGTTTAATGAAACTGTTAAACCTTACCTTCTCCCTTTATCCCACGTGAGTTCCACAAGAGGGCAAATAAGGCGTGTGCAGTGAGATTCTGGACAATCCTCTGAATAAGGAGCTGAACACGTTGACATCGCTAGAAGTCCAGCTGACAATCAGAGTTTCACTATGTGCAGGAATTCACTAAGACGACCACTAATGGAAAACATGCAACGCTCAGTTCAGAGAACAGCGAATACCAGTTCAATTCATCATTCAATTTCACAGTGATTAACGGAGTTGCAGCTTGTCATTACCGTGTAATCTGAGCAATATTTCTGATTAATATTTAGTCATATTTTATTAATTGATGCAAATGAATTTCATAAAGTGCAAATGCTAAATGTTTGATTAGTATATTCAGTGCCTCAGACATAATATTACTGAGACCAGACAAAGATCACTTCAAGTTAGACTTGTACTACGACAAGCTAACAATGCACAGAATGACAGAGCAGACATTCAGACCTGTAGGAGCAGAAACAACACAATGTTGATACATTCATGCTGGCTTTGCTCTATTTACTCTTGTGATGCCGGTAAGCATTCCCAACTCGTCACAGAAGGACCTGGTTCAGGACCCCTTGGCCCCACTCATGTTTAGGCAACAGAACTACTTGGTTAGCTTCAGGAAAAGTTCATGGTTTGGGTTCAAATAAGTATGTTTGTTACATACATAAGTTAAGTGAGTTAACTTACTTTGTAACTTAAAATAAGTCAGGAGTGAATGCACACCCTGAGCAGATGCTCTGCCTGTCTAATACTGAAAGCCTGGTTCGTCTCATACAGATGTTAAAGGGTGCCTTGTGCGTCAGTATTTGCGTTGGTTTTTGACAACCTGGGAAAGAGAGCCAACAGTGAGTGTTTACATGGACATGAATAACCCGTTTATGAGGATTATCCCAGTTGTGTTCATATTTAGAATATATTGTTTACATAAGCTCAGAGAAATCAGGTTATTTATATCCCTATATTTTCTATATTTTCATAATAATAGTGGATGAAATGACTGACGTGTAATATGAAAGGAGTTACTCATATAGTGACAAGCCTTCAGCAGTGTGGAGCGTTTTAGCCTCTTTCAGCTCATTGTTTTGATGTTCGGGCCAGTAACATTAGTTTACTACGCTAACTATACTGTTAAACTACAGTCTGCTAAGACATTACACTTATTAACTTCTTGATAATATGTCAATGTTGCGCTGACTACAAATGGCCAAAACATCAGGTTTAAGGGTAGGGGTGATTGTCCTCATTGGTAAAGGAAACCAAAGATGTCTGTTAACCTGTAGATAGCTTTGTGCACACCAGCATCCCCTTGCTACTTGCTGCACTAAAAGAATGTTGCCACTGAGCATAGACATACCGGTGTGTTGTTCCCATCTGTTTAAACAAACAACACAGAAGACAGCCTCCCACAAATCTCTGCACACAGGGCAACTGTTGCCCTCTGTGACAGCCAGATAGATTGTAAAAAGATTGTGTATTTAATAAAAGGGCCCTAAATGGTCCAGCATGCACCATTACCCTATCAGCCTTTGATGAAGTGGAGCACAGATCAAACATATTTATAGATCTCTCCTCATCTCTTTGGCCTTAGTGGGTAAAGAGTCTGTGGATCAAATGAATGTTCGGCTAGAAGCATGGATGTGATGTTGGTGGATTTCTTCATTGCTGGAAGAGCCCCGACACGTGTAGGGGTACAGAATGAAGTATGATAGGGACGGATCACTGGGTTTCCTTGTGGCGTCAGCCATGGCTTCTGTCAAGCCCCATCAGGCTGGCTGTCACTTCAACACAGGCCCCAGATCAGTTTAAAGGTCATTCAGCTGACACATGTCCACCTACTGCGGAGGTGCAGCCTAACAGCTGTACAGCAAATCGAGCGGCTGACAGGGGCGAGTCGCCACGCCTGCTGGAGACGCCGATTTAATACGCCAGACTGCACCCATCCACATGATGACAGATTAAGAGCTACCTGCGTTGTGCCGCGGCTTCAGGAAGCCCCTCCTTCAGCCGGAGATAGTTCATGCATCAGTACAGGGTAGACCTCCCCGCTTGTAAACACAACGTCCATCAACTTTTAGGATGGAAATGAACTGTCCATCAGTGAGAAATCGGGAGGGGTGTGTACAGGTAAGATAAGTTAATGGCAGGGTAAAGTGCTCAGCTTCTTAAGGTACATGTTTCTAAGCTCAGCCAATGCACAGGGCACCAATATAATCCCTGGCATGTCCCGTTAAGTGTGTCCACACTGAGAATCTGTGTTTTGCTGGCTCTCTGGTAATCAGCTCTCTAACTGTGGAGGGTAGAAGTGAATGAATCTGCTACAGCAGGTGTCTGGGCACAATGTGCACAGCTACAATGAGATTTCAGGGCCCCAAACCACTGACTCGCCCACAATTTTACAGCGTTGAAATCCCATTGACTCAGTTCATCCATGGTTGGTGCTGGTGCACGGGCTTTCCGCTTTTATGGTGTAGCATCGTGAAATCCCTGACACACCGTCGGGATTCATCTCCATTCGGAAGCCTCAGCAAACGCTGGATGGACACGGGGATCAGGAGAGAGACGTGAGGGAAAGAGAGAGGGAGTAGTAGTGAAGGAAGAGAAGAGAAAGTGCTGCTCTAAGATTTCTGCATCTGTAGCCTCCAAGCTGCTGAGGTAGTCAATCAGCCATTTAGAAATAACTACATATACTTAATTCCTCTTCTAAAGCCAGCACAGGCATGCCGCAGTCCTTTTTTTATCACCAATGATGAAAAACAGAATCGGTGGAAAATTCAGTTTTGCTCACATTTTCATGGTTTAAAAAGATTGGATCGTTTTTTCCCGTTGATGAAAATGCTACCCAGTAGGCACCGGCGTAAAGAAACTCTTAATAATCTGAAGTCTTAACTTTATTTTGCTTAAAAAAGACAGAAAACAGAGGAATAGAGATTTGTTTGCCAGGGAGGCGGAGGCTTAGAATAAAACCCATCCATCTTGACGAGTGCGTTAGAAACCACATTGTTTGTCTGCTACAGAAATGTAGCGAGATGTGCAACGCTTGTGCAAGAGCTTACACAGGATTAAAGTGTTTACCAAAACATCAAGGTCCTCTGCACTGACTTGACTGGAGACCCTTGACTAGCAGCGGTTCTCCTCCCATCCAAGTGTTTTGTTTATACGGTGCAAAGCTAACAGTTGCCGAAAGCTGTTGACCAAGAACGGAGTGAAAGGATGCAAACAAGGCCGAGACGACGAGGGCAGAGTCTGATGAATAAATCCTCACATGAAATCACTTACTCTGCACTGGCATTGTTTATATACCATAAGTGGAATATTATAGCAGCTATACAATGTGATCGGTAACTGTTAGCTGAGGAGACACACTGCAGTCAAAACGCTATATCATGTCAGACAATAGTGCGTTCTGTGGAGCATGGTAGGAAGAGCAGGAAATGCACATTTAAGACGTCAGTGTTGATCACACAGAGTCGGTAAAGTGTGACGGACGCCATCTTTCCTCGATCACACGTAACTTGTGGACCTAGTTTTGCGTAATGAAGCAGGTTTCTGTAGCCGGCCTGCAGAGGATGAACCAAACCCGGATCTCTGAAGACAAATGGGCCTCTCACAAAGAGAGACGCCACCCTGAGCCCTCTTGTGGAACTCCTTGCCAACACTGTGTTTATCTGTCACACAGAGGCTGTTGGTTATGTGCATAACGCAAAGCATCCAAACACTTAATACAAATGAGCTCATTAATTATCTCTCTGCTTCCCCTCTTGATTAATTGGCAGTCTCATGGGCCTAAATGCCACATAATGCTGGCATCAGCCCTGACCACTGCTGATGAATGGCTCCTTTGCCTGAGAAAACACTCCACAGCCCTGGGTGGCAGTGACCTTTAACTGGCCTCTGACCCCATCTTAAGCCCCTTCCCCTACCTGTCCCATGGCTTGCTGTATTGTTATTGTATATTACTCTCCCTAAATGCAACTTACTTAAGCATGCATTAACCCAACTTCTTATAGTGGAACTCAAATCCAAAATAAAACCATGTCTTTCTCTGACGTACATCCAGATTGCACGCCCTGTCCTGTGTTTTAAGATACTAACAAGAGAAATGTAGTAGTAACTAATAATAGTCTTTATTATTAGTTATATGAAGGTGGTGACACTTTGCCTATAAACTGTCCCCCTCCTCTTTGTCTGCCTCAGTGTGTGCTTTCTGGTTGTTCATCTTTGATAGTGTGAGAAATTTAATGCCTTTCTGTCTTTCTTGCTTGCTACTCTGTTTTAATTATATTTGTTTTTTTTTGTACATATATGTTCAAACACATATATGTGTATCTATGTTTCTATTCTGAAAATGTTTAAATTTTAACTATCTGCTAATTTGCTAAGAATCAATATTGCCAATGTTTTGATGATTTCTTCCCGAATTAGAAAGAAGCTCTCTCTTTTCTCTATGAACGAACAACGACTTCACAAACAACAGGAGGTTTTTAAGACTGGCTGTCAAAAGCACGCAGCTGCATTTGGGATTTCAAATTCACGTCCTCATAGAGAAAAAAGAGAAGACACCTCTAAAGTAGACCCTCACCACTATCTGTGCAAAGTGTTCCAGAGTGTTTCTATGCTGATCTCTAATATCTTCCTGTTATCTGATAGCTATCTCCGAATGAAATTTGGATTTAATCAATGAATGACTCAATTAATTTTGTGCATGGCAAAATAAGTTGCAGCTTAGGGTTTGTAAAACTGTCAGTGTTGAGAGTGCTGTTCTCTTCTGTAGATGGGCATGTATATGCTCATTGTTTGTATATCCCCATCCCTTCCTTACAGCCAAAAGCTCTAATGCCGCCCGACCGCTTCGTGCCGCCTTTACATGGACATGGCAACTGATGTACACGTTCACCCCCATCTATGTCATTTCCTTCCTAGTATGTTCATAGGTCCCACCCCGTCTCACACTCCCTCCTCCCAAACCCTTTACGTAGAGATTCTAAGATATGTACAGTCATCCATTTGTTCATTAATGAAGTTTAAAAAAGAAAGAAAAGAGAGTCATCTAATCAGGCTGTAGATATTTATGGAGAGACTTATCTATCAAAGCAAGAATTATAGATATAAACTTTTCTTTTCATACAAAAATTAAATGACTATCAAAAGAACATAAAAAAGGTTATGCTGAACAGAATGGTGAGGAATATTTTTCATGTCATGATGTGTGGATGTATGTGTTGTTGCCTCCCTGTGCCATCCTGTCTAAAGAGATAAATATATACTAATTAATGAGAAACTGCTAAAAAGAAACTAACCTAACTTGTCCAGAGGCATTCTTACACAACTTTCTTTTGTAAACATTTTTTTCTTCCTGCCAAAATCATGCGGGCAATTTGTTGATGTAAGTTGACAAAAGTGATGGTATGCTTTCTTCCTTTGAAAACTGTTTTTCTTTTTCTTTCTCTTTTTGAAGGCTTTTATGATTTTCCGAGCTGACTTTGTTTTTACCTGTTTTTTCTACCTACTTATTACTAATCCCTCTGTGGATAACTCTATCTGTGGCTTTGCTTTGTGAATGTTTCTTTTACAATGTTTGCCCTAACTCTGAACTCTTTTTGCAATGCCTTAATTATTATTTTGGTTTCCTTCTTTTCTGTTGTGTTCTTTTCTTTATTGTTCCAAAAGGTTTGCATCTCTTTATAGTGCCCTGTTTGTGAGCCTTTGCAATGTACAAACAAGCCACTTTGGCAAGAGGATAAGCAGCTTCAATAGACATCTGAATGTTTCAAACCCTTTGTAGTCGTCGAACAACAGGTTTAGCAGTAAAGCATGCGGTATCAAGTGTTCCCAACTGGAGTTATTAGAATGAGTGCATGTTTAAACACACAGGTCTGTAAGTCTTATGAATAATCAGTTCCCATAGAGTGAAACTGCAATGTTATTCACGTTTAGAGGGAAACATATTTGTGATGTATCACAATTACCTTTCTAATCATAGTCCACCAAAGATGGAGGTTAACACGGGATTATCACCATGTCTGAGTCCTGTGTGAAACCAGAAGTCAATGTTGACTAATAATAATGAAATAACATGAGAAACCAGGATGTTTAAACCTAAGCAGGTAGTTTTCTAACAGTTTTGTTCTGCTTTGGTTCCATTCATAACATTAATCAGGTGTTTAAAAATACGTTACCCTCGATATGTAATTGAGAATGCAGTTGGTAGTATGGGAACGTATTTCTGTAGGAGACAGGGTTGGAATAATATAGTGATTTCACCCCAAAATGGAGAGCACAAGCTGTTACAAGCGAGATCCTCCCACCAAAAACCAGCAAACATTCAGGTGTGATTGAACTGCCCGGTGACTTTGTGCCATCGTGGTAACTGTAGGGCTCAAAAGGCAAGAGGCTAGGGCAGATAGGGGAGCCCACTTATGCTGTTCCCTTCAGTTCTTATGACTTGTGAGCGCTGACTGGCTGAGACAGTCTTCTCTTGTAGATCAGTGTGTGACCCTCTGATAGAACTAAAGTGCCCGTCAGGTTTTTAAGAGGCTCGAAGTGATGTTTTTTGGACTTTGGAGCACTTCCTGTCCAAAAACACTGCCGCTTCTCTTTTTAGTTCTCTGTCATTTCTCAGTTAGTATTTTCCTCCCGTGTGGGTCAACAGGCCCCTCCCTCAGCTGCTATATGAAACTCCTTACCAACACTTTCTCATTTCAGACTTAGTTATCCTGCTTTCAGGCCCACTGGCTTGCACTTGACTTGCAAACAAATGCATTTACCGTCTGCTTCTCTTTATACACACAGCACATCTTTTGGTGCTCAGTGTTTTGAACGGACTAAAAAGGATTTGCACTTGAAGATAAATGAAACAAGCCTCTTAAAAGACTGAACTAGTCATTTATGTGGAGTAATGTGCAGCAATATCGGAAACAACTAAATATTGGGCCACAATTTGTGTGGCATTACACATCAGTCACAGTTTTTCATACAGTAACTCGTGAATATTCATGCAGCACATAGAACATCTGATATCCATGACTGCAGTACATATGTAGTGCTGATAGAGCATTATCTGAAAACATGGAGGATACGGTGGAGTTAGGATGTGGAGTCAGTTTAATGTGGCTCACCCTGGTGCGTCCCTCAAAGCCTTTTGATGCAACGTAGACTTTATCTATGGCTGTTGTTTTCCTTTCAGTTTGGTCTTGTTTGGTTCTGAGTTTCATTGTTTTTGCACTGGTACAGTATTTTCCATTCTTTCTTTCCTTATTTTTCTTCAGTTCATTTCTTCCCTATGTTGAGCTTTGCTTTATACATTCTTTCGGTGTTTGGCTGCTTCTTGTTCAGCTGACTGAAGACCGCCCTCTGACTGCTGTCTGTTTCTCTCTTTCACTTTCCAGGAGGGGAGCTAGTCATCCCCGTGCTAGTCGAGGACCCCATAGACATCCCCTCTGTATCCACCCGTTCTCCCTTCATCCCCCTCCCCCCAACCCTCCGCCCTGTCCTCACCATTATTGAGACCACCAAAGAATCCTTGGCCATGGCCACTGAGGCGGGGGTACCTTGCTTGTCGGACCGAGGCGGCGATGATTGTGATGATGGTGATGGTGGTGATGATGGTGATGATGATGATGATGATGATGGCATGGTGATTTCGGGGTTTGGCTCTGGCGAAGCTTTCGACTCTAGCCTGCCCCCGACTGACGATGAAGATTTTTACACCACCTTCTCCCTGGTAACAGATAAGATCTTGACCACATCGGCCTATGAAGGCGGCTACAAAGCCCTCGCGCCCAAGTGGGAGGCCAAGGACTTGAGGCCTAGCAAAGCCTCTGAGGCAGGTAGGACTACACCCACCTCGCCTCTGCCTGACCTCCGGGGCACGGCGCCGGCGGCAGTCCCCTCGGACACGCCACCCAAGCTGCCCGCCGGGAAAATGAACAACCGCGAGGTAAAACCCCCGCAGCCGGACATAGTCCTGCTGCCCCTGCCCACGTCCTTCGATCTGGACGGCACCAAGCCACGGGGCCCCTTCATCACCTCGCCCATGCTGCGCACGGTGCCTGCCGCCTTGCCCACCGTGCCCGGCGTGGTGCGGCGGGTGCCCCCGGGGGCCTCAGAGGTGATCCGAGAATCCAGCAGTACCACGGGCATGGTGGTGGGCATTGTCTCAGCCGCCGCTCTCTGCATCCTCATCCTCCTCTATGCCATGTACAAGTATAGGAACAGGGACGAGGGTTCCTACCAGGTGGACGAGACACGCAACTACATCAGCAACTCAGCGCAAACCAATGGCGCTGTGGTGAAGGATAAAACGCCCAGCGGCAGCACCAAAGGCAGCGCTAGTAGCAAGAGACCGAAAGACAAGGACAAGGAATATTATGTATAGAAATCAAACATCATTTCCCAACACATAGAAAAATAAACTGGTTGGAACACAGTTATAAACATTTTGACAGTACCATATTGGCAGCTGTGATTTAAAAAGGATCTCAAGACTTAATGAGTCAATGAAACATTTACAAAAGAACTTTGGCTTATGGAAGCACACTTACTATTGTAAGCATTACAGAGAGACAATGCAGTACAACTTCACCGGGACTCAATGTGGATCTTTTTAAGGAGTCCCTGCTGGAGACATTTGGCAGTGTGAATAAGATCACTCTAACATCCACACGGCCCCAAGTGACTGTCAAGAGGTGTGTGACCCTTGGAGTTCTAACAACCTTGTCCATTGTAACCCTGTAAAATACGATCACTGTCATTTCGGCCGTTCTGAGCATGCATGTGAGGTGTATGTGACGTGGTGCTGGCATCTGTGTAAGTGAGGGACCTCAAGAAACCATGATTGTCGGGAAAGTTGGAAGTCAAAACATGATTCGCATCACAAACGGTTTCATTAAATGTAGCTTTCATGGATGCGATATGAGCTAAAGTAAATAAGTACTTACAGCTGTCTTTTTATTTCTACTTTCTGTTTGTTTTTTATTTATTCATTTAGTAAGTTATTTATTTATTGGATTTAGGTCCTTTTTTTGAAGGATGATGTCCAGTCAGGGTTGACTAGGCAGTCCTCAGTGACCGCTCAGCAGGATGTGATACAGTTATGTATCTCAATATTTCTCCCTCCCTCCCTCACGTCTCAGTTAAGGATCGGACTGCTATGCATGGCAACCAAATTCCAGATGGTGTTCAAGCGTGTAAGAGTGGATCCACCAGGCACAATGCACAATGCATTGTTATTTCTCTCAATTCTAAATCTCTGATTGGCATTTTTTTTGTCCACTTTTCAATCCACTTCCTGAGATGTTGTTGCAGAATGCATTATCATAACATGTGTCCAGCTGAGATTTAACTGTCGCAATCTTAAAAAAAGGAAAAGTCCAGACTGAAGACTTCCTCCAGTGTGAACAAGTGAGATTCTATCTGTTGTCACAGACAACTGTGTCAAAAACAGCAAATATGTTTACATATTTTCTTACATCATAGCCGTTGTGCTTTGCAGGTCAATATTGTACAGAAAATTCAAGTTTCTGTTCATTTAAAAAAAAAAATCATCTTCTTGTATAGACGGACCATTTGATTTGATTTTACTGCTTGAGCAACACGACAAAGAAATGATTTTTATTCCTTTGCCTGGAGATAAACAGTGATGTGCAGGAACATTTGTTTAGGCAGAGAGCAAATGTTGTTAGATTAGACGTCTAGTCTCTCTGGATGGTGTTCCTCTTCAGTCGCATGAATATTTCACCGGAAGCTGTCAATCAATTAGCAAACAACTCCCTCAGATCTTGTAGTCGGGATTCCTCCTTATTCTGAAATGAATTTCATCATGTTCTTTATTTTTTATTGGAAATTTTACAAAACAGAAGAAGAGAATAAAGACAGATTATGACGGATTCGGAGCGCTATAGCTAGCACCTTACTGACTTACAGGTGTTTTTATTTTTGTTTCCTTTCATCCTTTTTAAAAACTCGTCAATGTTCTCGTATGCTCAATTCGTCTTTTTGCGTTTGTTTTTTTCTGATTATTGTGTAGCTTAATTTCATGTCTCATTTTTATGACATTCTCTTCTAGCAATATCTTGTTTTTTATGTCATTATTTATTGCTGAAGTTATTTGTTCTCATTTTCATGCAAAATCAGTTGGCTTGTATGTTCACTTTGATTTTTTGTGTTGGTACTTGGCTTTTTCGACCAGTTAATTATTATTGTCTTATGCTCCTTTGACTCCAAACAATTCCCAGAAATAAAAAATGTTGTTCCCAAAATCTTTGGATGTTGGACTGCGGGTGGGCTGTCTCTCACTCATCCGTGTTGTGGTGTAAAGGTGGGAGGAGACGCAGCGGCGAGATCGAGATAGATAGCACCTACTCTGAACACAATTCACCCAACCACAATTTCTCATCCATTTGCTATCGCTTCAATGATTTCCTTTCACAGCAAAAAGTGCTGTCATTTCCATTCAAATGAAGTCCAGAGCAGAGCAGCGCAACACCATCATTTACCTACAGATCATTATGCAAATTCACACACTGTTCAGCGATGCAACAAGAGAAAAAAGGACGGATGGAGAAAACGGTTATTAGAGGTTCCAGAGTCTTCACAACAGCAGAGGAATGGATTTGGGTTCTTTAGAGTCAAGCCTTTATGAGAGTGCACAGCCAAATCAGATTCTCCACAACCACATGGCCGGGTTATGAGCTTCTCAATGGCTGCAGCACCTGCTTCCCCAGCTCGGTTTTACACTGTCCATATTTTGTGCAAATGGGCCTTCACAGAGCTGGTCATTACCTTGCAATAGCCCATTGATGTAGGATATCAGAGCGGCGTGTGTGAGCATATCTAGCTAGCACAATGACTACATATGAACTCATTCATTCTGCCAGAGGCAATGAGAGCAAGCAGGCCAGCAGGGATTTGGTCCATAGAGGGACTGTTCTGTTCATTCTGAGCCAGACCCACATTCAACATCAACAATCATTTTTTGGGGGGAGATTTGTTCTGTATAAGTCAACACAATAAAAAGTTAATGTGTAAGAAAACAACATTCATTTTAGCAAGCAATGATATTAAATCCATTGCTCATCCTACTGCAGTGCAGAGAGCAGTAAGTAATCAGTATGTGTATGTTAACACATTCTAACATGACGTGGAGGGGGCTGCTTGTAATGATGAACCTACCGAGAATGATCACCCTGCTGTTCCTCTCAGCTCTACAGAGCATCCCAGTGTCTTTCAGTTCATCTCAGCCACAGCACACACTGTAGCAGCGATGGGCTGACAGAACATTGTGCCCAGCTTGTGAACATAGTAGAGCCCCAAAGAGCAGGTTTCCAGGCAGGTTGTAAGGACTTTATTTCATACATTTTTAGGCAGATTATTGTACCCCAAAGAGCTGCATCTCCCTCCACTTTCAGGTGATTGGTTTGTAGATGAGTGTGCTTGTGACGTTGGCCTGTTGTTAGTTGGCATTACTACCAGCAGCATCTTTGTAAACTGCTGCCACAGTCTCCAGATGTCCAGGTGGTGTTTCTCTCTTGTATCCTCTTGGAAAATAATTGAAAAGTGTCAGAATTTCTGTGAGTTTTTCCAACTGACATTTGGCCTCCTCCCCCCATCTGCTACTGCAGCTTATTTTGTTTTGTTGCACTGACGATAGCCCACCACAACTACTTGTCATTGGTCATTCTTACAACTGAACCAAACCAAGGTTCAGTGTGATCCGCACAGAGACCACCTCTTTTCATCGGACCAGCTTTGGCTGTTTGGTCCACATCGGGGTCCTGGGGAGGTTTCATACAGGTTCTTTTCTGTTCGGATCGCTACTGAAAAGTTTCAAAGTCTGCAAGACACAACGTAGATGGGAAAGGGCCAATAGATAATAAACATATTCATATTTACAGTTAAATCTACATTGAATACTTTCATTTACAAGGTAATACATTTCATTTGTGCTTTAAAGGTGGTTTAACCACAGCCAGTAGCATTAATCCACTACAGTATGGCAGCTGCTGAGACTTGTCATTCAACAGAAATGTAACTGTTTTTGTTCTCCATCATTGAAATTTAGCTGCTGCCTCATTTGTTTGTGGAATAACTAACTATATCAAGATGTCACTTCATCATTTACGACATTTCTCATTTAGCGATAACAGCTGTTGAACAATCAGCATGTGAAGTTAGTTTAACTTCAGCCGAAGCTACTTTATCTGACTAGATAACCTGCAGCAGCGTTTTTGCTTTAGCGTTAGCTGTGTAGTTAGCAGAGTGCAGTTATTGTGTTTCTCCTCAGAGTTAAACTCTGTTTTGTTGTTGTTGCATATCTAATAAGCTGTTTCACAGCAATTATTTACTTACAATATTTTTAACTGGTAAAACAGATGTTAAAAAGTCAGATTCAGGTATTAAATCAGTTTTGATCAAATATTGAAATAGTTACTGATGTCAAGTCATTGAAGATGTTTTCCAGTTGTATGGCATGTCAATCTTGGTCTCTGGTTCATCTCTGAGCTGACTGGCCTTTTTGAAATCACTCAATATTTATCTGCTGTTTTGTAAATTGAGGCTGGAGCTGCAGTGCACTCTGCACCAGGGCTAGAACCGCTCTGCCTTTATACCTCAACTGTCACAGCTTATTTATGTCAGCGATGAATTTTATTCACATCACACCGGAAGATGAATATGAGTCTAATCGTGAGATCGTACGTTAAGAAAGGAAGCTGGTCAGACAACCAAAAGAAATTCCAAATCCAGAAATGCCACTGAGAATCTATGGCAATTTTTGGGGGAAAATGCAGAGACATTTCTAAAATACAAAAGGGCTTATTCCACAAAGCAGAGATTCAAATTAAAGGCAAATTCTATGAGGCACTTAACACGACAATATCATCAAGAGAACAGAGATAATTGCAGCATAAATCACCACCGACAGAAACAGAAAATACATAAAAGCATAATAGTTTAGCCAAATATCACATAACAAATAAACAATTAATAATGTGATCATTATAAATAAAAGTCTCCAAAACAAGAGCTGTGTACGTTGAGCTAAAGCCTGGAACAGTGAGCTATTGTTGTTTTCCCAACATTAGTCACGTTCAGATTCACAGCAGCAGGGAGCCAGCGGAGGAAACGCACCCATTTGATATTCACAACCCATTCCTTACACAGTTGTTGGCTGACAACGTTTATTGATTGGATTTTATGTGTAGCAACTACTTTTCCTTTTAGTCAAATTAGTAGAAGTAGATTACATCAATCCTGCTGATGCTGGCTGGATAATTCATATCTTAATTGACAGAAAAACAATTTACATTTGCTAATGGCTTTTGCAAATGGATTTCTGTGTGTATTTGACTACATTAGCTCTGCCTTCAGCCTGTATATACGGTCTCTGGAACGGCAACAGATTAGCAGCTCAGCTCACGTTCGCGCATTTAAAGGCTGACCCGTCATGAAATTTTACTTCAACTAATGAACTGGTTAATTCCACATAAACACTTTATGGCATGTTTTTGCCATTGAAATAAACAGCGGCTTTACAAGAGCCATGCATCAGCTCTGACAGTGAATGCGGATGAAACCTGTTGTTGTTGCTCACACAGAGGCCGGATGCTGTCAACACGTTGGCAGCTGTAGCATTGTATGCCTCTTCCTCTATAGAGGAAGCTTTCTTTTGTCCCAGTAAAGATTCAGAAGAGATGCTGTATCCTCCAAGGACTGGGGCACAGCAGCTGTGAAAGTGATGGTGATCAGTCCTGACAGGTAAAATATGAGCCCGCTGACCTTAACTCCAGCATTATGAAGGGCACGCACATATTAGCAAACCTCAAATAGAAGTGCGTGTGTCTTTGACACGCTAAAGCCACATCAAAGTTCACACACACACACACAAAGAAAGAAATGTCATGGTGGTTGCGTTCATATTCATATGTCACAGTGCACAGTGCATTGGCAGTACAGTCAGGTGTATATATGTGCACTTAATTCCCTTTTGTGTCTGCCTGCAGGGAGCACACCTCTTATTCTTGCTCTCCATCATGCAGCAGCCAAAGCTTTCAGTTAGCTCCTCAGACCTAATTAACTGCCAAGATATGAATGCGTTAATCTGGACTCTAAATCTTCAGTTCCACTGACAAAAGCTTTTACAGGCTGACACAGCCGCATGATAAACAGCCTGGCTGCGTCCTCGCCTAGTGGACACAGTGCCATCTAGGGACCAGGTCTGGCAGCTCGGCTCACGCTTTCTGACCCCAGGGTATTTATTGCCATGCATGCATAATGCATGTTAGTGCGCATGGTAAAAGTCTGATACAAACAAAACTCCACAAACACCAAAGTCTACTGTCACTTTGAGCAATTTGACGAAGTGCATCCACTTCCAGTTGTTAATTGTACTGACATTAGAGTAATATTACCATAACTTTGAATGGATTATCGCTGAAATGGAACAAAAATTAGAAAATTGAAGTAGGTTAGTTTCCCCAGATGAGGCCGGGCTATGAAATACAGAAGCAAATGAGAGCAAAGAGCCTAAGCTGCACACCAAAACACTGCTGTACTGTTGCTGTGCAGTCAGCAGCACCAACAGGCATGCAAGAGCGTATGATGCTGGTGAAGGGTGCACAAGTACGCGGGTGCACACTCATACTGCATGTCTCTGTCTCCATCTGTGAGTGATGTTCAAAACTCTGATTGTGTGTGCTGTTTCCACTACCGAGGGAGACAGGCCTCCCATCCAAGCTTGACAGTCTGATTGGATCCAGTGAGAATCCCAATGAAGCAATGAGCATCTCAGCGGCGGCTCCACTCCCCGGGGCCCCCGCACAGCCCACAGTCCGGCCCCAGCTCTGCCTGTTCAGACCAGATGGAAAGTGAGGCGGGTTGGGATCTGAGAGGCAAAAAAAAAAAAAGTATGGTGAAAGCGTTTCTGTTGCTGTGAAGGTGACTGCAGCAAAACCGCAGCAAAATAAGATCTGATCCTAAGTGACGGTGGCAGATAATTGTTGGGGCTGTCTGACTGCTGAGATCAGATGTGCTGTGTTTGAGTTCATAACAACTCAACCTACGTTTGAGATGGTTTGGCTGCATTAAGTGATAAAGATCAAGTGCAGAAAAATTCATCCATAAGTGACACATTCTTTATCAAGATTATCAAAAATAACTATTTTGGCTCTTTTTTAAACTGCTGTAGGATCAGTGTTGCTGGTAAAGGTGACTCTTCTCCTAATAACACTACAAACTCAATACTTAATTCCACAACAGGCCTTTTGCCTCGAGCCAGCAAATAACAATCTGTTTTTCCTTGAGTTGCCTGGTTATATGAAACTTTTAAAAACATCCATCTGGTTTATTTGGATGGCTCCTAGCTCGGTCCTGGCAGCTGAAACTTCATTTATATTAGACGTACAGAAACAGAAAAACACGACACAGCAATAGGTTGTTCCAGTTAATACAATTACAGAGATTAATTGAATTATGTCGCACTACTAAAACACAACTTGAATAGCATAACTTGAAGAATTCCCGTTGCAGGGGACAAAACATATATTAAACTAAACATCCAATCATTATAAATGTAGATATTAATATCATTCATAAAGAAATGTGTGTGTTTCAGAATTAACAGTATTCACTCATGAGTGGGAAACATGAGATTAAGCTAATGGCTTAGATTATTAGGTCATTTACACTATTATTGACACAGTGTTCAGTAATTTAAACTATGTTGTATGTTATGAAATGTCATTTCAAAGTTTGAGTCAAAACTAAACAGTATTTTATAAAAGTGTCTGGTAAGATGTGTCGATAATATAGGCTACCCCTCATCATTAGCAAGCTAACGTTAGCTTTGTTGGTTGTTCAGTTAGCTACTCAACGGTTGTACTTGGCAGCTATGGCTGTAAATGTTAAGTAAAGACTTATTTCTACGTGTGTGGGGCAGCCTGTTTTAATTGAGTGATAAGGAAAACTCCATTTAACAACATTATAACTAAACGCTAAGATGCAACTTAGCAGAGGAGCTCTTTCCTTTCACACTCCTTCTGTCCAATATCATTATCATTTACTATTAGCATTCATTAACATTCTGCCCTTTCACTACTTCAATTTAAATGGAAGTGAATGAAAGTGGCATTTCTCCCATAATAAGATGGTATAATATAATGGTATCCATGTGTTCCAGTTGTTGCAGCAGCTGCACAGAGAAGACTTCTTTGATTTGTTTTGAAGATTTCATCCAGAATAAGTGGAGCAGGTTATGAAGTAAAATGACAGAAATATATGAGGATCATAAAAAGAAGTTTAGACCAGACTGTATTGACATGAGAGTCAGCACCTTAATGCAGGCTGATTACATATTCTCATAATTAGTAATGAACTCATGACACTGAGGCTGTCACTATTACAGCCTCGTCACTCAGGCCCTCCAGTCAATGCACAGCCGGTCGTCACGCCGTCTGCTCTGTGCGATCTACGGCTCAGGTCCTCACAGGTGATGATGACGATGAGCCTCGCGCTCCCGGAGCCATGCAGAGGTCATTCTAGCGTCACGACTGGCTGACTGAGCGACTGGTCCTCCACACCTGTCTGCCATCAAACATGGAAATCACCCCACTCACCCGTGACTGTTGCATATTCCATGAGCGAACACAGCACTTTATCTTCTTCTAACATGGCTTATAAATACAAATCGCTGCACAACAATTGCATAAAAAACATGTTCGCTTTTTCCCCCCTCTCTAAGCCCAGGAGAAAATGAGCTTGATACGGAGACTCAGCTGCAATAACCCATTCACTTATTGAACAGCGGCGGCTGGATACACTCTCAGCCTCCGGGCTTAAACGAAAAAGCAGAGCCTGGCTGCCTGATTGAATGGGTTTGTAATGCAAGCCAAATAGGTTTGTTCTAATGGGAATCAGCCTCGGTGGCTGCTGCAGAGGCTTACGCCAGCACTAGAGGAGCAGTGAGAGGCAGGGGCCACCACCCATCGCCCTGTGATTGGCTGAGAGAGGCCGAGGCAACACCAAGGGTCTGCTGTGTTTACTAATGGCCATTTAGTGAGGTGATATGAAATGAGCCTTGACTTTAGGAATCACAGTATTCCTGAGGAGAGGGGAATATACTGTATATACAGTATCATTATGTGTGTGTGTGTGTGTGTGTGTGTGTGTTTTTGTGTGTGTGCGTGTGTGTGTGTGTGTGTGTGTGTGTAAGTGTAGGTGTGTGTGTGTGTAGGTGTGTGTGTGTGTGTGTGTAAGTGTAGGTGTGTGTGTGTAAGTGTAGGTGTGTGTGTGTGTGTAGGTGTGTGTGTCTGTGTGTGTGTGGAGGGGGGGGTAGTAATGGCTCAGGTGCTTCTCCACTGTCACCGCATATTAAACATCCTGCCTCGTGCCCTGGAGCGATTAGATCCTGAATAGTTGCAGCTGTTGTATGATCCTGTGGGTAAAAGATACTCAAGTTGATTATTAATATCGAATCTAAACCAGGGAAGCAACAATACATGATAAGATATGAAACCAATAAGCACAGTTGTACCTCCAGGTCTTCACTGAATGTTAGTTCCATAAATCACTATAGTTTCACTTCCTCCTGTTGCAATCTAGCTGCATAGTTTTAGTTTGATTTGTTTGAAGATATTCATCAGAGATTTCTGCTGCACCTCCAATACAATGGGGGAGAAATGAAATTTGATTTGGGAGGCTAAGCAACATTTTAATGGAGTGGCTTAGTTGTCATAGTGATTGATGCTCACCGCAAAGACAAATAAGGAGTCAAAGTCAAATCATTGGATGGCTGGTGATCAGGGAAGTCATCCCCCAGGAGCTGACCATGTAACTCAGGAGGTTTCATCTGTATCTGTACACTAGAACAGTCGTCATGTTTGGTGGATCATGGAACAGATTGGAGGGTCACAACTGAAGCCAACACATGGGAGCTGTCTGACTCGTAATGAGCCACTGATGCGACACACCAGAGGGACACCAGAGGGACACCAGAGGGACACCAGAGGGACACCAGAGGTGCACGGGTGGAAAGTTGAGCCGAGAGACACTGAGGGCACAGCTGAGCAGAAGGTAGGCAATGTTTCAAATCTTCTGTAGTTGCCTCATAATAGCTGTGGAACAATACATGAGAAAGGATGTTGGTGTGTCTGAATGTGTTTGTGTGTTGACTGTCAGCTCTGAACATGCGTCACCTAATGCATTTATACAAACAGAGAGAGAGGCCGTCTCAGTTCTTCTGAATACATCTGAATACTACTGACTCTTAGAATAACTTCGACGGTCATACTGCAGTTTATTCTGACTGGCTCACACCGATGTGTGTTAAAGTTGTCACGCATGTGAAATTCAGATTACAAACATCTTCATTTTCATGTAGAGGCTGTATTTTCTTCTGTGGGATCACACACATAAACACAAACGTGTGGAAAGCTGTGAATTCATTTCTCTCAACCTGACAAAGTGGAGTAAAGCTGGACTAATGATGGGGCAGAATGTAAATGGGAACCAGTCTGCTGGGAGCAGCAGAACTGATCCACGAGTCTGCATGTGTTTTGCAACCTAATATAGCTTAGATAAGCAGACGGCTTCCTGAGGACGGAGTTACAGGATAAAGAAGCACATCAGGGAGCAGGGTTGTCTCTAAGTGTGACTAAACTTACCAAATGTGATTTACTTAGCCAAATGTGAAGATACCAATACTATGCTGAATGAGGGGGCAAAAAAGCAAAACTCTGAGATTGCTCATTATCTTCAAACTGAAATTTGAGCACAGGTTTGAGCCCTGAACAGATATTATTCCTGAAAGTGCCCCTGCTCAATAAAGCCGAACACTTCAAGTCTCTCCAGGTATCTGTGAGACTGTCTGGACTATGTGATTAGTGCTGAACCCCTGACTGAAGCACCTACCACACTGTGGTAGATGACACAATGGATGTACAATGGATACATGTCAAATGTACAGCACATTTAGGGAGACACCACACCACAAGTGCAGTCGGAGAATTTTCTCTGGACCTTGGCTTTCCAAATGTACTTAGAAGTTAAAAGGGGAAACGGGGGTCGAGTGACGGCTTGGTACAGCTCCGCAGCTCATCTTTGCTCTAAGCTTGGTTGTATGGGGTCAGATCTATGGGGTCAGATCTATGGGGTCAGATCAGTCTCAATAATTGCAAATGCACACAGAAAGACTCACAAATGCACACAGAAAGACTCACAAATGCACACAGAACGATTCACAAATACATTCCAATGCACACATCAATAAATTACGATTTGATATGTTAAATAAGTAACAACGGAGATTCCAGTGTTTCTGCAGAGGATGAGGCAGTAAATTACTGTTCAGAAATGACAAAACTCACATAAACTTTGTATTTTCTTAAAGAGGAAGACATGGCTTAGTTTTTCTTTCTTCTTTTCTTTCTTGTCTTTGTACAAAAGACACCTGCAGGAGCTTTCAAAGGATTTGTTTTGTACAACTGGCATATGCAAAGCTCCAAAAACCCCACAAGCTTGGATTTAGTAAAAGTGTATGAATCAGTTTTCCTTTTAGGAAGCTTAGCTTCATGAATTGATACCTGCATGTCTTGTTTCAGATTTAAAAGCACCATGCTGCTCACACATGATTCCAGTGAGGTTCACTGAAATTACTCAAATAGGTAATAAGGCCTCTAAACTCATCAGGATATATGTCGTGGATCAAAATGTCTTCAGCTTGTAACAGCCACAGATCTTATGCGGTGTTCCAGACAACTCGGAGCTCCCAAGAAATTGCTACCTCCTACTAGAAAAAATACAATTTTCGAAGTCAGAGTTTCTACTTGGTTTTAGGACATATCTTCATCAAGTTTAGGTCTCTTGTCTTCTTCTGTATTTTATTTAGTGTGATGTAATCTGTCCTCCCTCATACTGTCGAACAAACACTCCCACACTGAGCTGTCCCTCTGAGGAGGACAGGATAGCAGAATACTGTAAGTTAAAAGAGCTTGAACTCATGTCACAGTAAAGTACTTGTCTAAACATTTTCTCATGTAAAAGTAAAAAGTAGTTTGGCTGAAATGTACTCTTACTAAATGATACTGCATTACATTTGGAAAAAAAGAAAGTTGACAATATATGATACTAATGTTAAATCAAAGACCATCTTTAGGATACTAAATCAATTGCATACTATGAATTGTATTTGAAATGTAAAGACAAACTATACAATGACTTGTTTATGACTTCGTTCTGACATACAGTACTAATATAAAGACTTTGTCAAGTTGTTTATGACGTGATACTATGACATGATATTCATATGACATACTATACTATACTGTGACTTTTTAATCACATACTATACAAATATACTCTGACTTTTATTACCATACTATACTTTACCATTAGGCAAAACACATTCCTGTCATCCCACTAAGCCCTCTGGGGCAAATTGCACTTAGTGCAAACGCAACAAGGGCCCCAGGCAGCTGTAGATTTATTATGTTTAGATGTGAAAAAGACTGTTATGTTAATTCTTACTCATTGTACCCTGACATAACTTGTGTAGTACTTACTGTGTACTTCTACTTCAGAGGAAAACATGGTAGTTCATTTACCTGAGAGAGGAGTCAAAACATGATGAATTGTTATTCATTAAACTATCTAGCATCATATTAGAACAGTTAAGTAAACATAAGTACATTGTGCTGATCACGCCTCCTTCACTCATCACTGTGAAGTATTAACAGCTTTAAGATTAGTAGTTTATAGTTTACGTCACAAATAGTTTTTAGTTCTATTAATGTCTCTCTGTTAAGTTTTTATGTTTTCATGTGAGACAGTCACCAATTTGATTCCCAATATGTACTCAGTTTATCCAAATAAATACCCAGATCTGCTGTGACAGTTTTCAGAGATGTGAGTTGCTACAGGTGCTGAAGCCTCAGTGTGATGTCTGTTGGTAACATCATACTTCATTTAATACGCAGTATGCACTACATACGGATTCATACACCCCTGCTGCTTGGCTTGTTTATCCAACATTTATTAATATTGAAAGTGTTGCATATCCATATTTTACCAAATTTGAAAAAGCACTCCCTTGGCTCCACAACAACACACCCACCAAGCGTGAAGACCAGATGCACTATTCCGGAGAAATGGGAAGAACACACGACCAAAGAGATTTAATGACATCCTATACTGTGACCTTTAGGACATTTATAACACCGCTGCTCCCTGAGGCTCAGAGGAGGGCGGGTCATCCATTATTCACATGGTCGGCAGGCCGATCCCCGGCTCCTCCAGTACGCATGTTGAGATACAGAACCCCAAAGAGCTCCTGCAGTCTGTGCCATCGGTGTGTGAATGATTATTATTATTAGTTATGATCCTGAGGGGTAGGTGTCATCTCAGCTTTTCTTCACATTAGTGTAAAAATGTGTGTGAATGATTATTATTATTATTAGTTATGATCCTGAGGGGTAGGTGTCATCTCAGCTTTTCTTCACATTAGTGTAAAAATGTGTGAATGGATGCATGTGGTCATGTAGCGGTTTGAGTGGTCGGACGACAAGAAAGGCGCTATGCAAATGCATAAAGTTAATTTAAGTTTTATGCAAGGCCTGAAAACCCCATTCCACCTGCCCTCCGATCCCTCATGTCCTCCTGCAGCTCCTTTCCTCAGGGAGGTGCTACAGCGACTGTGGCTCAGTGGTAGAGCAGGTCGTCCTTCGATTGGCAGGCTCTAGCCCATGTCGATGTGTCCTCGGGCAAGACACTTAACCCCAAATAACTCCCGCAGGCTGTGCCTGCAGTGTGTGAATGTTAGATAGTGCTGATGGGCAGGTAGCACCTTGCATGGCTTCACAAGCAGCTTTAATCCGTTAGCCATCAGGACTCCTCCCTCCTCACATCACACTGACATGCATTACCACAATGCTGTCCATTTATATATTTGTGCTACAGAGTAACATACTGTACAGAAGACAAACTTGTGTGGCCATCAACAATCAAATGACTTTTATTTGCCATTTTAACGACACACCTTTCCAAAGTACTGCACGAAGTCTCGGAACATACGGCTCCAACGAGATGATTTAACTGAGAAGTGTTTACACAGCAGTTACTGCATGCGTTTACGTCTTTGAAGTGGAGCAGCGCCTTAAGAGAAGACGCTCCTCTCTCATGTGGCTTTTGGTTGTTCCCTCCGATGAAGGATTTTAGCAAACAGCAGAAGATGTGCCAGTGGGAGAAGCTGGAATCTCAGCTGCTGCAAAGCAAACACTTAGCTCTGGAATGAAGGAGACATCAAGTGTGCGCTGCTTATAGAACCAGACATTTGGCCGCATGGGGATTCACTCACAGTGCATATACTTCCTTCACATTAAAAGGATAGACTTCTATTTGTGCTTATTGAGTCTTTTTTTACAAACTGCATGAAACAAAAAATATAAAGCCATAACGCAAATCGGTGAATACATTAAAAGAGATGTAAAAACAGATATTCATTTTCATGATGTCAGTAAAAAACAAAAGTACATGTTTTGAAAGGCACCAGTGTTGTTTGAGTGGAGTAAACATTTTAGCACAAACTTGGCATTGGCATGATAATAATACACTAAACAATATTTTAAACAGCTGTTAACAAATAAAACCGTAAAACTATTTTGGTATAAATATTTTTTCAAATCCATTAAATACATTCAATTCAGGTTCTTAAATAACATCTAAACACTTTACAGTATTTTCTCCTTTACAGTGTCCAAACTCCACAAAGTCCAGAAAGGTGGAGGTGAAACCTGTCTTACTCCTCTGCTTTTGAGCACCTTCAGTGATTGCCCGGTTGAGGTAGAGGAGGATTAGTGTTGAGTGCAAAGCTTCCTAGTACAGTCAAGTTGTTTCTTTGTTCTGCATGAGCAGCAGGTAGAATCAAAGATGGATGAAGGCTCACTGGAGTGGAGCTAATCTGTGAGGGGTCTGGCCCCGTAGACTGGGGAGTCATCCAAGTCTGAACTGGTCAGTCGTTTGTGAGGAGCTGTGGATCAGACGCAAAACAAAAGCAGTTATATTCCCCGTCCCTGTTTCTCAGCCAGTCACAGCCCACAATGCGGGAGTACGTATCCCCGTTGATTGTTAATGGATCTAGTCCAATACACGTGGGCCCTCAATGATTCCTGTCACTGCCCAAGTAGTCCTGAATACATGTGATAATTACATTGTATACCAGTGTTAAGTAGCCATAGATCTACTTTGGCCAGCACACTTCCTGGAGGTAAAAGAGACACAAAGCCACAGAAAGTACGCTCCTCTCACACTGAGCCAGATATCTGTAAGCAGCTTAGGAAAGCGCTACAAGTGATTTTGGCTGAGAGCCACGGGCAGTGATACAGACAGACGCACTCTCAGAGCGCTGATGGAAAGTTTGAGCACTGTGTGCCATGTTGAAATACTGAATGGAGAAGTGAGAGTGCTGTAAGACGGCCACAGTGTCTTACAGCATCATGCGTACATCACACAGCTACATAATGATGTACTGTACTGTGGGATGCAGCAGTGACCTGGATTGTCATTCTAGCCATCATTGTGCAGACTTATGATAAACCATTTAACAAATACTGTTGTACGTTTTCAAATGATCTAGCAACACAGAGATTGAGTACCAAAACAGCCATTAGACGAGCTGGCACAGCACAGGGTTTGTAGCAGCAGTGTATAAATGCTCACATAGTGTGTCAGATCTCAGCGAGCTGCTCAGGAACATGCTGGGCTCTCTGACGGAGGAAGAAACAGCGGCCAGTCTCAGGCTCCTGGAAGTGGAGTCCAGCTTCTCGTCCTGGAAGACAGGAGGACACGGTCACTGACACAGTGAGGGTCTACAGCCATGCTAGCAGCACTGTGATGTAATGTATAACGTATAGTCTGAGGACATACACTTGGACCCAAACAAGTCAGGACAACAGACTCATCATGTACTCGTCCATCTCAACAATCATTGGGTGCTTTGCCATGAAGTGTTCATGCCTAAAGACTTTGGTGATCCTCTGAAAATCAAACATCTCCACATCTACGAGATGAAGTGGCGCAAACTGTGCGCAGACACCACGGCTGCTACACCAAGTCTCAGAGGTTCCTTTTCCAACGTGGGTCAAACACTCGCCTGTCTACTTTAGTCTTGTTTACCCGCACATATTATGCATTCATTATGTAATTAGTAATACTGGCAATTACCATCTTCACTTGTGTGCTAGCATTTAAGTCATGATGTGAAGATGCAATGATTCAACATACTGAATGAACATTAGTGTCTGCGCCACAATCTATTAACAATCCATCCAATAATGGAGATATTATATCTGTCTGTTGGTCCAAAGTGTTAGTGACAGACTAACTGAGGGTGAAGCCACATCCCTTTGGCCATGGGCACATTTCACAATGTAAAACTACACATAGTACAACCATAAATGTGAACAGCTCTGTATAATGCTCAAAGCAGCTTAAGATGAGAGTTGTGGGCCAGATTTGGATGCTTTCTTTTGCATCCCAAGAGCTCTACATAATGATAAAATATTCTGTTTGGGAAGAGAGCGGTGCGAGTCCCTCTATGAAAGGTGTGGGCCTGTGTATGATAAAAGCTTCTTCTACAGACATTTATTTGCCTGTAAACATGGTGGCACAAGCGTGCCAGCCTGAGCAGACATCTCTTTATACTTTGGGATTCTGTTGCAAGGCCCGTCAAGTCACTGGTGTCTCTTCAAGTTTGACACATATTACAGATTCCATTTATCCGGTGTTTATGAATCATTAATATTACAGATGTCCTGTAATGACAGGACAAACACTGAGCCTGTCTGAATACTAGTGGTTCAAGCAGAGACGCACTTTTACATTCAATGTCGAAGCGGCTTGTTGTTGGCATTGCTGACTGTGATCATCCCTTTTCCTTAAACAAACCCCGGGTGTGCAGCAGCTATTACGCTAATGTAATCGCCACTTATCACTCAACACAGGAGTCATTTGGCAAACCAAGGGGGTAATCTGGCAGATTAAAACCATTTAAAAAGTGACGGTATGGCTGTTTGGGGGAGGCTGCAAATGGCTGATGGCAATCAGCTGTCAACAGTGATGTCTTGATGGCTCCCATGACTGCTTCATAGCACAGAAGAGGACTGCAGCTATTAACAGAGATGGGTAACATTCAGGTGTTGTTTAAGCGTACATTTGTGCCATTGCTTGAGCTTTCCCACTCTGTCCATCCATGATACATTACCAGCATGTGGAATTATTCAGTTATTCACACAAGTTGCAAATGAGGTGCTTTGCACACATCGGCTGTGGTGTGGGCGAGCTAGACTCATAAATGACTCAAAGTCAGGATATCCTGATCCAAACGGCTGCTGTTTGAACAAAGCATGGCAATTAGTGACTGAAATAGAAAAGGTGTGGGTTGTTGTCAGGCTCTTGAAAGGCATTATGAAGCACATCTGTGTGTGTTAGTCGTACTCTGTACTCCTGGATTCTGCGTTTGGACTCGTCCAGCTGGTGCTGTAGGTCCCAGACGATCTCTTTGTATTTGGTGTAGCGCTGCTCTACCATCTCTCTCTGCTGCTGTGACTCCTGTTGGCACAAGATGGAGGCTGTGTCACCATAACCACCCGCACAACAGACACAGCTGTCTTTTAACCAGGCCAGAGGGACAAAAGCCGGAGCTTGTCAATAGTCTTAGCAGAAGAAGAATAGCATTGATTCATTGGAGCAGTGTTTTCTGCGTGGTGCTAATTTACAGTCTCTTCATTCTTTCACGTCCAAACTGTTAGAAAACAGGGTTGCCAGCCAGCTCACTGCCCCTCTATCCAGTTATGACCTTCTTGATGAGCTTCAGTTTGGTTTCAGACCCAAACGCTACTGAAACTGCACAGATTAAAGTAACTAATGACAACATTTTAGTTGCAATGAACTCTGATCCTCCACTACGTGGTCTACCTGAGCAGAGAATGAAGTCTGTCTCCCTTTACATCCCCCTCCGGTAAACATTGTGTCAGCACTGTTAGCTCAGTGGTCGCAATATTTATTTTTAATTTATTATACTATATTGATCCCGTTAAGGGGGAAATTTGTCTCTGCATTTGACCCATCCCTGTATATAGCCGGGGAGCCATTAGGGGTTCAGTTGCTCAGGTACACTTCGACACGTGACACGTCCCAGTGGAGGATCAAACCGTTGACCTTGCGGTTAGCAGACAACCCTCTTAACCCAGTGAGCTACGGTCGTCCAAATATATGCCCTGAATTTAGTATTGAGCACCGTTAACCATTCCTTGAACTCTTGGTGGTCAAGTCTTTGCCGAGTTCTGCAGATACTTGCAAATCCAGGATGTTTTACCTTGTTGACAAGTAAGCAACCTACTCCAGTCCTATTACGTTATACTGTATGATCTTTGGTCGAGAAATCAAAATCTACTAGTGATGAACGCCATCTCCTCCATGGATGTCACCCCCCCGGCCCAACAGCTAAAGTCAAGAAGAAGCTTTCTCAGCCATGTCCAGCCCCGAACAAAGTCTCGGGAAGAAACCAGAATCCAACTCTGGAGGGAAAAGCTTGAGAATGACCCTCCTCCAACTGTCATGGGAATACCCCCCACTGAAAACCTTCCCCCTGGCCCAGAAGCACCATGGGCTCAATGGAAAACACTAAACTGCCTCAGAACGAGAACGGGACGATCAACAGCTGCTCTGGTCAGATGGGGCTACAAGGCTGGCCCAACCACCTGTGACTGTGGAGAAGCAGACCATACTATGGAGCACTGCCTTGTCTGCCCTCCACTACGCAACCCTTGCAACTCAAAAGACCTTGCAGTGTTCAATAACAATGCAAAGGACTGTGTAAAGAAATGGGAAACTGTCATATAACCACCACGCTTCAGTGAAACGAAAAGAAGAAGAATCTTTGGTTTTAAAGTTATTCTTTGAATTTTCTGTTGTTCACTGACTTGTAGAGTCAGAGAGAGACTCTCTGGGTAATGTGGACTTCAATTAAACTGAAGTTGAAGTTTCGCTGCACCCAAGTTTGGTAATTCAAGGGAAAAAAAACAACATTTTATTCCAGAGAAAAGTAATCTAGGCTTTAACTGGACCCACCTCCAAATCTTTGAAGTTCTCCATCAGACATTGTTTCTCTGGAATTGAGTCCAAGTGGTCCAGGGCTACTCTGGTGTTCTGGAAAGCACACACATCAAATCAGTTCATTTACATCACCATATTCGTTTGCATTGTCTGACATTCATATTAAGTCATTTAACTCCGGCCATTTCAATCCACACAACTACAAACATGACTAACAGCAAAGAGATTTAACGGAGAATCAATACAACATCTGCATTGTGCTGAAACCATAAAACATATTTCAAGAGATTCTTTGAATGAGGTTCAAAGAAACCAGGAGACTGAAATCAGGAGGATATGCAGGAGACTGTAGCTCACAGCATTGAGCCCACAGATACTGTTTTAGTGTAATAATTGTATTCATCAAACAAAGAAATCAAGGAAAAACAGCAAACACAATTACCATCAATTACCATTTAAGGGGCAAGCTGAAAGCATTAGGATGCAACAACAAAAGAGCAAATGGAGAATTATCCACAGGTTAATACTGGGGCGACATCACAATTCCCTTAATCGTCTCTCCCTTTCCCTCACGTGTCTTTTCCTCTTCCTCACTACTTCTCACTTCAGACTGAGGGAATGATGAAAGTGAAATGAGAAGTCCATCCCAGTCAAGGGTCACCTGAAGCAATGATTACTGATGACGGCTGCACAGCTGGATCAGCTGTCCGTGGGCTTTAACTGCACGTTACTGATGCCTTTGTATTTGCAGAGATAATGGGATGAACTACCCAAAGAACAAGGGTGCACAGCTGATGAATCATTTGTGTCATGAGCATATATTCTTCCTTTAAAATAAACTGTATGATAAGTATTCACACATGCACAACAAACCTGCATTTAGACGGTGTATGGATCAAGTGCATTTGTAAATATATTACTTAATAATATATTATGCTTAAACACTTCAACACACAATCTACAATGTTGGTAGAACTCAATGCAATATGTTGACAAGATGCCATTATTGTCAAAAAGCAAACCAAAGTCATTGATAATATATTTATAAGTTGTGTTTTTCTGTATGTTCCAAACACTCATAGTTTATCTACAGCACTTTAAAGGTATCATGTTGAGCCACAACATTCTTATCCACTACTAGTGACGCTATGGAGCAATGTTTCTGTAAAATGTGCCAATGTTGTCTCACTCTCCAGTAGTTTGTGATGGTAATATAAACAAAATGTATGTAAATAATGCACAATTGGAAATATATGAAAAAAAATGCTTTGCAAATGTTTAACAAGGAAGGAAACTAAACACATTTATTAAACCTCAAGGATACAAACAATGCGATTCAGTGTGAAAATAACTCCCCATGGCACCTTTAATTCAACGCTTGCGTGTCACGTTGCCTCCCCCTACCTCTGAAGCTCTTCCAGAGGTAGCGTATTTAGCGATGTATTGATGAATTGCAGATTGATTGTAAAATACTGAGGACATGGATTAATGGTGGAAAAGTGGTTTATGCTGTAAAGGTATGATGGATTAAAAAGGCCTGCCGACCTTATAGTATCGGCCTTAACCACGTGGCTACAGGAAGCTGCCGACACATTCCCTATTCAAACTGCATAGTAACAGACATGTCATAGTGTCAAAAGCTAATTGAGGACTTTGTTACAACACACTCAATCTTTAATGAAGATTAAGTACCTACTCCAGCTCCACTCCATTCTATTCATCCCTCCACCGCATCTTTCAATGGCCTTCCCATTCAGATGGAGCATTTAAGCATCAAAAGAAGTGGTAGTTACAAGGCGTCCCGCTGATGCTGCACTGACGTACGAGTGAGGCTCGCTGGTCTATCCCCACCACCGATGCATCCTGCCGCTGTGCTGGGAGCAGATAGTAGTCCGAGCCCTTTCCTCTTCTTTCTCACAACAGCTAATTGGAGGTTGGCCAAGCGTGCCACATAATTGTGATGAATGGACAGTTTTACTTATTTATTTTTTCAACGGGGTAAGAAGAGCTTGGGTCAATATAACCGTTCAGCGGCACTAAGTAATTTGGGGTAACGTGTAATAGCTGATTAAGGACGTTAGTGGTGACCAACAGCAGCTTGGATGATGATGTCAATACTGTATTGTCAGTACAGCTCGGTTCTTAACCCCATCAACAAGACTTATGATGATTAACAGAGCTGTGAGCCTTGACTAAAGCAATCATTTCTAACCCAGGGTCAGCCTCTATGGGTTTGCTAAACAAACAGAGCCGACACAGCAGCATCGAATCATACTGAGAGTCAGCACAACTTCTATTCTAACAACTCCAGGGCATCTCATTCCTCCACCTTTTCTAAACCTGAATTTACATACAACTGTTTTCATCACTTTGATTAGAGAAATAAAACCTTACCATCTCCAGATCCAATACACGGTCCTGAAAAGACACACAAACACAGCAATGTTGCTTTATATGCATAGAAACCTTAAGAACCAATTCCAAAGTAATGTTGAACCTAACCAAATGACTCCAGATAACTGCTCATAACGGTAGATTAGCAGAGAGAAATAGAGTGTGCCAACAAGGAAGGAAAATACAGGGTCTCCGAAGAGTCTGTAGCACACAACAAGCTCCTTATCACACACACACTCACACAGACACACACCGCTCTCACCACTCATCCAGCTCCTGACTGATCTTCCCTCTCTAATGATGCATAAGTGATGCTATGCCTCTTATCTGCCACTCAAACACACACCTGCTCTACCCCTCTGCCTGTAATGTGTTGATGGTTAGTAACAAGGCTACTTTCTTTCCCTCAGCCCACCCGTCAACAATTTTAGATTTTTTTAACTCGTCAGCATCCCTCACTCTGTCTTACCTCTGTACATCTCTCTCTCTTCATCCTTCATAATTAAAAGCTTGGCTGGGTCTGAGAGGGCTGATTAATTGCATGCGAGCTCTGGCAGGTGCCATCATGCAGCCACAGATGGGACCCCGGAATCCAACACACACCCACACACACAAAAATGCTTAGCAGACATTTTAGTGTGTGTTTGAGTTTGGCTGTTTAATGGCGAGTAAAGGGTCGGTGAGGCACTGGGGGCCAGTTCAATCCAGACTAGGTGAGTTGGTGGCCTGCCAAGTGTAGATGCTGCTGTACTGAGAGACAGAGACAAGGCCTCTGGCGGCTTTTAAACACCAAGGCCTCGTGTCTGCAGTAATTAGCTACTTGTCCAAGCAAGGCTGCAAGCAGTCTGTCAGGCCCACGGCTGTGCACCACATCACAGGACTCAGATAAGCAAAGAAGAATTTGAAGTAGATGTGGGGTATAAATAAAAATCGTACCAGCTGTCTCTTTTTGGCAAAATAAGACCAGCTGGATATTAAAAAAGCTCTACACATGAACAAACAGATAAGGATGGATGAAGATATAACATGCTAACCTGAAGGCTCCTCATTTCCTCCTCTTTCCTGCGACTTCTCTCCAACAGCTCTGAAAGACACGTTACTGTTGATGAGTTGAGGGAGAGCTACATGACCCAGTGTCAAAGGATTCCACACTTTGTTTTACAGGCCTTTTCTGTCCTACACACCTTATTTCAACCATCTAACCAAAAACATTAAAAAAAAAAACAAAACCTTGACTTAAAGACAAAAGGAACCATCATTTCCTATGACTATGTCATTTGGTATTATTGGAAAAATAGAGACATGGATTTGAAACTGTTCAGAACATTTTTAGCCACATTTATACTCATTCATTTATTATTGCAAACTTTATTCTTCATATGTTGAATTGTATGCTTGCCTGTAGACAAAGGTCAAGGAAGTGACCCTCATAGCAGATGGTTGTCCATTTGTTAGATTTGGCAGCAAATGCTGTAACATTTTAGAACTTCGGCTTCTTTTTGTTAAATTGAAAAAGTGAAAAAAATAGTTTTTGTTGTTCATTGTTTTGTTGTTCATTATCTCCTCTTAATGAACACATACATGAACATTTGATTTCAGTTCAATAAAAAGGTGGAGGGAGCTACAGCAGTGAACAATGTGGCCATGAGTGAATCACAGAGTGATAGAGAGAAGAGTCCGGTTACAATGGCTAACTGTACCAATATGGTTGGAAGGTGCTGATCCGCTGGTTGCCAAGCAGCTCATGAAAGAGTCAGTAAATGTGAAGCGAGAATGAATCGACTGAGGCCAACAAGCTACTAAGAGAACAGCATGAGTGATCTGTCGGAGCCACCGTTGTGTTCCTTTACACGTTCAGCTGACTAAAGAGGCTTCAGGTTAAGATAACGTGGAGATTTATTCGTCTGTATTTTAGCTAGTTTATAATACTTTAACGCTAAACGAATGCTGGATAATGTTACAACCAAACTTTTCTTCACTTCCCTGCAGTCAACAGGCAGATCTACAGGAACAGAGCTACTCTGATATTACAACTCAAATAGTGAAAGTTTTTGACACACTAACTCAAAATACCTCCACTCATTAAATCCATGCTCTACTTCATAACCAAGGTGGTTATTTCAAAGCAAGCAACCAATTAGCCTGTTTGGAAATGACCTCCGCTAAGTGTATTTCACTGATGTTTGTGATCGTGAGTAGCCCCAAGCTGCCTGTTGTTTTCAGGGGCAGATCTAGAGATTTGGAGCCCCAGACAAATGCTGCCTTGCTTTGCTTTTCATTTCTTTATCAGGAAATGTTGGGATGTGGAGTGGTAAAAGTTTGTTTCTAAAGTAAAACTATTAATACTTCACAGTGAAAGTCCTGCATTCAAATGTTTACTTCAAGTTAAGAGTGAAGGAGAGACGTTATGAGCACAGGTATCTGTTCAAGGTGGAGCTTTACATTCTAATAAGATGCTGGACAGTTAAATGAATAATATAGCATCATATTTGAATTGTTATATTTTGTGAGTTAAATCTGAATCTGTGAGTAATCAGTAACATTCAGGTAAATGTACTACAATATTTTCTCCTGAGGTAGAAGTACAGAGTAAGTAGTACACAGTTGAGTTGCATACTTTTTGAGTGCTTTGACTGGGACCATAAAGTTTTATCTTCCAACTCTATCACCAGAACAATGCATTGAAGGTTTCTCATGGAGTTGAGAATTGCTTCTTTACAAAATATCTCAGACATTGTAAACAATAAATATCTAAAACAAAGTATTTGTGCCATTTCATGGGGTCCTTAGCAGTTGTTTAGATTATTATAAGTGAATCACATTCACACAGATACTTTCAGCAATAGTGGGACTTATTATGTGAATGGACCCCACCGTCTGAGCCCAGCTCCACTGATAATGATTACACCATCCTACCAGCCAAACCCATTCATAGGTCAACTTCTCCTGCCAAAATCTAGTCCCGGTCACTAAACCTCCCAGCATACGAGAGAAAAGCCTGCTCATGCAATGAAAGCAACTCATCTCAATATGTTGGACTGCTTCAAAGACACTTTGCTGTGAGAGGATTATTTGTACAGAAACACAAACTCTGCTTGTGTTTGTTGTTGATTGCAACACATTGTTTTGAATTACAATCACAGGTTCTTTGCTTAATGAGCTGTTGAATCAAAGGAATAACTCACTTCATTTAGCAATAGAGTTAGCACTTATTAAGCAAACGCCAAAATATTTACCCAAGTTTATTCTGCTGGGCGTTATGCTGAACAGAATAAACTTTATGCGAACTGTTTCAATACAACGGTGGCAACATAGTATGGGAATAAGAAAGAGAGCAAATGTCCAAAAACATTTTATCTGTATTTATTGTCATGAAATATAATAATAAAGTATTGTTTTTCCTATACTTATAATGCCAACTTCTTTGTTGATAAATGAACTGTTGCACCATTTATGATTGAAACACGACTAGAAGAACAGAGAATCAGACACAACTCTTTAATCATGCGGGAAGCTCTCTATTAAATACACAGTAACATACTGAAGTCCCTTTACTGAGAGCATGACGTCTTACTGGGATTGATCCTTTTCCGTTCCACTCATTGGCTGTTCCCCAGTTCTGGATCCATCTGACTGCACTGACCGACACACTTGATTTACATCTGTAGCCACATATCTGGCTATGGAATACAGCGACTCCAACCTCTGGTTTCAGCTAGCCTGTTCAAATGAAGACAGAGTTGGTAGTGGCAGTCCACTGTTGCTGACTCACAGCTCAACTAAAACCTGGGGTAGGTCCCATTATACTAACACTACTGTTATGGTGGATGGTACATGGACTGTACTTGTTTAGCACCTCGCTTGTCTTCCGACCACTCAAAACACTTTAACACTACATGTCATCACTCACCCATTCACACCCATTGCAAGTGATGTGAAGTGATGGAAAACACAGACTGCAACCTCAATCTGACAGTAATGAATTCACTGTGAGACAAGTACTGTACATCACACAATGTTCTACAGAGTGCTGGCTTTAACAGTTCATCTATGAGATGAGCAGAGAAGTAAGAAAAGTATATCTTATGAGAATTATCCACTCCAGCTGAAAAACACAACGACACGATGGACAGTGGATTGTCTCTGTGTCCATGTCTAACTATACCTCTCTCTATGGTCTCTGTGTCCTTTAAACTCTCTTTCTCTCTGTTAATGGAACACAACTTAGGCCCATTTCCCTGCATTGTTCAGATGAAGCGCTAAAACAAGTTGTTCTTCCTCTGGCAGTTACAGCTCATTAGGAGAAATTCACTCAAAAATGGGACTCGAGACGGGAAAAAACAAGTCCATGTTCCACAGAAGTTCTCAAAGTTCACACACATTAAGATGCTTTTTCAAACATTTGTAATCCTAAACAGACAGGCCAGTGTGCACGGTCTAAAAAAACAACGCATCAGATGCAAAGGGAACAGGCACAGGCAGCCATTTTAACAAGCACCAGTGACAAAAAAACCTTCAGTCACTTAATTAGTTACTGCTTTTTATGACGGTGTGTTTGAATTCAATTAACAAAGAAAACAGGAAGTCAACGTATGACTAGGTTTAATCAAAACCACTATTGGTCCAACAGTCAAGGAATAACTCCATTTCCATTGAGAGCTTGCTAAGTATTCACGCTGTTTCCCAACTGATAATTCAACAGTTCTTGTTCAATGCTTCCTTTAATCAGGTATTAGCTGCCCAACAAAGAACACATAGCCTAATTAGTCTCCTATGATGCTGTGCTGTTATATAGCGTGGTTTTGCTTTGATGACGATAGTACCACCGCTGGAGCAAAACAAACACTACACAAATCTATACCCACATATCATACCCTCAGAGAAATCAACACAAAGGTATGTTTTCTAATTAATAAACAGCGTTTGTGTACGTACCTCTCTTTTCAGAGCCGAGGGAGTGCAGCAGCTTCTCCTGTTGGTCCAGGCGCTGCAGGAGAGCCATCTGCTCTGAGTCCCGGCTCTGCCTGAGGGCCTTCAACTGATCCCTGGTCTGTTGTTGCTGCTTCCTTAAGCACTGCTCTCTTGCGGTGCCCTCCCGCACCTCCTCACACAGCCAGCGGATCTTGGTCTGGGTGGTTAAGTGAATACAAAATCAATGGTGTGAAGTAGGATGGGCTTCACTGGTACGTATGAATTGGTACATATGGTAAAGGTTTTAATCAAGACTTAAGGGGATCAGGGCATTAGGAGGGGGAACCAATACACTAAGCCAGGCGGCAACCTCCGGTTCTGAAAAGTGAAGCTAATGCGGAAGTTTCTTAAACTTGCATTCTCTCTAGTGACCATCAGGGGGCGACTCCTCTGGTTGTATAGAAGTCTATGAGAAAATGACTCTACTTCTCTCTTGATTTATTACCTCAGTAAACATTGTAAACATGAGTTTATGGTCTCAATCTCTAGTTTCAAGTCTTCTTCAATACAGCATGATGTTCATTTAGTACATTATGGTCCATTTAGAGTCAAACAGACCATAAACCAGGGTATGCTTTAGGGCGGGGCTACACAGTGATTGACAGGTCTCTACCAGAGCTGTATACAGTGTCTCTAAGTCACTCCTCAATCAAAATATGGTCACTTCTGTTCATTGGTTGCAAAAAGCCAAGATGGCGACGGCCGTAATCCAAGAGGGCGAGAGACAAAACTCGAGGCTTCAAAACGGCAGTCCACAAACCAACGGGTAAAGTCATGGCGACTACGTCAGTGCAAATGAGTGTAAGTAAGTCACCTTAACTGTCCGATATAAGAAAAGCAAGACAGAATTCTGTTTTCCCTTTAAAGCATCCTAATTGCTCTTCTATCTAAAAGGTTCTTTGCCCCAGTGCCACCAGGCTGCCAGTTTACAATTCTCTGGAAATCTCTTCGAACACAAAACATAGTCCATCATTATTTTATCATTTTGACCATGGTGTTAAACTCTATGCTCAGAAAAGAGTCAAAATGAGTGTGCTAAAAGCTCAGTGGCCCAGTCAGAGTAGTGTGGAGCGTACAGTCAGCAACAGGGTATGTAAATGAGTTAAAGGGTTGTTACGGCCATGTAAAGGATTGGTTCAATGTGTATTCCAGCTGAGTTCTACAAGCCTGTAAATCATGCTTAGATTTAATAACATCAAAACTGCTAACTAAGGAGCTAATTATCTCGCTTGTTCTCTGGCGTTTTATTCTTGTAAATGCACAGAGCTCTGAAAGCATTTCTGACAGGAGACATACATTATGGTGATAAACACTGTGAGTTGTGCAAACACATTTTAACAAAGTATCATGCATCACAGTCATAATTCCATGTTGTATTTGTACAGTGCATCATTACAATACTAAATGGAAACTGATCTGTCTTGGAAAGAAACCAAGGGACAACTATTACAGCATGAAGGCCACACATTAAAGAAGAAGAGCCTCTCAGAAGAGCCTCACTAAAGCACAACATTGTGATAACCATGATGCTGCCATAGAGGGATGAAAGCCACTGAAATAGTGCACTACGACTGGACTTCTTAGGGTAGTGCAATTTACTATTGTCCTTGATAATTATTATGGAGAGACATTCTGTCACAAATCCCTGAACTTCACAGTTTCATTCTGATCACTGCAGACTCTCAGCACACAGCAGTGCTCAGCTGCTGTCCTCGACTATAAATAATGCTTTACTGAGAGGTTATGCCACGGTAACATGTTGGTTTAAACAAGCAGAAATGCAACCATATGTGGTTGCTAAGATTATTTTAATTCCACAAAGACCAAATCACACTGTACATAGACTATGCTGTCCTCTTACATTAATCTTCTATATGGTGTCGGCCTGGGAATGAGCATGATTTCATTGTAACAGTGTCACGTGCTTAATCTTGTGCTTTCTCAATTATATAATTGATTATTTCGAGCAAATCCCCGTAAGGAAGGCAGCACATGTAATAATCATACCTTTGTCTCAGCTAGCCAGCGGTGGGGGTCTTTCACTAATCCAGGTTTCTGGGAGATCGCCTGTCAAAACAGCACAGAGATTAATGCATGTGTGAGCTGCCTGTGTAAGCATGCATTACAAAACATTCGGATCGTTAAAGAGAACTATTTCGGAAAGGATTGCAAATCCAAGAGATTATGTAGTTAGGCTTCTATGCAGGTTCAGTAGGTTGTCTAAATTGACAGAAATATATGGAGGGGCATCAGAGGAGTTACAAAATGCAGAAAGTGTGACGTGGATGGACAAACAACAGGATCAATATCAGAACTGTTGTCAAACCCTTCACTTTTGTGAAGAACGGCTTCTGCCAACTTAAATTGGCGTGTGTGTTGAACAGCCTCTGACACAACACTGCACTTGTGCACACACAGAGGTTGTGTGTGTCATCAAAATGAGCTCTCAGGGACTATGTTCTATCCTTCCCAGAGCTTGTCAGCATCAGCAATACAAACTCCTAATGACTGCCGACACACACACAGAAACACATGCTTAAGATAAAACCCAGTCAGATACACAGATAAATAGTCACATAACTAGAAGGCCCTTAAGTCGAGAGCACGCCTGCGCCAACACTGTGCAACTGTTGAGATGTGCCAGCTCCACATGTGGAACATTCACTAAAGGTTAACAATCTGCTCTATGCTTCATTACCTGCCTGTTTCACATGAGGAGATGCACACGTGCATGCCAGTTCCTGAAATGGAACGTTTTAAGCATTCTGGTTTATCATTGTAACCCCATGTACACAGTCAGGTCTGCGTTTGTACAGGGGCCGTTAGGGCTGCACTGAAACCACTGCACAAGGTTTTGGAAAAAGTGTCTTTGGAAAGAGTTGCAGCTATCCTATGTTTACTAATGGCTCACACACAACTAAGTGGACATCCATGCCGAAAACAGCCCTGTGTTATAACAACGGAAGGGGCTGCGTGGGTGGGTGGGGGGGGTGTTGCATCAGGTACCAATGAAATGAAGTAGGTTCCAGGAAGTCCAGTAAACGAGCCATGAATATGGAGGCCTGTGTTTGTAACACAGACACAGGATTGTACAACTCAGGAAAGTTATCATAGCGGCAATGATCTTATCTTTAGGTCAGAATACACTGTTCATGCTACAAAGTTTAAATGTCATTAGTTCTCATAAACCAAAGTATTCAGGGGTGTTACCAAAATTGTTACAATTCATCCCGACAGAAACATAAATGTGTGTACCACCTTTCATAACAATCCATCAAATAGCTATCTATACATTCACTCAAACTTATAAATGTCCACCTCATGGTGGCGAATGTCTGTACCAAATTCCATGGAAATCCATCCAGTATTTGTTGAGATATTTCATTCTGGACTAAAGTGGTGAACTCACCAACTGACAGCGCCAATCCTAAAGCCACACTGCCAGTGAGGCTAAATATTCTATGGGGTTAACATGGATTAATCCAAAGGTACGGGCCTATTAGATGAAAGCCATATGCTCCTATGGAATATGAGAAGTAAATAATTGCTACTTTGCCCATGTCAAACCTTTCCAAAAGCTTTTGTGTAAATCCATTAATAGGGAGCGGTCCTCCCAACACACAGAGAGACAGAGCACAACCAGAACTCCCATACATAGGTCACAACTAAAAAGACAGAAGACATAACAACCCAAATTCACACGGACAAACTGTCACACAGCCACGAACAAAGTCAACAAAAAGTACCACTGGTTTTATTTTCTCATGTACACCCTTGTGGCAAGGTGTTTACCCATGATCAACAGACATGGAAGGCACTCAGCAGGATTGTTTTTTTGGACCCTTTATGTCCCGCGCCTCGGCAAACAACATCGTCACTGCAGAGGTGTCAGGCAACATTTTCCAGCTGTCATTCAAAAGCAGATCCAAGCAAAACGAATATCCCAAGTTGTTGCCACGGCAGCTCAAAGTGCGGCAATGGAACACTGCTGTGCAGAGGTCTCCGTCTCGGGGAGTGTACAAGCGCGTGGCAGAGCGTGCATCAGTGTGGGAGGATGAAACATGCCTCTATGCCTCGTGCTCACTTCACTCTTTGCCGAACCATCAAAGGCAGCTCGCTGCAGTGGCAGACAAAAAGGAGGTGAAACTGCTGAAAACTGAACAAGTAGGCTGGGAGTTGAAAGTGCCGTCTGTGGGGTTGAAGTGAAAGGAATGCCACTATTTTCTCAGCAGCACCGCCGTAGAATCCAAGTGTCTTCCACGGCTAATTTAAATGTGTGACTGCGTGGTTTGTACGTCTCTTTCAGAATGCGAGTACATCTGTGACTGGGAGTCTGTGGTTACAGTTTGTTTGTTTCACCCCCCGCTGAGGAAATGGTAAAGATGGCAAGGTTTAGAGAGAAGCAAAAGGTGGAGATGTAACAGCAAGTGGAAAGGACAAAGCCAGATGTTTTTGTTGAGATTATGACTGCTGAGGCATTTTTCTTTATTAAACAGCTTAAAGTGAAAGGAGACAGGAACGACGATGTTTAGGGTTGTACCGAATGTCAATTGTTTCACCTTAAAAGCTTCTATTGAGGTTTTAGAACTAAGATTTGAATGCCTGTCGCCATATTTAAAAACAGATTTTGGGTGATTGTGGCTGTATAAATTCACGGTGCTGTTAGATCACTGCCTCACTTTGTGTGCAGCAGGCGAGAGAGCAAACTGTTTTCTGACCACAGGGAAAATATTGTTTTTAAAAGGACAACAAATATGGATTGAAGAAGAATTTTTTTGTTAGAAAAAACATGCTGTGAATTTTGGAAATTATTACATTAATTTTGTTTTCAATAAATTCGCACTTTTAGACTGGAGTTCTTGGAAATGTTTGAATTACATGAGTTGGAAACAAACTATGAAGCCGCTACTGGAATCTAATTCTTAAAACAGTATAATAATAATAATATGAGTGTAGCCTGATCTTATACCGAGTTGAGAATAAATGAATAGACATGCAACAAATTAAGAAGCTGCACAGCATTCAAATGTCAATTTTGAATTGTGCTGTCAACCTTCTGAATGAAGATTCAAACTGTTCAGCACAGCCCTACTGATCTCCCAGGATGCACTCACACACAGAACTTCAGTTACATGGTGTGTTCTCACTTGAGCCAGAAGACAGGGAGGTAACTAACATTAGATTCCCCATGAGGTTTAAGTATTTAAGGTAAAAAAACACCTGTCAAACATGACATTAAAATGTAGGTTCTAGACCTGTTTGAAGATGTGCACTAACTCGTTGGTGAACCGGAAAGTGGTCTTAGCAATTTAAAATCTTCCTTTCATCAACTGCCAACAGCCAGTAAACTCCACATCTCTGATATGACAGTGCTCTACCCCTTTTAACTTTCCTTAACTTTCAATGAAGCGCTACTCTGTCTTACAACTTGTTGCATTAGTGCTTCTAAAGAGAAGAAGGGTATCATGAGGTATTTATTTCAGCCTGTTCTGTTCCGTCATTAGCCCGTTACCAGTGCTATTTAACGACATAATACATCAACAAGCACTTGAGCAACACTTCAAAAGAGACTCGGAGACAACATAACTAGCCACGTCATATTCTTGCTTTTGTCACACGTAGTTTGAACTCAGCATTGGGACTTATTTCAAACTTTAACACTTAAAGCAAAGTGAGATGATCTTAAAAGTATGCACTTCTATGCAGCTTTTACCTCAGTGTTCTGGTTCTCTGGCCCACACACGAACTGAATATTGAGTTCCACAACTCTCACCAACCTTCCCAAATACTGCTAAACTGTATGCAGCCATTCTCAGGTGAGTGTCTGCTCCTTGCCGAGCATGCACTGACAAAAAGCTGAAGTAAACAAGCAACTGGTCCAGAACGTTCTCAGAGTTGGTGGACCATCAGAGCTAAATAGCGAGTCAATATTGGACATCTCCAACGGAATGCTCATGTTGATCTGTGTCTGCTGGGGGAGTAAACATGTTCACTAACGAGCCAGTGCTGTGTCGGCGTCTGTGAGGGTGTTTTGAATCCCCAGAGGGGCCAGCATTGATATATGCAGCTTTAAACACACACAACAAACCAAAGTAAATACCTGTAGCTTGTCTTCACCGTTCTTAGCCAGGCTGCGACAGGCTGTATCTAGTTCCTCACCCATGGAGGTGAGGACTGCCTCTCGCTCTGCTTCCATCCGAAACACCTTCTCCTCCAGCTTAACGAGCCCGGACTCTGAAGCGCGTCTCCTCTCACCCGACCTGACCTGTGGAGGATGGGAGAGAGCCGAGCAGCGGTGGATTCTAATTAGCCATCGCTGTCTGCTGTGTTCAGTGTTGTTATTTGAATCTCACAAGGCACTAGAAAGATATTAATTACAGCAAGTTCTCTGTAAATGAGTGGAGGTCTGCTTGTTACAAGATTAATTCTACAGTCGACTCGATAATACACATGCAGAAAGACAGACACAGCCTAGGCATCAGAGAGCCATTCACTTTCCACTCACACAAACAGACTAGTTAAGTTTCCTCCTCTGACCTGCACCGTCAATAGTTTCAGGGTCCCTACCAGGACACAGTCGCTCAATATGTCCGAGGCACAGGAACCCACTGATCAGTGCTGCCCAGGGGCTGTGGATCATTATCCTGTCTCTGGGATGATAAACCACCCATGTTACATTAATAAGAGCCCCTATTCCCATTCACCCAATTTTAAATCAATACATGGATCCCCACAGAGCCCCATGCGACTTATCAGGGGCCTGTGAGAGAAGTGAATAGGGTTTCAATACTTCATCTGCTGCTGTAAAACACCGGGGGCGTATTGATAGGGCCCCTTTAAAAATAGTGCTGATTTGGCAGCACTTAACCTTTCAAACCATTCGTAGGTTTATATGATCACATGACCTTACAGTTATCCTAGATCTGCCAGGAAGGAAGTGAGGAAAGTAGTGTCTTTAAAATGTTAACGTGATGCTTCCTGTCGCGGTCGTACTTTATCCAGCATTCGTTTACAAAGTAAATACCTTACTGACCGCTGCATGAATAGCCAGTCCTTTACACTAGAGATTATGTGTTATCTTTACATAAACAAATGTCTGGTGTTTTTCTCCTTGTGTGCAACATAAATGGCTTAAAATAAGGTGCCAAAGTTACAATATGAAAGACATTCAGTGAGGAGCATGGTTCTATTAAAAATACAATGGATGCTGATGGTACTCATGTCTACAAGTTTAGTTGTCTTTCCTGTCAATGTCCTTGGACTTGGACTTGTCCTTGGACTTTATCTGCCACGATTAATTAGAATCAGCATAAATATTATTGGAAGTTTCGCCGTTTTCAATGTTAGTCAGTATGTTTGAAAAACTTGGCAAATAAGGCAGGGCTTACTTTGTCATCCAGTTCCTGTTTGAGTAGCTGGTACTTTCTGTGGAGAAGTGTGTGTGCCTGGTCTTTTGTGCTCAGCTGTGCTGCCAGCTTATCACACTCATCCTTCATCCTGTCCAACTTGATGCGCAGCGCCCCACACAGCTCCTTGTCTGAGGCTGCGTCTGCCTGGGAGAGAATGGTGTGTTTAAGGCCAATAATCTGAGATAATAAGGACTGATGGTTTATCTGCTGCAAAAAAGATCTACTAAAAGCAGGTCGCAGTTTGTTTTTCTGGGATGTTCAAGCTCTAAAATATACAGGGAGAATGATTACATAGTGCACATACATTTTCAAAGTAGCCATTCTTTTGACATAAATGCTGCTTTGTGGATCATATGTACAGAATGACAAATATGCCAGTGAACCCTAACAATTTGTAAAAGAGCTTAAGTCAAAACTAGCAGGTACTGGGTGAATTCACAATAAGGTCTGACATGACATTCTGTGCCTCACAGAGAATATCGTGTAAGTGAACGGGTAAATGCCATTCCAAGACTCTGAAATCAAGTCAAATCTATCTCAAATGGCAAATCTAAATCCTTAATTCATGTCTCAGTCCAGCTGAAGCTTGCAAAGGAAAACCCAGCCTCAGACATAAGCTGTCTATCTACAATGATCATATCACCACACAGCTGAAGATATCGTAAAGTGGAATGGACAACAATGGCTGAGGACTGGGAGTGACAGGAGTGACACAAACACAGAAAAAAACAGAACTGCTGGAAGTGAGAAGAGAGGAAAAACAGATGGAAAATGCTGAATGAGAACTGGAGGGAGGTAGTAAGAGAGGGATTAAGACAAAGAGAGACAGCGAGGGAGAAGATAGAGTGAGAGGACAAGGACAAGAAAATAGGAATATTTCTAGCTTTTTCTGACAGTTGACGGTATCAAAATCGTAATACAGGCCTCTGGCTATGCTATGTGAATATTGGGTGGGCTTCTTAGGGACATCTGCAGCACCCGTAGGCTGGTACTTTAAAACATTCTAGCAAACGCCCTTGTCCTTACCGCGCTGGGAAATGACACCATTACAATGAGCTATGTCAGATATTAATGCCATTCAGCAGCGCTAATGGGCTAAGCTCAACCATATCAGGGAGGACCATGCCCCTTAAGAAACAATGTACCCGGGAGGGCTCATCATTGGAGATACGGAAGGAGGGAGGCGGGGAGGGCACAGGGGGAGGAAGTCAAGTGGAATCCCCTATCTCCTGCACTGCCTTGATGAGACTTCTGAGGTCTGATATCGGGGATTTAAATATTCATGCTTGGAGCTTTGGAATGGCCATGAGGATCCACGGGGCCCCACACACCATTAGGAGCTCAGCTATCCTCTATTCACCCGCACTCAGAGTACAGAGCTCAGGCCAATGAGGAAAATTACTCCAAATGAGGATTTTGTCTGTCTCGCTGAGTCGGAAATACGCCAGATGTTGAGTGGCTGAGGCACGTTACCCTATGCTGAATTCGTAGTGTGTGCCAATGATACTCTAAATGTCAATTAGAGTGTGGCACTCTGTGATCCGTGCCTGGGTGCAAAGAAAAAAACATCTCTCTTTGGTTGGGTTATGACCTTGACATCTCCAAAGATTTCAGATTTTCTGTAATCAAATCAACCGTCAACTGCTGTGTCACACATGCACACAGCACAGTACACAGAGAAATAGTACCTCATCATTGATCCATCCTAGCGAGCAGCTACTATACTATATAGCACCCAGGGGGGCTATATCTTTTAGGGGGGGGGGGGCATTTTGTGTGTCTGTGTTTTAATGCCAGCTTAGTCCTAAATTCGAATACACATTTTCACAATTGTGGTATTAGACTTGATCTAACCATCATATGAAGCTTTTTCTCGCTCCTGTAGCTCTGTCGCTGCCTGGGCTTCTTAAAGCTTTTGAGGTGGTGAAGTTAACATGTGCATGTACAATAAGCCACACAATGGAGAGATTTATGCCTGATCCAGTGTTTTCTGTTAGTTTCAGGAGAAAGGGAACGAAAGTCAAATGGTGGGGTTCCTATTTATCATTTATCAGAGATCATGAGATTACTTATATCCTATAAAAGATCAAAATATCTTTTTTTTCTTGCCAGATTAGCTCACGGCACACTGAGAAAAAAGAGCAGACGCCAAAACTATTGGTGAAGATGGCGAGCCGGCCGAGTATCACGGGCAAATCCTGAGGCTTCCACTGGGAACCTGGCCTTCCTGCAATATATTGCATTATATTTTGTATTGTCACCTACCTCCTGAATTAAGTGTTTTCCTTTACATAAATAAAAACATTTCTACCATAAATTGGTGCATAACAATTCACCAGAATGCAGGAAATGAAGTGTTAGACGCTCAACATTTCCTAGGGGGAAAAAAATCAACATTGCTTTTTGGCTGCCTGGGAAACTAATGATAATGATATTCAAACTATCCAGGTTCATCAGATCTGTTATTTGGCATTCAATTTTATGCTTTTTTAGTGATAACACAAAATAATAATCAACACAAATATTAAGGGGAGACAATTAGCCTACATTGTAATGAATGGGGCCAGTAGGGACCTGGATAATGGAAATGGGGGCGTTGGCCCAAAACAGGTTGAGAACCACTGGTTTATAACATACAATTATGTATTATCAGAACGGGGTGGGTCAGATTACACATGCACTGTGTATACGACACTTCCTGTTGGCCATCTCACTGCTGCAGAACGTTATCGTGCCTGCACACCAGAGACTGTCTCTCTTGTAATTGTAACAGCTTATTCACTTACCAGCAGCTCTAAAGCTTATAAACACATCTTGTTCGTTCAATCTATACAAAAACTGAAGTGACTATGACAGATATTTCTTGGCTGGGACCAGATGCCAGGCAAGTAGCAGCTGGTTCCAGACCTCTGGACAGGGTCGAGCTAGCTGTTTCCAGCCTTAATGCTAAACTAAGCTAAGCTGGATGCTGGCTCCATATTTACTGTAGAGACATGAGAGACTGAATCATGTAACTAAGCAAAAAGCAAATAAGTAAATTTACCAAATGGCAAACTCTTTAACTGCACATTTCCTTCATGGAATTATACTACTATATATAAAAAGAGCTTACCTTAACCTCCTTCATGTGTGCCTTTATTGCATCCCTCTCCTGGTGGCAGAGCTTGAGCATGTCCTGCACATCATGATACTTCTTTGTCCTGCTGTCCTCCATCATTGCCTTCATGTTGTCCAGTTCTGTCTGATGCACCTCTCTCTCCAGCTGCAGCTGCTGCCCCAGTGCGGCCCGCTCCTCCTGCACTGCTGTCAGCTTGGCCCGTACCTCCAGGGAGCTCTTCTGGAGGTTCTGCTTGGAGCTCTCCTCCTCAGCTAACCTCTGGATTAGCTGAGCATGGGCTGAGGTCATCTGCTTTAAGGCGGCCTGGAGCTCGGCCTGTGTGTCCTGGTCCATCTGGCACCGACGGGCTTGGGTGTCAGCCCTCTGCTCCAGCCTCTGGTTCTCTTCCCTCAGTCTTGTCTGGGCAGCAGCCAGACGTTGAGCCTCCTCCTCCAGGGCAGCGGAGGCCTCCCTCACCTAGGGTTAGAATCTGTTAGAGGCTGATCAAAGCTCTTTTAATGACTCTGTAGCTGAGGTGTCATTATGTTCTTGATTTTAACAACACTTCAAAATGAACATGACAAATTGGTCTGCCAAAATAATTAAATCAAATCTCCAGCCATGCCTGTGGTTAACTGGGATTTTTGCACAAATGCTCATGTGCTTAGAACCACTAAAAATGTATTTTGCAAAACAGAATTGATATGTCTACCTTTGCATGACTTCAATGCTTGCTGACTACTAAAGGTGTCATCATTACATGACACACAGCATACTTCATGGTGGTAGTGTGATACTGTTTGATTTCTACCGCAGTGCTGACTGCTGTCATTTATGAAAAGACAAGTCAAAGTGGTCTCCAATCAATGAACTAGACTTTCAGCCTGATGGAATAATACGACTTCTAAATGCTGACCCACGGTCTATGGTCCTACGAGTAAAACAAATAACATGTCTTTTTTTGTGTCTCTAGTGAGTTGAACGATATTTTCAATTGCTAGATGCTCAATCCCCCATACCTCCCGCATTTCTTGCTCCAGTGATAACTGGCGCTGACGAGTCTCGGACAGCTCCACGTCCTTGCGGTGGAGCTCTTCTTCGCGCTGGGCCAATCGCCCTAGGATTTCAGCGAGCTCCCTGCGGGCCGCCTCAGTCTGCTGGCTCAGCGCCTTCAACTGGGCCTGGGAGCTCTCCTTTTCCCTGGCTGCCTGGAGGGAGAAAGAGAGAGCAGGGGCAAAAGAGGCAGAGAGGGTGTGGAGGGGGGGTGGGAGAGGAGAAGGGAAATGAAGATTGACAAATGAAGAGGAGGCAGAAGATGGTGTACAAAAAGGAGCTCTAACAATAATGATGAGAGCAAGAGAAAGAGTGACAGAGAAACATGCAGTAGCAGCTCTTGCACTGATAGGAAAGCGCTCGCTCTCAGCTCCCTGATAAGGGACAATGGTCAGGTCTGTTCAAGGCAGATTGCTTCTAATACTCTGGCTTTGACTGGAATTTGCAAAGACTTTGCTGTAGCTCAGAACCTAATCATTTAATTGAGCACTTGATTCTCTCCCCTAATTCATTAAGGGGGCAGAAATGATTTTGTAATTAACGTTGAGTAAGCCAGGTGGGAGTCTGTCTGTCTGTCTGTCTGTCTGACTGAGAGGAGCGAGGCTGCTGACTGAGAGTTTGAGGTGACTCATTCAGTTCAAATGGAATGGAAATCACTGGGAGGTGACTAATAATCATTGTCAGCCTTTAATTATTCAACAAAGCACAACCACTGTAAGGTACAGTAAAAAGGTACTCAGACCACTTTACTTCATGTTTGGTTATATCATTATTAAGCTATTAAAAATACAATATTCAAGAGTTCTCATCTGACTTTGATACAAAACCCTCTATGCAATTCAGATAAAACAAAGTATGAAATCAAATGAACAGAGAAAGGCATGCATCCATTTTCATTACTTATTGGTGTGTTTTAGGTATTCACCAGTTCTAAATAGCATTTTCCTTTCATATCTTTCTAAAACTGAGACCAGTTTCTTTCTCTTCATCATAAGAGGACTGCATGTGAACCACATACATATGGATTACAACAGATACAGTATGTGTTCATATCTCCTCTTTCCAATCATTACACTTCAAAGGTGCTGCTTTTGCCAATTGTCCAGTCCATTTCTACTACGGAAGAACTGGACCAGGAAAACTCATAAATAGTTCAACATCTGTATTTCCCCAGTGATAGCAGGGTGTTGATGTTTTTTCTTTTAAATGTTGAGATCTAAAATTAAATTGAATGCGCTCCGTACCCTCAGAACACAGAGCTGCTACACATATATGAAATATAGCATCTGTGTGAAGGTGCGTTAAGACAAAACACAAAGCAGATTGTTCTTTGCGGCACAATTACATACAAGACACAAATAGATGTGAATTTGCGCTAGGCGGCGCAAATACATTTAGACTATCCTGACTTCACCGAGATTCAGAAATGGAGGACAAACTTCTTGGCATCACATGAGGTCACTGGGAGCTCAATGACTCAAAGTCTGTACTATACAGAGACGGCTTGGAGAAGAATGTTATGAACCCAGACACAACAGTTTCTGGTCTATCTGGGTCTTCCACAACACGTATGAGGCGGTGATAGTGTTTATTTCGGTCATGGTTGATGGCGGAATTAAACATTGCTAAGTTATGTAGTATCTATGGACGTGAGCCCCTCTTCCTTTCCAGAGGGAGTCCTCCCATTGGCTGCTGGGGTGAATGTTCGCGAGTTGAGAAATCCTCAAGCGGCCGTATTCGCCTGAGTAACGTGAGGCGAAAGATCCGCTTCATATGAACACACCTTTAACAGAGTAGAAACTGTGTCACTTTCCTACGTTCTGTGCATCCCTGATGCCGGTTGTAGCAGCAGTTTGCTTCCACCTCCACTGATGTGTTCTGACGTCAGTGGGTTGCAGAACCTCAGGGAGAGTTAGGCTGAGATAAGTTTTGTTTTATTCTCGCTGCCAGGGGCGTCGCTACAAATCAGTCTACTGCTGGAGCTGAGAAATGCATTTCAGTAAACTTTATTGATTACTTCCCTTTTTAGAACACACTGTCAAAGTCAAAGCAGGTATGCATGAGCCAGAGTCCACTGTTCAGTGAAGGCAACAAAGACAGTCAGTGTTTGTTGACGTAGCTGCCAGCTGGCTAGCTTTTAGCCTAGCTGAGACAGAGCTGCAGTAGCCCACCAGCACCCAAAAATACCGAGGCAATAAGCTGCAATGAGATTCACCAGTCTGGATTCTGTGAAACAGCTGAGAGTTTTTACTTCGTTCAAAGAAGAGCCAAAAAGAACGACAATTGCCAACAGGAACAAATAAAGCAGCTGACTAAGCAGTTTTGGTTTTTATCTTGACACAGTGCTAGTTTAACTCTAGCTAAGGTGTAATAATCATAGTTTTGCTTTCCTGTTACAAGTGGCACAAGTTGGTTTATTAAACAATGTAACTGTATGTACAATCCATATTGTACATTTTTCATGCAGGCTTTACCATCAAGTAACTGATGTAAAATGCTGATCTGCACCATATGGGACAAACCTTCAGGATATTTCTTTGTCAATATACTTGGTGCTGAAGTGATTTTAGTTTGAATAGACTAAAACTACCATAAACGAAGACTGGACATCCAAATACGTGGATGGAAAATGTAGCTTTCAGAAGGTACTTCATAAATACATACAGGTCAAATAAAATCCCTATAAAATGTGCTTTCCTGAAATCTGGACTTCTTTAAATCTAGTTAGGTAAACACACAAGGCACAGAGGTTGTTGTGCCTCAACATCACAGAGAAACAGCTGAACGGGGTGAAGAAGCAACAAAGGCCGCGATATCTTGACTTTTAGTCCCTAGTTCTGTTCAAAATCCAGACCTTACATTTCCCATAATGCAACTCAAAAGCATCCCAGAAGCCAACGTCTTTCAAACCCTGCACCTCCAGATTGTAATACAGGCTACTTTCTTCTTCTTTTCTGTTTTTATGGAGTCTCAATGCCAAGCTGAGATAACCCTAATGTTTCTCACTTCAAATGTAGTACTACAATTCCACTCCTTGCACTAGTAATATCTTGGCATACAGCCACTTGACTCAATGAGTTGTAAAGATAAACTAGTTTCACATTTTAACATCACATCAGCAGTTCCTTAGCCACAGCTGCTAGTGTAGGCTGTGGTGTCAGAAGTCCTGTAATGCATAAATCTGCCTCAACCGACCTGTGAGGTCTTGTCAGTGTGGCCTTGAGCCTGGGCACTCGCCTCCTCCAGCTCCTTCTGTAGTCTCCTGCACTTTGCCCTCCACTGACGCACAGCCTCCTGGGCCCTGGTCTTCAGTTCATCTCTGCTCCTCGTGCTCTCCTGGAGCAAGGCCTCCGTCTCCCTCCTCTCTGCCTGCCCTCGGCTCTGAAAGATGAGCCAATGTATAAAGAAAGTGTACATTCCTTCTTCATAACCTGAAGCAGTATTTTTTAGCCATGCCAATGCTAAAAGGTCTAACAGGCCTAATTCACAAGGATCTCATGACTGCAGCTTTACAGTGTCTTTACATTTAACCTGTGGCTCAGAATGAAACAGTGCACACAGCATGATTCCAATTCAAATGGTTACTAGAACAAGCATCCTTTGTTTAGAGTCCTTGATATAAATGACCTATACGCTGATGAATGACAGTGAGATGCAATAACCAATACAAAAATACCTGCATCTCCCTCAACTGTTCCAGCATTCGTAGCTGCTGCTCCTCCCGCCGTGCCAGGTCTGATGACAAGTCCTGGTATATAGAAAAGAGAAAGGTCAAGGACATGTGTGTGTGTGTGTGTGTGTGACTACTACTAGTGCTGATGGCAGCAAAAAGACAGACAGGCGGGAGACAGGGAGACATAGGGGTATGGAGGAATGGGTTTAGGGCAGAAAAAGACTGATTTTAAAAGCAAAAAAGCAAATAGGTATGAGAAGAAGAACAGTAAAGAGCGGTTATTATGAGCAAAGAAGAGGACAAAAGCCAAAGGCAGAAAGGTCAAAGAAGGTGCAGACTGTCATGCTGCCCACTATTGGATTATCTGCAAGGCTGGTCTGAAAAGTAGTCTGAAAGGAGAGTTGCACTGGATTAACTTCATTCTTCCTCCACAAGAAAATCACAATCACTTTGAAGTTTCCAGTTTGATTGAAGTCCCCAGTAAGGGCAGGTAAAGTAGCAAAATGTTGTCGGTATCAGTCTATGACTAATACTCCTAACAGCCAGTTAGGAGTATTAGTCATAGACTGATTACTCATAGGCCTATTAGACTGTATATGAATTCAGTCACTGAGAAATTGAATCCTCCACCCTATTCTTCTCATTATACTCATTTACCATTAAAATGAAACATTTCCAACATCTTTTTTTGATCTTGACATAAAAACCATACGAGACGCCCCAGGTGATACATGCAAACACCTTCTTCATCTTTTAACACCTACTCTGCAATAAGGGAAGCGTGGGAGTTTAAACACATTTTCAGTGAGAGAAATATCAGAGATTAGAGGAATGTGCCAATGCTTTAAAGTGCAGCTATTTCTACTAACATTTTATTGATACCCTGCACAGCCTTGAATACCCCTGCTTAGCAAGGGAATATGTTTTGCTTTTATGTCTTGTTACGGTGATGGAAGTGACACAACGCACCAGTTTGCGACTGGCGGTTGATTTCTGATTTCCTATTCCGACTGTCACTTCATTTGACAATTTTAAGAGGATAAAGGGGCATGGAGTTGGCGGAGGATGCGACCACGGATGAGAGGCACCCGACAAACTAAAATAACCCTGCTCAGGGTGGAGACGCTAACAGGGACAAAGTCCATAGCATGCTTCTGGTGTGTTCGTTTGCACTCCAGCTGAGACATCCTGAGTGCATCTATTCTTACGGGTATTCTGCAGAGACCGCCACATGGATGACGAAAGAATGACATGCAATGCCTTCTCTGAATCACTGATGTTATAAGCTCTAGTAGGTTTTGTATAAATACCCACAATCACACAACTTCTCCGATACACACCTCCACCTGTAAGCTGAGTTGGACTCTCTCCTTCTCCTTTCGGTCCAGAGTCCTTTTCAGTTCTTCCACCTCGCTGACGACCGAGACCGTGTGCAGCTGGGCTCGCAGCTCCGCCACTTCTTTCTCCAGGTTCAAACGATCTATACACATGAACACATGCAGGCACATAATCAAGTGTTGTTAGGATTGATCTCTCTACATGTGGAGACAAGAACTGAAGAAGAAATACACTGCAACATCTTTTGAATGAGATGAATATTTGAGCATTTTGACTTATTTTCTAACCTTGCTCTGAATTCGTTATACCTCTTTACCGACTATATAGGGGGTTTATATGCAAGACTCACATGTCAATCACTTCACTTGGGGCAGACCCAGAGTTGGCAGACGTGAACAGAGTATAAATGAAGTGATAAATGATGCGAATGAAGCAAAACTCTCCGTAACAAACACAGATGCTGATATACAAATACTAAATACTATTGTCACTAATGTCATCATTAAGTATTTCCCCATATTTGATACAATCTATGTCAAATTCAGATGTGAACCTAAATCATATTTATTAGTTTTGAACTGCTATAGAACTTTAGACAAATTTATAAGAACCATCAATGTTGTTTTAAACTTTCACTGCTATTTAAGGCCCTTTGATGCTCATAATTCAATAGCATTACAAAAAAAACATTGGGGCATTGACAGGGAATACTTTCACTACAGCTACTCCAAATTTTCTCTCTTAGACATAATGTCAGCTATTTCTTTGGTTACTTAGAGAGTTTTCATAGCAATCTTTTGCACAGAGGATTTGGATGACGGTTAAATGGATGAGTTCCATTTAGGTCCTCATTTAACCTGCATCCTAATCCTCTGTGTCTTCCTGTTGATGCACCTTTCCCTCACCTCCACAGACCAGACTTAGATTCAGTACCTGCGCCTCTCTGCCCACCACTCCCCTCCTCCCTGAAGGTGTGGTTGCCATGTGGCTGAGCAATGGGCTGAGAAGTCTTCAGCTGAAGCTCAGTCTTCTCCTTCCTCATCCTCAGCAGCTCGCCGCGCATGTCCTCCACCTGGGGGTCGCCGGCCATGTAAGCAGAACCAGAGAAAGACATGTGACTGTCTCACAGCGGGCGAAAGGATACGGACGTTCTCTGAGAAGATGCTGCACTGATTATTGTTGTGTCTGCTGAGGTTTACTGTACATCTGCATGTACAATCAGGTAGAGAACACAGAGACACTAACAAACCTGTTGAACAAGGGCCTCTCTGCTATCCTCAGACTGTTCAAGTAGTCTTCTAGCTCCCTCCAGTTCCTGCTCCATCTGAGAAGAGCATAACGATGACAAAGTCAGGACGATACATGATGAGGTAGTGTCCTGGAAACTGATGTGGAGGTGTCAAAGGTTCAGAATGAGCATTACCTATAGTGTATAGCATCAGGTGTGCAGAATTCACAATGTACACAAATTGAGTTCAAGGCAAAATTATGACACCATTAGGATGTTTAAATATTGAATATTCAGATAAAAAGCTTGTAATTAAATAACTGCCTGAGCAAGAATATGAATTTGAACTATTACTTCAGTAAAATGATGCAGGGAACAGGAAGGAACTGTATTAAGGCAAACTTTCATAGCACTAAATTCAAAATACCAACCAAATGTTTTGACTTTTATTTTTAAATGAAAACATTTTTAAACATATTCACCTTGGGTTTCTCCCGGCCTGCTCTCAGTAGCCTGGCTGGAACTGCCTCCTCTCTCTCCTGGGCTTGAACTTGGCGTCTCCCTGAAGTCTACAAAACACAGGCCCCAGCATGCATCATTATAAGAGCGCACACAAAAGAGTAGAGTAAGAATGCAACACGAGAGTGCTATTACATCATGGCATCCCCCCCAATCTCATATTCTTGGTGCCATCATGGTGGATTTGTACAAGAGCTTAGATCCCACTCAATCCCACTCACTCTGAGCGGGCTGCGATGATAAATTACCGGCTGCTAGCAATAACATCTACCCAAGTGACTCATCATCTATTTGATTCACATCACAGCGGGCCCATCGGTGGGGAATAAATGTGCCCTCTGCTCTCCCTCCTCTCCTGCTCTTTAGTAGTAAAAGGGATTATTTTCCTCTTCATGTCCTCATGCTTGTTTATTTACCCTTAATTTCTGGACAAATGCATGATTTCACATCGCCCTGGGCCCTGCTGGTGTCCCATTAGGGCACTACGGAGGAGAGGGATGCAAATGAATTGGTAGCTACTGTCATTACAAAGTGTGTGGAACAGTGTAGCTCCCAAAGGTTATCAGTGTGGATACAGCTACACAGTGCCCCTCTGTGGTGTACTGATGAACTGCAGCAGGCAGGAGAGAAACAACGAAACGCTGTCCTCAAAATAAATGGTGTTATTACAAAAATGAACTAACATTATGCTGATGATGTATAATAAGGTTGATTTGTGTCGCTGAATGGAAGTAGCAACATAAGAGAGCAATAATAGATAATGTGTTCTTTACTGGGACTGTGGGCATCTATTGACTTGGAGTGAATCTAGCTTTGAGTCTACATCCCTAAAGTGCACCTAATGACACACTCGCTCAAATATTAATGCTTTGAAACCAATACACAGGTAACAAACCATAAAAACATGATTGGCATGAAATGCGGGAAAGTAGCAGTTGCTTGCTGAGCGACCATGTGCACTGCATCCAAGTAATTGCCTGGCTGTGGTTTATAGTCTCGTAAAGCAGAGCAAGAGGGCCAGGTGACATAGTGTGAAGGCTGTTTTTAACACAGCAGGGAGGCCTGCAGTGCACCAGAGAGACAACCCTTCAATGACGACTATGAAGTGACCCAACAAGTGCGGTGAAATCCAGAGATTTTGTGAGTTTACAAGCGCAAGTTCCACCATGAAACTTTTAACTGTACGCCGTTAGCAACATTTAGTACAACAAGCTACTGGTGTGCAAGACAGTCACACTATGCCGGAGCTGAAAGACCCGCCTACGGGTTTTAGATCAGCTACAACACCAACGGAGAGAGACGTGTAGAAGACGAGGACGGCGTGCCGACGTTGCTCCACCGCTTTAGGGTCTGTGAATGCAAACATATCAAACATGCTAACGCACATTCAACATCACCCTGATGTGCCAATTATATTTCTTATTATTCTATTTATTTTGCATTTTCAATTCCATAGCATAAGAAATGCTGTTTTACTTTTATTGACTAGTGTTACCTGTTGGGAAATACGGAACACAGAAGTGTTTGAAATGTTTCTTAATGAACCAGTTTACCAACATTGCCCGATGCTTGCACTACTGAAGGTTCCAACTACATGAAAGGAATCAGATCTTGTGCATTTGATGCGATCACACCAGCCGAGACACCAAACTGGGCCAGGGCCGTAAAGTGGGAGGGCAGAGACCCCTTCCGAACCTCTTGCTTGGACCTCACCCATCTTCAAACTCGGCCATCATTTCAAGTTTGGTGACTGCATCTTACAAGAATGCAACACTATCATAGTGACAAAACCTGTCCACAGACAGACCTGTCAAAGTACTAGAAACCTCCTGTGTGGTAGTTCCTCATACAGCAGGTGTCACATATTGCAATGATGACTCACAAGGTGACTGGTAAATATAAAAAACCTCTTGTGTCTAATTGTGTGGAAGATTATTAATCTCAACGACAGTTGATGGTTTTCTGTGATCTGCTCCGAGGTTATTTTTGTGAAAGATAATCACTCAACAAAGATCACTTGAGAATGTTTCAGCATTCATTTCTTAACGCCATCAAGATCGCATGAACACGTTTTTGTACCAAGAGAAGGCAACCAGAAGGGCTTAAGATATGTGAGCATATATGAGCATTCATAAATTGTGGAACATGTCAGGGGTCTGTGTTTTTACTCAGGAATAAACAACAGGCAAGTGTGCTGAATTACTTCATCTGCATCAGCAAATTTCTCATGGTGAAAAAAAGAAATCGATTTCATTGACTTGCTCGTAGTATTAGTAAAATGATTCATGGATGCAGTGATGACTGCTTGACTTCTGATCTAGTATACAATCAAGCTTTGAACTACAGTAAGAGCATCAGACCAGTCACTAAATGTTCAATACGACAATCAGCCCTTTAAATGGTAAATGGACTGTACTTGTACGGCGCTTTTCTAGTCTTTGCGACCACTCACAGTGCTTTCACACTACATATCGTCATTCACCTGTTCACACCCATTCATACACTGGGCTACCATCCACTTGCCATCAGGACTAAATAACATGCACATGCACATTCACACAACGTAGGCACAGCTACGGGAGCACTTTTGGGCTTAAGGACACATCGACATGCGACTAGCAGAGCCGGGGATCGAACCGCCGATTCTGAAGGACGACCCTACTCTCCACTGAGCCCCAGCATCACATTAATGGAACACATAAATAAGCAGTGCCAACATGGTACCTGGTATATGTTTATCCTGCTAAGTCAATCAGTGTCCTTTTAGTGTATTTGAAGTCTGCACGTCTTTGTGATGACTGATATTGCTGTTTGCCTGCTTTATTCTTTCATACGTGTGTGTGTGCATGATATATGTTTAGTTGTGTCTGTTGTAATGTTATGATTGTCTTTTGTGCTTGAACTGGTTTCCCTTCATTTATGCTCTTCTATGTGCTTCAATGTTGTTTTGCGAAGTGTCTCTTTATTATAACATCAACCTGCTCAGGTACAGCAAATGAATGTGTGTTGTCTCTGATAAATAAAGTTCAAATTAAGTATTGTTATGTTCCCTCCATTGAATGATGCGCCTTCATGTTGCCTCTGGATTATTCTTCGCCCTTCTCTGTGAATGTGAGGGAACATGACAGTGTCAACGGGGAGGTGTTGGATGGAGGGATAACAGCAGCTGAGTGGTGAGGTGGAGTATCACCTCCTGCAGTTTGTCAGACATGGCCGCCCACTGGTCAGGCCTTCTCTCTCTCTCCACGCCACTTTGCTCAGGATGCATCTCTCTCTCCAGCTCCTGCAGACACCGCTCCACGCGAGAAGATGCCTGCAGACAGTGAGAGGGGGGCATCTGAGGTCATCACCGGTGCAGGGATGGCAGCAGGATATGATAAATGAGACGACAGGAAATTAAATGTGGGCGACAAAAAAATATATCTTTTGCAGAACTGATGCAAGTATTCCTCGTCTAATCAGGAAGCAGCATACCCACCTGTAAAAAACAGTTATTACCTTTATCTTGACACATCCTCAGACGTGACAAGATAAAAAAATATGAAACATGTTGGAGAAGCATATTTGTCAAAATAGTGATGGTGAGGTGAGGGGCCACATACCTGGAAATGATACTGAAACGTTTGCTTAAGTTGGACTTCACTGAAGTAACATTTGAAAAAGAGGACTAGCCCTTTAAAACACCAAAGTCACACAATAACACAACCTAACCGATCGAGGCTGCAGTAGACCAGCTACTCCTGTGTTCTGTGAGGATGGTAATGTGGGGCACACTTAAACTGATATTGATATTGAGCTGTAACTTGCTTTGCTTCCATGCCGGTACTCCTGTCTGTTTCTCCTAACTGGGGACGTGCAGACCACCATCCTCTGTAGGTAATACAGTGACTATGGAGAAGTACCTCATACAACCCCACTTCAAGAAATCCAAAGTGTCCCTTTAAAATGAAGTCCACAGAGCTGGACGGCATGCTTAAAGTACTGGTGGTGAAACACACAGCTACACTCACTGAGGACTGTCTCTGGGAAGTTGTCGTGTTGTCTGTGAGGTTCTCCATCGCTCGCCTGGTGTCAATATCAGACCTATAAAAAGCAGACAAATATTCACACATCAGAGTTTTGAAAAAGTCTTTGCCAGGACATTATTGATCAGAATGTGAATGCATAATGTGATGCCACTCAAAATAATTATGCAGCTTCAGATGTTAAAATATTGTGGATCAATTTGGTGTGGTCAGCAGTACCGGGGAAGAGAGATCTGCTGCCTGCCTTTTGACTTTCCAGTGTTGTCTCTTTAAGTCTCCCATGACACTTTTAACACTTTCTCATCAAAGACATTTCAGAGACCCAAAAAATTATACATTTGTTTTCAAAGCTAACGAAGAACTTTTTTTATGGACAGTGGAAGTGAAAAATAAAGATCAATATACATTCAGAGCCCAGGCCAAAGTTAGTGAGGAGAATAATGTAGAAAATCTGTGGGAGGAATAAAGAGGAGACGCTGTGTGAATGACTTTAGCAGTGTGTACTAAATTCCTAAAGCCTTATCCAAACATTCAACCAGTGTTCAGGCAAAAAAATAATAATAATAATTCAAGGACAAGCAGACTTTGTAAAGTGCTATACAATTACACTTTTATATTATCACGATTATTTATGCTACTTGTTACTATGGCAGGTAACAAAACACCATTTGGAGGGTCAAGTTACTTCTAAAAATCCCCATGACAATGACTGGTGAAGTCAGTTGTGTGCTAGCCAATGTGCTATGTGGAAACAAAAAAACTAGAGTTTGATGTTCAGCCTTTGCCCCTCCCCTCAGATACCTATTCCTCCTGAGGATTTCTCTGTCCAGGTCATCAGACAGTCTGTGCTGGTCACAACGCAGATCCCTCAGGGACTGGTGCAGAGTGTGAATCTATATGGGACCGCCACAGACAGATACAGAAGACAAAACACTGTACATAAGCAAAGCAAAGTAAAAGCATTTGCAATCACTGCCTTTACAGAGATGCACATTTATTGCAACCACTGTGAAAAGTAGAATGAAAGATAAATATGGACTCCTTAACACAATATATGCCTAAATACTCTCATTAACAAAACCTCATTCAAGGAAAATATCATCAAGCCCCTTCAAGATTAGCATCATATCAACATTCCTGACTCAGTGTGCCCTCTTGTGGAAACTTCCTGAAGCTGCATGACAGTAACAAGTGGCACTGATTGGTGGTTGGTTTGTCTCCATTCTTACATTGTCTGCTGACAGGCTGGCGTCTTTAAAACGAACACTGGCAGACTGAGACCTCCGGCTCCTTCCTGGAGTGCCTGTATAGTCCTTCAGTGGAGAAGTAGGGTAGAAACGCTGGCCATCTGAAATTACAGATCTACATTTGTTATAAAGTGTTAAAGAAGGAGCCAGAGATCCAAACACAAACTCACTGCACAACATATTCAAATGTTCTTTTCACAAATAATACATTTGTCATGTATTATTTCTGTGTTATCTGCCTTCATGTTCCATCTCTTTGCAAATGATCCAGAACCAAGACTACAATGAGTGGGACAGCTGACAGCTAAATCCTTTCTTTACTCTATACCTGATCCTGAGCAAGCCTCCAGGTCACTGGTATGCAGGGTGGAGGCTGAAGCTGAAGCCCCATTGGGTCTGCTCACCCTCTGTGTCTGAAGCTGACTGATGGACTCTTCAAGGTTCTCCCTTAGCTGGTGCAGGGAAACAAATCTGACATAAAACAACAAACTAGTAAAACTATTAATTGTTTAAAAGCAAACAATGTTAAGAAGCAAAAACAGACCTGGTTAAAAAAAAAAAATTTAAATAGAGAACAAATATATATATATATATATATATCACATAAATGACAACATAAATAGTGTAACTAGGGACTCAGCTCGGTACAGTATTGCCTTTGAAATGTTATGGATATGCACATGAAACCACATAACAGGTGTCTGACCAGTGCCATGGCTTCAGCCTGGTCATCTGTATGCTCCCGGTAGTGGCCCAGCATCCGGTCTACTTTGGTTAAGTTCCTACTGGTGTCCTGCAACAGAAAATACGCGTTTAATTAAGGATTATTTCGATACGTTTAGATACAAACGCAAACAATAATAAACACAAAGACCCCAAAAGTGCAACAGGTGTGTAGGGAAGCTGGTGTACTTTGGACGTGTCTGTCTCATGAGGCAGAGCAGAATACCTGTAAAGTGGTCGCCAGTGTGCTGATCTTCTCGGAGATGTCTGCGGGTCGACCCTCACCTCCACGCCCGCTGGCTCTGCCCCTGTCCCGGCCAGGTATGCGGTGGGCTTCACGCCCCCGAGGCCTGTGCCCCCGGGTTAGGGTCCTGTCGTATGAATCGGACTCACTGGACGTATCCATAGTTTGGCACAGAGCAGGTTTACGGTGGAGCCGACGAAAAACGGCTGACTAGGTAAATCGGACGATTATTGACCTGGCTTCGTCTGCACAAAACGCTAGCTGTTGACTGCAACGTTAATCAGATTAATGAACAAACTGGGCTGGTTTTGAACTTTTTTAACAATCGATATATTGGTCATAGCTAGCGGAAATGGGCGCTTTGTCATCGTTGCCTTAGCAACCCGTGGAGACAGAAAGCTATCTGACCAGCAAAGCGCTTCAATTCAAACCGTCCTCCCAAACATGTTGCTGGGTACTGTTGATGGGGATGCTCCAGCTGGCTAGCAACAAGTGGTAAACCAACTACTATGAACGTTAGCTAGCTAACCCAACGTTAGCCAACTAATGTAGCCTTGCAACAATACTGTGAACACTGCAAAACACTGTATATACCCAGCGGGTACCGAGGGAATAACTAATACCGCTATAACTACGTTACACGAGATCCATTGGTGTTTCGCTTTGTTGGTGATAGCTAACAGAAGAGCAGCTCTTGGCGTTACCGTCAGGTTACCGTGATATGGCAACTTGAACTAGCCGCGTCCGAGCAGGAAAACAACCGTTCGCAGCAGCTCCAAGGGACGCTGGGAAATGTAGGCTCGCGACCATGGAACAGTGTGGGAATCCATTATTTGTGAACTACATTGTCCAAAGGTTTGCGTTAGCGCCAGTGTTACCGCTTGTCAGTTAGAAAAGATAAGAAAAAAGGAAAGAAAAGAAGGGAATTGTTTCTCGCACATGAAAAGCCAAACTGTTAATAAGAAAATAATGGAAAAAGCTATATAGGGAAATGGACAGTTTATGTTAACTGACTATAGTAGCTACATAGCATAATATATAAATTCGGCATAATTGGACAAATATAACTATAATATTCACCGTATAGAACTGAATGCAATAACACAAGAACAAAACTATTCTCGAGTCTAACACAAGAGTGCCTCAGAAGTCCACCCTCCCCTCAAGTTGTAGACCACCTCTAAACCCAGCAGAGAACTGCAGCTGTCCGTCCTACAGCATCTACACCTTCACAGCCTCACAGGAACTCCTGGGGCCCTGTCAAGAACACTGAGCACACCACTGTCTCTACCTGAGGATTATACACCTAAAACAAACACCACAGACCAGACTGCTTCACTTGAATTGATAAATACGTGTTGTTGTGGACATCAAGAGGACTCTGAAGGAAAAACAGAAGTCAGTCTGGGGATATTTGAAGCCGAAGCTGACAGCGAGCAGCCCTCCAGCATGCAGGTGATAACGTGCGCGTTGTTTACGCTCGTCAGTCTCTCTATCAGCCCCGGAGCGTCGGAGGCTGACTCCTGCCCTGCTGTCTGCGAGTGCTCTGAGTGGAAGACTCACACAATCTCCTGCTTTGACATTGGTATTCTCCCCAGGTTTCCTGCAGGCACGGAGACACTGTAAGTAGGCGTGCAAAAGGCATCTGCAAAAGTGATTCTGCTGCTTTTTTTCATGCATTCTGAATGTGAAGTGATCTTAACCCCGAGGAAAAATCATTATAACTTCTTGAATATTCCTTCAATGTGCCCCCAGAGGGACGTTGCGGCTGTCTGTGATGTTAAGTAGTTATTCCATTTTGAGGTATTATATTCAGTAGTATGTAGTAAGCTATGTTCCAAAGGTGTCAGGGTGACTTGATACTGGATTTCATGTGGAATGTAGCCAATCTGATATACATTAAAGGAACACTAAACTTTTGAATGATTTATAATTGGCTTTAATTATTGATTTAAAAAAACAAAACATTATTCCACCAGTGGAACCATAATAAAAAATAAAAAAGACAACCTGAATTTCTCATATATAGTCTTGTTTTTGTTGGTGGATTGAGTTTAATTACAGTTTTTGGTTTTTCATTTGCCTCTTTAATCAGCATTACAGTTTACAGTACAATATCTAATATCATCACATTATCAATTGTCCCTAAATCTTGCAATTGTAGGTTAACTGTATTCAAGATATTTGAGGATGGAGGGAGAAACATATCAGAGAGAAAGAGAAGCAACCCAGAATGTCCACTTCAGAAGATTTCACAGAAGACTGAACATTTCAGGGTCCTTAGTGCCCGTACTGCAGGCGTGCTCTGTGGACAAGAGACATTTAAATAAAGGAAAAAGAACATTTCTGAAAAACAACAAACACACCTGCTCACATTTATTCATTCAGCTTCAACTTTGATGTTTGTTTATAGCCTATTGTTTCTTAATTGTATGCTAATTCACTAACAGCCAAGCTAACATTGACACACACTATTTAGATAATGGTCTCATCTTATTTGCCAGCTATCAGACTACAGTATACACCACATAGTGAAGTACACCCAGTCCACTTTCCAGTAACCGTATATACTTTGATAGTATAATAATATTACTGCCAGCTAGGGATGCAACATGATTACTTTCATTAGTGATTTTCTGTTGACTATTTTTTTCAAATAAATGCTTAAACTATAAAATGTCAGAAAATTGGGATCCCCATTACAGCTTGTGAGAGCCCATCATGGCACCTTCAAGCTGCTTATTTTGTCCGACAAACACCCAGAAATCGATATGATGTACAGTGTAAAGGGGAGAAAAGAGAAGAGAAGTTTTATCCAAGGTTTACATCTTCCTTCACTTTGTACTACAAAGATGATAATCCAAAATAATAAAACCCTTGTCATCAGTGGAGAGGAGGCTATGTGTCTTATTAGCAGAGGGCAAATAAACCAACAGAAATATTTTTTTAATGATAACATACAGCTGATCTGTGTGCAATCTGTCGTCTTGTTATCCTGGGAGCCAACATGATGTAATAAGTCAGGGTCACCTCTGAAAAATGTAGCAGGGCTTTTACGCTTCCTAATTTGCTTAAGTACAGGGCAGAAATGATGCAACAGAGAGCGACCAGTTTGACATGGCCTTGAGTGATGAAAGCACATGCCCTTCAGAGGGACTCCGAGCCATGTGTGGAAACACACAACTGGAGGGTATTTCCATTTAAATCAGCATTCTTTAGTGATAAATCAGACGGTACTGTTACATTGTATTAGCTGAACTTTTAATGAAGTTGTTGAGAAAATAACCAGTTTGATACTCTCCCTTACTGTTCCAGTTACACAAAATTCCTCACAAGCACTGATCTAAGGCTCACTAATAACCATCCCTCCATCCTTCAATCCCAAACACCACTTTGCATCGCCTCCAACAGCACCGATCACATACAATTATCTCCTGATCACTGCCCCAATTCACTTGACCACGTGCCCCGATGTCCCCTACGATTTCCTCACATTCCTGCCCAAAGTTTACCCAGAGCCCTCCAGGAGGATAGAGACATGAAAGCATGCCACTAAGCACGGGATTGTCAACCCTCCTGATGAGAAAAATAAGCCCAAAATAGACTGTGTATTGAGCGGGATGTCCTAGCAGATGAGGCGTGAGGGAGTTTGATTTTGTTGTAAACTACACACACTGAGGAATGAACGGCCCTGCTGCCCTGGTCAGTCCTGTGCAGTCCAGCCCTACTAACTCCAGCCACGCACTATGCCTTAGAAAGTCACTTGACTTTGTTTCGTCGGGGTCAAAATTCTACTCAAAAATCACATGATAGGAACCTTGTCTTTTGGTGAAATAGTTCAAATAGATCAATACCCCTCTCATTGGCATCAATCTTCTCATCTAACTCTCTGTCAAAAAGCAAATAAGAGAAATATATTCCTTTTCCAACTTTTTTTCAACATTGGTAGAGGTTTGTGCTGTACCCCTGCTTCATCAATGAAAGAGTCTGGTTAAAAATAATTTTGTGGAGGAATATGTTCTAGCAAAGCAGACGCCTGTGAGTGTCTGTGTGTGAGTATGCATGTGTGGATACTTAGAGATTGGAGTCCTTTGTGTGTGTGGAGGTTAGTGCATGTGTCACTGGGAGGCAGAGAGGTGGAAAGGCAAGCACAGACACGCTTAAAAGCCTGCGTAGCGTGAGTCCTGACTGCGTCTGGACGATGCATTCAAATACAATATTTACCTTTAACAGCACATTTCTCAAACAACCGAGAGGACCATTTGAGAATAATTAAGAGGAAAAAAAGACTTCAAGGGAAAAGGGGAAAAAACGCCGCAGTTTCAGTCTTTGAAAAACTTCAGAATTTTTGGATTGGAGTTGAAACATGTGATAACTCGTTATATTCGATGTCCCTCGACCTCTCATCTAATAACACTGACTGAAAGAGTGAAAACGCTGTTTCCTGAATGGTAACAGATGAGCACTGGGATTAATTGTAAAATGAGAAGTGGCACGTTGATCATGATGAGCTGAGATTACTGGAAATACTGACAGTTCCCCAGCTATTAATTTGTACCAATGGATCGTGCAATGGAAATTGTTACTGTTACTTCTGCAGTAGTTACCTCACGGAATTAGGAGAAGACTCATTTTATATTTTATAAAACCTAGAATAAAACTAATTTAAAAGGTAATCACTGTCCACCACCAAGAGCAACTTTGTTTTAGCTTGCTACTGTACACTCAGAACACACAAGATTAGAACAGAAAAATGAAATAAAAAGGTAACTGTGTGTTGCATATCCAAGCGTTCCGGCTGAGAGGACAGTACGGATTATTCTTTTGGGAATTATCTTTTAGAAAGCATTTCTACATGAATTTATATTGAACCACACTGGAGGTTGAATGTGCAGCCGAGTATGTAACTGACCCTCTCTACCAGTCCCCATAGACCATTACACATCAGGAGACGGAGCCCATAGTAAACACAGCTATGATGTCAATCCAACGCTGGCAATATTATGAATTGTATGGCTTCTCCCCACTTCAAACTCAATTCCCATCCTGTGTGTTTTCTCGAGTTTCTATCCAAAATGAGAAGTCGGGGGAGTAATTTTCTCCTCAAGCCTCCGAGATGGGCTCATTGGTCTTCTCCCCGTGCTCCTGGGAGAAAATGCATGCTGTTATTTGGGTTTGAGCGCGGTGGTGAAACAGCGCGGTTCTGACAGGGGTGTTTGGTATCAGGGTCTGCTCTGTGTCCCGCTGTTTGTTTGAGTTTGTCAGAGCGTGTGCAGGGTGCTGTGCTCCCGTGTCTACTGACTGACTAAACCCCCACCCCATGAGAACCTAATTCAGACCCACGGGCCAGATCTCAGGCTCTGAATTAGTCTATTGTTCCCATGATCAACCGAAGGTGCGTGAAGATGCTCGCTTTGGCTGAGTCACTTTTTATACCTGTTTCCAAATGGATGCACACACTGTTGCCAGTTGAGATAGGATGCAGTGGAACTAACTCTGAATGTGCATCCTCCTTCAGGCTGGTTCTGGAGAAACAACATGACATCAACACATGTGGCTACCATCCTTATCTCTTTCCTCTATTACTATGTTGTCATTCCCAAATCCACCACAACAACATCTGCTGCAAGATCACAGGAAAGAAATAACACATTTTGACTAGCTAGGAAAAAGTGCCAACAATATAGACTACTCTTTAAGTTTTTGGGAGAAAATCTTATTTGCTTTGGTTGTCAGGAGTCAGATACGAATATTTCTGTATGTTAAATATAAATCTACAGCTAGCAGCTGTTTTTTTAACCTTTAGATAGAGCCGGGCTAGCTGCTTTTAGCCTTTATGCCAAGCTAAGCCAACCATCTCTTGGCTATAGCTTTATAGGCTATTTACAGTACAGATAAGGGTGTAACATTTATCTTCTCATCTAAGCAACAATTGAAAAAGTGTAATTCCTAAAATGTCAAATTATTTCTCTTTGATTTTTTTCCAATTTTGAACAATTTCTCCTTTTACTCAAAAACAGCAAAAAGCTAAAAGGTTTGATTTGTGGATACAATATAGGAGTATAGATGAGATTGTAAATATTTTCTGTCTCAGCTCTCACAGTGTATCTGTAACACTGAGTACTAATGTATCCTGAACAATGTGTAACTGTGTATCCCACACTTAGGTCCTAACCTTTTCTGAAACATTGTTCTAAACAGACCCAGACATTGTTTCATTTGGCTGCCAGCTCAGGTCCAGTCACATCCAGGTTTTTGTTTTTTCCCATGTTCCTACAGGAGAGTCTGTTTTACCATGTGCTTAAAAAAACCCTTTCATCTGATTCTGAAATGTATCAGTGTTGGGCTTTTATCTGTCTTTCCCTTTTTTTCTCATCTCTTACCTTTAGATCTCCTCTTGTTGAGAGTTATTGGAAAATTGTAAAGACGAAAATGATTGATTTGAAATTTACATTTTGATAACAGAATCACTTGAAACTGAAGGAAAAAGCTAGCCTTGCTCTGTACCACACGAACAAAAAGCACCTGTCTGCACTTCTAAATCACCTTCTGACACCTCACATAGTATCTACTTTGTTTAGTCTGTACAAAAAGTGTAAAAACAAAAAGGTATGGGGGTGACTATTTCTTGGCCAAGTGCAATTGCCAGGCAACAGAGTCCAAGAAGAGCTCCTGACCAGGAAGTAGCCTAGCATATTACCCACCATAAAACCACAATATGTTGCTATCACACTTTTTTTAACAGATAAAAACATGTGTCAATTACGGTACTGGTGAGCAAATTTTGTTACCTTTGGACAAACTAGCTGTTTCCAGTTAAGCTATGCTAACCATCTGCTGGCTCTAGTTAGCTACATATTTAGCCCACCTTACAGATGTGAGAGTTGCCTTCTCATCTAACTCTCTGCAAGAAAGCAAAGAAGCGTATTTGCCAAGATATCTAGTAAATGTCAAAGAACACCTTGCTAATTGCCATTAGAAGACATTGAGAGTAAAATGTGTTTGTGACTACTAAAATGTCCATCTTTATTTTCCAACCAGATGGCTTTTCGAGACCCGTCTGTCATCAGTGCCGACAGACGCCTTTGCCAACATGGTCAACATCTCCAGGATGTGAGTGGCAATTTATTCAGAGGGATTATTCCATTCAAGGCTCGTACACGTTTTATTAACTGCTGCTCAAACTAGTGCTAGGCAAGTTAACACGTTATTATCGCGTTAACGCATTAATGAATTAACGCCGACAATAATTTTATCGCACATTAACGCAGTTTTTTTTTAAATGCAATACACACCGCTGATGCCAGCAAATCACCCAAACAAACAGTGGAGGAAGTCTTCGGCAGACTACGTTGATGCAGCGTGTGGGAGAAGTATAGATAAACAAAAGCAAGACAAGCTAACAAATGCCACAGAGAAGTGGAGCAACACACTGCAGCCGGTTAGTGTTGTTGAAGATGTCGGTCTGAGGAACGTTCTTAGGATCGCAACCTATGAGCCTGAAGACACACCATCACAAGAAGAATACACGACTTGTATGAAAAGGAGAAGATTACAAAAGCGAGGCGTTACAACGCGCACCAGCTGTTGCTCTCACTGGAGACTACTGGACATCGCTGGGTAACCATCATCACCTCGGAGTTACAGCATTATAGAGCAGTAGACAGTAGAGCTGCATTCACATGCTCTGACTGTCATGAAAACACAAGACAGACATTTAGATGAAACGTGCTGAAACATTTTATTCCTGTTGCACAGCAGTGGAACGTTTCACATAAAGTCAGCACACTGAGCACAGATAGTGAAGAGATAGAACTGCTGCTGTGTAAAGGGAATACTGCTGTTAACAAGCACCTGATTTGTTTAAAGTGTTTACAAACCAAATGTTATTACACTTTTGTTCATATAGCAGTACTTTTAAAATAAAAATGCACAATACACTACTTTTGAATTCATGATTGAACTTTGCTATAACAATGCGATTAATCGCGATAAAAAATTGTAATCGTTGCCCAGCACTCATTCAAACACAAACCCTTTACAGTGGTTCTCGTCCACCTGTTGCCTTTCAACTGCTTTGCTTAAAAAGTGAGAACCTACCCCAGTTCCAAACTGCCCACCCTTTTCCTCTCTGTCTCCCACCCCAAGCAGATGATATGCTCTCTGGTTAGCATCACTGCTGGCTCCTAATCACAGCTGGAAGCGTTAATGCGTTCCTTCAATAGGAATGTTGGTCCTTCGACCGCAGCGGGGCTTGGACATTGACTAGGTATTCCAGAGCGTTTTGGGTGTGTGGTGATTTTAGATTCCCAGTAGAGATGTGTAGAGTTAAAATACACACTTGATCCCCAGCCGCTGAGTCCGACATTTGCGTCCAAGTCATGCATGAAGGAAGACGGAGGTGGATGAGAAGTTTTCTGTTAGCAGCAAGGAGTGCTCTCTATCCAGATAATATGACTGCATGGTAGATTTAGTCAGACTATAAGTAATATAAGTAAAGAGAACATACGTTGTGTTTTCATCTAGTCATTGTGAAGGATGATCGAGTGCTAAATTCATGGTTTATTTAAAGAGCATTCTTGTTACCAAGTAATAACAAATTGGAGCAGAGTGACTGATGATTGGGTAATGTATATGTCGGGTGCATACCTGTAAAATTACCCGTGACTTTGGAGGCTTTAGGCAAGGTGGGTTGATAAATTCAGGAAAGAGTTGCAGGCTTTCGGATCATTTTGAGAGCCACACACTAACTCTTTTTTTTAAAGCACGTCTTGTATTTCGCCTGCACGCTGGTACAGTACCTGCATTCTTTCAAGTTAAACAGATGGTTAGAAAACATCATTATTTTGATAATACAAAGGCAATTTGTACTTCAGATTTGGTATAAGCTCTGTATTTCTTTTAGATATATATCAGTGGACGTGATGCTGCAGAGGCTGGAGAGGCATTCCTTCTTCCTTCTGAAGAAAATCACCCATATGTGAGTAACGAAAGGAAAATGGCACGCTCTTTATTGATCTTTATTGATTAAGTTGCTCCGTTTGCTCTCTGGAGACAAAAATGCTGAATTCTGAACCTTGCCAGCAGCAAATGGAAGCAAGGAAGAAACACATTAGAAGCTTATTTCTCCCTGCACACCACTTACTGCTCCTCATCAGAGCAGTTTTACCTCACTCCCCCTTGAAGAAATTGACAAAAGAATAGCGGTTGTGGGAATCACTGCATGCAAATTAGATGTGAAACAATTCAATTTGGTGAAATATCTTATTATCTGATCCATTATTACCGATCCTGGTCTAAACAGAGCAGAGAGGCTGAACAACAGCCAGTATGTGGGTCCTCTCCTTGTCTTCTTCATATTCTTGTTAAAGCAGCTCAGGGGGAAAAGTCTTGGAGTGCACTCTATTCTCAATTATTGGATAAAGATTTATGGCTTGGTCTCAGGGAGGACCACACACTTTCTAGCAGAACACCTCCTAGCACTACATATATTACTGCAAGACTTCCTGCCTATGTGAATGATTTGTTCCAAGTTACAGCATCTTTGTAACACAGCAGTTTGTGTGTTTCCACTTTTCAATTACTGTATAAAATGTGTGCACGCGTAGCCGTTTGAGACATGACTTGGTTTATCACGTGGCTGTCCTTTTTATCTCAATTACCCTTCCTTTTTGTCTTTCTTTATTAGCTGCCGAATTCCAGACATCAAAACACAGACAGAAACAATAATTCAAACTGCGAGCTGAGGGTTGAATCCGTGTTCTGGGGGTGTATTTTGGATCTCTGGGGCCTATTTGCCACTGATTGGTGTGGTGTAGTGCAATACATCAGATAATGGCATCTCTCTCAGGTTTCCTTCAGGGTCAGACACAAATTAATGCTCCGCTTCCTGTTGGCTGCTCGAGGCCGACAGCAGCTGTGGATCTAAGACTGCAGTCGAAGCAGAGAATTCAGAGGGAGCTGGGTGAAGTTTGTTTCATGCCACCAACAAGAGAAACCACCAATGTCAAGAAATCTTGCTTTTTACTGGCACAGTAAATAGATCAATCTCAGTTTTGATCATCTGTTGGCAAGTGATGTGAATGTCATAATGATCAACCTATAAAAAAACACACAGTTCATGAAAGCTTCAACATTTGTGGTCATTTGTGCTTAAAAAAACTGGCACAAAGGAAAGTAGGTATTTTATCTTTCCAGCAGCAACATCAGCATGTTTGTCTGGGTCATCCACAGGAAATAAAGTGGGTAGTTAAAGCTGCATTGATCCAATTAATATGTGTCAATGTAAATGTAGTTACAAATCATTAGCCGACTCAGCAGTTTCCCTCAGCTCTACGGAACTTAATAGTGTCTCTGAGCAGATTTTACAGGTTTAGGTTTTACAGCCTGCAACTTAATCTCATCGTTCTCATAACCCTCATTTCCAGCAGCAGAAGCTCCAACTCTGATAAACACACGGTATGCTACCTGCTTAACACCCAACAGCAGACAAGGACAGTTAGCGACTGGCTGGTGAACAGGGTGGAGCATTTAGCAGCTAAAGAGCCAACTCTGCCTCAAGAGTTGGTGGAGACAAAGAAAGGATAAAAGTAGAGAGAATATTGGACTTACATTTGTCTGCTATCCAGAAACACGACTCCAAGTTAATGCTAATGTTACCCCATGTCTGCTGGATGACTACATAGTCAACAGTTTGCTAATACGTTCACCTTAACACCTTTGTGAGGCTATAATATGCCATTGTTATTTGCCCCCAAGTGGCCAAACAACCAATAAATGTTGCTTTAACTTGACCACATCGATATCATGTAGAAATGATGACCCGTGCACTGACAAAAAACTAGAAGAGGCTCTTCATATACAAAGAGGATACATTATGTGACAATGTGTGAAAAACATTAACTTAAAGTGAACAATTCAGTCATAAGAGCATCATTGGCCCAATTAAATGATCGAATCATTGATGTATGAAATGATTGTGTTCTTTTCTTGAATACGTTTTTGTGCAGGCTACTTTCTCACAGTATGTGATGATGGTACCGTTTACCTTGGCAACATGAACCTGATTCTACTTTTTAGAAAGGCTGGATTCAAGAGTGCAAACCTTGTCAGACGTGACCAGCCAAAGGCACCAAAGAAAAGACCACCCACCACCCACAGAAACCAACTTTATCAATGGAGAATCCAAGTAAAAGGAAATAGAAGTTACAACACACTGTGTCGTTGACCCTCTGGAGTTCAAAGGCTTGTGACAAAGATTCAAACTCTCCAGCTCACCTCTTTGTCTCAGCAGTTGGAGACTGCTTGGCAGACTGGGACACGGTTATTTTCACTGATAAACTGCTCTCAGATATTTCAGTGTAGCTTTAGTATTTTAACACCACCAGTGAAGATCAAGCTCTCCCACTCAGTGACTTCCATTGACCTGACCCTGTCTGTGTGCTGGGCTGAGTGTGGGGTCCCAGGTGTGTGTGAAGAAGGGCCAGGACACATGTTCCACAGCACCACATGGCTTCACAGGGCAGAGAGAGAGGTGTTGGGTGCAGCCCAGGGCTGACCAGAGTAAACACACTAATGAAACACTAATTGGACTCTTCTTCCGGCCCTGGCTGTCTGCACCGACTTTCCCCTCTCTTGCACACTGGCATGCACCTTGTTCTGTTCTCTCAGCAAGTCATAAGTGTGTGTTTCTGAATGTGTGTCCAAATAATTTCCTCAGTACTTACTCATGCTCTGAGTGACTGTGTTTGTATGTGTAAGTGCATTTTGAGGACATTTGTTTCTTGTCTGGTCTTTCAGAGAGATACGTAATGCAAAGAGTCTGACCTACATTCACCCAGAAGCCTTTAAAAATCTCCCAAACCTCAAATACTTGTGAGTATTTTTCATTGCATGTTTTTTTATTTGAACTCATACTGTTTTTGTCATTGACTCCTTCATATTGACATTATGGTAATCCAAAAAGACATGCTGTATATATTTAAAATACTTTACGTCTGGCAATAATTTCGACATTGTGATCTATTCGTAGCATTGTGTGCACCAGTATGGGCAAGAGTGAGTCATGCTTCATTTGAGTTTAATGCAGTGGTACAGGTCCAGTTCAGAAAAGTGAACGCTCACTCTTAACTTTTTAGAAAAATGTTAAAGTGTCATGATGACTTATAAGTCCTTTATGAACCCCTGGCTTGTAACCAGACAACTGGTCTACTTGGTGTCACACATGAATATGCCAGTAAATGAATTGGGCTGGTTATTATTAAACTATGTCGTGAAACCAAACTCAGATCTTAAGGAATATGTTTGTAATAGAAATGCTCATTACACTTTTGCATTAGGCTGGTGTAATGTACCTGTTATCCTTAAAGGAGCTTGTAGTCTCTGTTGTGTCTACTGTATGTCCTCACTGTTTCTATCCTCTTGCTATTCAGGGGAATTTTCAATACCGGCCTCTCTTTCTTCCCTGACTTGAGCCACATCCACTCTAATGACATGAACTTCATACTGTAAGTTGGTATACCTTTACCACTTATAAACTCAACACACTAGTTTAAACTGCTACGTGTGGAATTTTAATGTCAGCAATTAATTGCCTCATGAATGCCATAACTATCATAAACCAACAAGACTGTCACACTATATCTTATACTACTTTAAGAATGTCAAAAGGAATAAAGTATGAAATCACCTCTTAGATGTTTACCATCCGTTGTGTTCCATGTAAGACGGAGGGGCAGGAAGCAACATTAATGTCTGGAACACAACATTGTCGGGATTATGGGAAATGTGGTCTCAATTTTGAGAAATGCCGCTACTAACAAGACCACTTCCCTTCAAGAATTTGATTGTGTGGTATTAGTATACAAAATGTCACATAATGGGCCTTTTACACAGAACAACGCCGCCACTATCTCTGAAACCCATTATTTCCAACGGCGACTTTTCACGCCGTGCCGCGTCCAGTGTGATGGGCCCTATAGATGAGTTTGTGCTTTCTGCACGTGTGCATCTTTGTTGTCAATAGGTATCTGCCTTTCCATATATAACCCTCTGAATGTCTACACAAAATGAGCATCTATACTCACACCCACTCCATCTAATTTAACTTTCCTACTGAGACATAATACTTGAGAATACATTAATCCACTACATCTCTCCCTGTGCCACTTTCCAGCGTAAGGTATTTCTTATTCTATTATTAACACGACTTAATTTCCTCTCCATTCGGTGTCTTCCTTTGCAGGGAGGTTGTTGATCATCCCTTCATCACGGAGATTCCAGCCAACTCATTCCGTGGCATCACAAGCGACGTGCTGACAGTGTAAGATATGTGCAGGAGCAACCACATGCATGGACATGTGCACATGCATAAATGTACAGAAAAATAACCGCTTATCTTCATGCATTTACATGTATGTTTGTGTCATACACTTGTATACAAAATACACAAGGGGAATGTGAACTAGATAAAAGAATGTAGTAAATATACAGTGAGTGTCCTTTATCCCTTAATCCAATCTAAACCCTAAAATAGCCACTAGAAGAAGTGTGGATTGGGCAAAATGACCTCATGTTTAAAAACATGTCCTCACTCTGAACTCAATATATTTTTTAAAGATAGAAAAAACAAGTACATAGACTCTGAAAACACAACAGGCAATCACATGTATGCGGTTAGGTTTGGGAGCGAGGAGGGAAGAGGAACTGCAATTTTATTCCACAAAACAGAATGTTACAGAAAATCTTGGGCTAAGAACCACAAAATTGCACAGACAGATGAAACCTCACCACAGAATGTGAAATCAGCAGGTCCTACTTATTTGTGTCACTGCTGCGCAGAAATGGATGAGGCATCAACACATGGAAAATATTTTCATTCAGTAGATTGGTTATTAAATCTAAAGAGACATATTGTAATCAGTGCTATTACCTTGATATTACTGACTTCTGCTTTTGTTCCAGGATGCTGTATGGAAATGGCTTCAGAGAAATCCAACATCATGCCTTCAATGGAACCAAGCTAGATCAAGTGTAGGTATTTCATATTGGCATTTGACATTTAGGCAAATGTGTGCACTCATGTCTGTCCGCTAAATATGAGGCTACAGCCAGCAGCCGCTTAATCCCGGCTCCTGAATGTGCAGTGTGTGTGATTTGGCATCATTTAGTGTGTAGGAGAACTTAGGTGGCCGACTCAAAGACATGAATGGTCCTCTCTGGAGCCGGTGTTTGTTTTGTCCCTTCTGGGCTACTGTAGAAACATGGCTGCCAGCTCAGTGAAGAGGACCCGCTCTGTATGTAGATGTAAACGGCTCATTGTAAGGTAACGAACGATTCTTATTGTAAGGTGATTATACACTAAAGAAAAGACACTTATGAATATTATATTCCATTTGTGCCAATAGATCTCCTAATGCTACACACTGTTCCTTTAAAGACTTGAAACAGGGGAAACAGCTAGCCTGGCTCTGTCCAAAGGTAACGACATCCACCTACCAGCAGCTCTAAAGCTGACTTAATAACACATGCTATCTCATTTATTCCGCACCTAAGTCTAACGACAATAGCTTGTAGTTTTATTGGATGTCATGTGCAGGACTATTTCAGCTGTTTCCAGTCTTTATGCTGACATCAAAGTTAAGTGAACCGGCTGCAGGCTGTAGCTTCATGTGAATCATACAGAGATGAGCGTGGTATCAATCTTCTCATCTAACTGTTCAATTCAAGAAAACTGAATAAGCATATTTCCCAAAATAACAAAATGTTCCTTTAATTTTGTTCAGCAGTTTCAGACACATACGAATGGACATGCTATTACACTGACTAATCAGAGCAGTGTCATGCTATTGTTACTTGTGTATTACGTTAGTTATGTCTCAATTTATGATTCACTGTTTCAACAGCGTTTTTATGAAATTCAATTCTCAAGTCACATTTTTATTTTATTTTTTATATGTGACACCAAAATCAATCGATTTAGAGGTCTTACATTTCTCAGAAAAATGATGTTGCTCTGTATTTTGTCTGGACTAAACCATTTCTGCATGGCACATCTGGCATGTGTATCGTCTTACCAAAAATTGCACCACAAAAGCAGCAGGATCACAGTAGCGTCTCATATGTACTCTAACAGGGCCTAAGCCCAGCTCTTGAATAGTTCTCATACATAATACATAATATATTATACATAATAAATATATTCTCATGAAAATATGTTTTCAATAGTGTGAATCAGGAAGTCTGCATTAAATGTTCTGCTCTCGGTGACTTGTAGACATCAGTTTAGAGTCACACTTGTATATTCAATAGCCTCAGTACCTTAAGAGAAAGTTAAGCAGTGCTTCCTTTTCTTCTCTTTACGCAACATCTTTTCTTTCTTCCTGTCACCCGCTGGTCCGGAATCCTGTTTATTCAGGATATGAGTTATTAATGATATCAATCTCCTCTTTTACAACACCTACACACATCCCGGGTCCATATAAGAGCCTAATTAAGCCATTGGTCAATGACTTGTGAGTCTTTGCACACGGACGTTTGTGTTGGCGCCTGATCTGCTCAGAGGGGACAACTGATCCCAGCGCACCCTGACCAAGACAAACACACCACTCACAGGTCTATTATCCTCATTAGATGTAAGGGATTCAGGGTGATGGTGTAGTGAGGGTGCAGTGTGTTTAAGGAGAACACCATCACACTGTTTAATTTAAATCAACAATGTATGTGAGGCCTTTTTCTGTCATGTTTCATCCCCGAAATAAGAGAAAATAAACAGAGAACTGTGCGGTGATGAGGCTTGGGGAAATATTATGCCATGCCTCGCCTTTGTCAGTCGGATTGAAATGAGAAGGATAGCTTTTCTACTAATAAACTTCAATTTGTGCTTTCCTGTCCAGAGACCTTCACAGGAACAGGTATCTTACTAAGATGGATGAAAAGGCTTTTGCGGGCACCATCAGCGGCCCCATGCTTCTGTAAGTATACCTGAAGTACCTGTTTGTAGTGACACATGTTCTTATCTCACATACAATAGAACCATTGTTCCAAGAGGTGAGCCACAGTTACATCCATTTGTGGGATGTTTTGTGATAAGTCTTTGGAGATTTCATCATCCTAGTATTATTAGCATGTAAAATGACAATGACAATCCTAATCTGCTGTCTAAATACATTTATAAAAGAGTAACCACACACTCAAGCTAAACTAAAAGATATGACTGTACTGCGATGAAACACATCAATGCTGGCATTAATATTGATATTTCTTACCAAGTTTATAAAAATCTGCATTTCAGACATTTCATAGTTGAAAATGTCTCTATACAGTCTATGGTTTTAAATCAGCCCTCGGCTTGTAAAGCCGATTCTTAGTAGAAACGACCGCTTGGGACTAATCTACGTCATAAAATAGAAGAATGTTTACGCCCTCTGATCAGGGGGTTTGATCACACAGCGGTTATCATTTTTACTTCTTCAGTAACCACTGTGTAGCACTACAATCACAGCACAAGCCTGTAAACTCCTTTCTGCGAGCTGGACATTAACGCTATCAGGATATTACAAAGTCTGGTGAATCAATGTTAATGACAAGACTGTGTAAATGGAGCATCAAGTTGTTTCATTTTTCTCATTTAGTGGCTGGCTAGCTAGCCAGCTAACCTTACCTTGCTTATTCCACCCTGTTTTCATGCTAACGTTACACTGGTTACAGAAAATGAGCAGAACAGCGGGCTGGTGATCAGCAGCAGCTATATCCCTGCTCACTGCCACTAGGAGACTACAGGGAGCAGAGCAGACTACTTTCTTTTTCAAAATGATACAAAGGGTGGACTTAGGCTCAGACCTGGGCGGAAGTGACACTTTAAATTGATACATTGGTTAAATTGGATGTTGGTGGATGGTTTTGGTTACACACTTCTGTGCTTAGCGTACTTAAATGTTCTCAAACGAAGAAAACCAAATCAAATGTTGAACTCATAAGCAATAAAACACACCCTTGCTCAGTTCAATACATGCAGGGGTTACCGCTACAGCTTGGTCTGGTATGACCACTAACTAAGGAACGCTAAGGTTGGCTGATGTTAAACATTTTGGTTTACATAAATCAACCCGTTTTAAAAACTCATATAAATTAATAAATAATAGGCCTAGTTTGGTACTTTCATTATTCACACCATGTCAAGATAGATTTTAACAATTTCCTCGTTCATAATGTGCAAACCGGATGAGACATGTCTGCGAAATGGATAGCAAAGCGTAAAAATCATTCCCCCACAGCTGTGTCTTTGACCAGGAAATCTGAAACGCATTGTGTGCAAGCGCTGGAGGAAGAAACTTCCGACGTTTCTCTGATACTGTCATTGTTTTTGCCATTCTCAAGGTTTTTCAAGCTGAATCTCCATTTTAAAAGTGTTTGATTGCCAGAACCCTTTACCACGGCTATCTAGTTGCTGTTATGGCTCTGATCTAGCCATAAAGTGTCTGGGTAGCTAAATGGGGTTCGTGTGCAGGTCTTCCTCCTCTGTTCCACTGAGGAACATGTCCTGAGTGAGGTCACTTTCATGAGGTCATGAGTTAAACATCTGGGAATGACAAAATCAGACTGACACTAAGAGTCTGTGCTGCTTTTTTTAATTATTTTTTACAGCCTTACACAATGTGTCCCATGAGAGGAAAAACGAGCAACGGGCAGAGAAGTGGGGAGAGCAACTGGGACTAAAAGAGAACAATTGGCCTCTTAGTGAATATGAAATACTTTGGCTTGTGTTTCTTTTATTTAATTACATTAATAAGCATAATGACTTAAAGGTTTAATGGGTTCGGAAACTAAAGAAAGCGAGAGAAAATGTGGCCTCTACTTGGCCCCTGGAAGGGGGAGAGTGTCCGGTGCTGAATAGAATGTCCTGATAACAGGATCACACAGGATGCTAGTGAGATTGTCTGTCCCCTGCATGTCTCTGTCCCGATGAGATTAAGCTGGCTTTGGCATGACGGCAGAGCGCAAGAAATACCACATATAATAGTTTAAATCCAATATTTCCATAGACTACACACTGACCACTGCCATGGCCCGTGCAGAGGACTTATAGTATGGTTCCAGTGAAAAAGAAGAGCAATATATTGGATTTCATTGTTTTGTTAATTTTGACCCATGCACACATTGCATCATTCCTGGCGAAAAAATCACGCATTTGGGAAATCACTAAACGTTTGAAGAACCCTGCATGGGGTAGGGATGTTGCAAAGAACAGTCCCATGCTTTGGAGGGGACTATGGGGCCCCCTCCACTTTCCTTTCATGACCACTCTGCCATTATTAGAGCCAACAACAAAAATCTATGTTCATGCACCTAATTGTATCTTCTTAAATTCTTTCATTTCCTTTCTGCCTTAAAGAGACGTGTCCCTAACAGGGATCACTTCCCTGCCGACCACAGGTGTTGATTCTCTCCGGGAGCTGAAGGCGCGCGATGCCTGGGCCCTCAAGAAACTGCCGCCAATCAAAACCTTCAAGCACCTGACCATCGCCAACCTCACCTACCCCAGCCACTGCTGCGGCTTCAAAAACCTAAAAAAAAAACGAGGGTGAGCATTCGTCAATTCTTCTAATTTTGCATTCTAGGAATGTACTGCACTTAGAAGAGTCAGAAAAGTCAAGTTGATGCATCACAATAAGTGTATCCATAGTGTTTGAAAGACAAACAGAGTCCAATAGAATGCTCTTGTGTTTTTGTGTATTTGGATTATCTACCATACTGAGTGGGGCAGCTGCACAGTGTGGATCTTGGCAGGGATTGACGTGTTTCTCTGACGTGTTTACCTATAACTTCTTAAAGTGTTGCCATAATTAATGCCATCATTGCTGTTATTGTAGGAAAAAGGTTGAGCCAGACTAATAACGACTTTCAAAATAGGAACCACTTTTCCTCAACTGGATATAGAAATGAAATGATGTGATTTGACGCTTGAGTGTGAGTGAGAATTGAAGCCAGGTCTCTGTATTTTTGTCTAAATTAGGACCACTGTATTACTTTATCAACTCAAACTGTATGTGTTTTTCAGCTTTGTGGAGTACCTTATCTGTAACTTGACTGCCTTCTACGACCAGCATCAAAAGCGCTCTGTGGGGCCCCTTGGCATGCCTTCCCTCCAAGGGGACGTTGTGGAGGAAACAATCCCAGACCAGGATCCAAATGGCGGAAGCCACAGAGAGTCCCAAGACTGGAGGAGAGGTGACTTCCATGGAAGCCTCCACTACCACGCCTATTTTGGGGGCCAGCCAGATGAGGATGTGGGTTTCGGAGAGACCCTCAAGAACCCCCAGGAGGACACCAGCCAAGACTTTAACAGTCGTTACGATTATGTGGTGTGTGAGGAGGGAGAGGAGGTGGCATGTGCACCAGTGCCTGATGAGTTCAATCCTTGTGAGGACATAATGGGTTTTGGCTTCCTGCGAGTGTCTGTGTGGTTTGTGAGTCTGCTGGCTGTTCTGGGAAATGTGGTGGTGCTCCTGGTGCTGCTCACCAGCCACTACAAGCTCTCAGTCTCTCGCTTCCTCATGTGTCACCTGGCCTTTGCAGATCTGTGCATGGGAATTTATCTGCTGCTTATCGCCTCTGTAGACCTCCACACACGAGCCGAGTACTTCAACCACGCCATAGACTGGCAGACGGGCCCTGGCTGTGGACTTGCAGGGTTTTTTACGGTCTTCGCAAGCGAGTTGTCTGTCTACACCTTGACGGTGATCACTCTGGAGAGGTGGTACGCTATCACCTTTGCTATGCGGCTGGATCGTAAGCTGCGTCTGCACCATGCGGCAGCCGTGATGCTAGGCGGCTGGATCTTCTGCCTCATACTGGCCCTGCTCCCGCTGGTTGGGGTGAGCAGTTACCAGAAGGTCAGCATCTGTCTCCCGATGGACACCCAGTCCACAGTGGCTCAAGTCTACATCTTGTCAGTGCTGGTCCTCAACATCCTGGCCTTTCTTGTTATCTGTGCTTGCTACTTCAAGATCTACTGCGCAGTGCATAACCCTCACTACCGTTCTGGATCCAAGGATACCAACATCGCCAAGCGCATGGCTGTCCTCATCTTTACTGACTTCTTGTGTATGGCGCCTATCTCCTTCTACGCCATGTCGGCCGCGCTGGACCGGCCGCTCATCACCGTCTCCAACTCCAAGATTTTATTAGTGCTCTTCTACCCGCTCAATTCATGTGCCAACCCGTTCCTGTACGCCATCTTCACAAAAGCCTTCAGGGGGGACGTATTCATCCTCCTCAGTAAGGTGGGCCTTTGTCAGCAGCGAGCACAGCTGTTCAGAGGCCAGGCGGTCTCGTCAAAGGGCAGCAGCGGGACATCTCAGAACCGTAAAGACAAGGATAAGGTTAAGAAAGTTGGAAATGGGGGCCAGGAAGAAGTGCCCATCCACCTGAAGAAGTGCTCCGGACAAACCGACCACCAAGCAGTCTGCCAGCTGACAAGTTCTGAAGAGAGCCAGAGACTGAACACGTGAGCCAAACACCAGCTCAAGGTAGTAATGCAGGGCAGGTTCCGGTGGGAAATGAGAGGCCTTGATGCGTTTGTGGACAGATCTGTTTGGATATTTAACAGAAAGATCCAGTATTCTGTATCTGCTTCAGCTTGCAGGCCAAGTTCAGCTGTTTTCACAATTTCGGCTGTGATGATTTTACGGTTCCAGTTGTTGGAGAATATCAAATGTCAATGAAATGTGAGCCCGACTTCATCTCAGTCCTTTGTATTTGGAGGGACAGACTGGAAAAGAACAGTAAAGAAAAAATATCTTTCTTCTTCTTATCTTTAAAAATAGTAAAGATAAGAACTCAAACATACTTATAACTATGAATACAATATTTTTTTCAGTACCTTTAATTTAGTTGAGATTTTCTTTAATTTCAGATTATCCCTGCACAATCTAGCATTGATATACAAGGAATTATAACAGATTTTAAAAAATACTTAATTTTCCTGTGATAAAATAACTTTTCTGAGGCACCCTATTAATACTTGGTAATTCTATTCAAGGACAGCCTGCTGGCTCAGTGCTGTTCACAGTGGAAACTTTATCCAGAAAATGGAAAAAATACTGCATTTGTTATTGTCATCTCAATACCTCCAAATATAATGTAAGTACACAATAGTGTTTGGTGATTTATGGATAAAAACAGGACACATTGTTGGTGTTAACCTTTTAACCAGAAACTAAACAGTAAATATAGACAGGAATCGTATAATACTAGACTGTGATGTTGGAAAGCAGTGTTTTTTACAGTGCTCTGAAATTGTATTTTCATGTGGCTTATACCTGCACCAAACGGATGTATCACTTTGTTAGATTCATAAAATATTTGTATAATTTTGTTCTTTGTGTTATTGTGAGTTTTTTATTATTACGTAACCAGATATTTTACTTTCCCTTTTTTCACATTGATCCAGCAAAACAATTTGCAGAGGTACGTCCTCATCTCCAGAGAGCATGTGATCCAATTACAAAAGTAAACACAAGACATATTTTGATTATTAGCAATTTTCTACAAATTACAGACAGGTATGATAATCACAAATATATACTGCTAAAGCCTTGTCTCTCCTCTGGAATGTCATGATTGTTTTTCTAGCATGATCGTGACATTTTTCCATCCTCTTACGGAAACAAGTGACTTATACAATCAGCAGAGATAGCTTTGCCTTCGCCGGGAGAGCTTAAAGCGAATACAGCTGAGACATGTGTGAGCTGCACTGCTGTAACTTGTGCGATATTGAGCCATTATGAGTTAAAGGACACCCTCTGCCAATGGCAGCTTAACATCTGGTTAGCATTTCATCTGCTGGGTGACATTTTTTTCAAGGAAATATACAGATGAACAGGGGGGACTTTCCAGGAAAGAGAGATCATTTCAGACCTTTTTTAATTGAGCTTGCAAAGTCGTTGTGAAGTTATTTGACCAGACAGCTGAACAGTGTGTTTCAGTATGGAAAATATAGTACATTCCCAACCCTATACCACTCTTATGGATTCTCAAAATATCAGTGAGATGAAACCTCAAAAAGTGGAAGGATTTTGATTTTTAAAGTGGAAAGTATTAAGAGTGGCATCAGTTCCAGGCTTTCGGGTCATTATTTTCAGCTGAATATTTCCCACAGCATTGTGTCCATCTCCTCCAATCACCCATCAACAACAATCCAGTGTGGACCCTTCAAATGCTAAGCACTGGAGCTGGAGCATGATGTGCCTGGCTGCATTTGTGAGGGGCCTCCTCCCTTCCACTGACAGTTAATGTTAAGCCACATTTCATACTTGTTTCACGAGTGTGCACATGTCCAGTTTGATAAAAATCAAAACCACTTCACATTTGCGAGGGTGAGCGCGAAGGTACTGGGGATGGTGACATACCTGCCCTCTGAAACTACACCTCAATTTAGGATAACAAAATATCAGAGATTATATCAGAGAAACCAACAGACTGAAAGAGCCAAACGAAGCGATTGAGACTTGGACTGGATTTATTTTGACACTCTTCATGTAGCTGGTTCTCAGGCCTGCCTCATCATTCCTCGATCGGTATTTCAAATAAACCCATCGCCAAGCAGTTCCTCAAATAAGCAGGGCACGACACGACAATGAATCGCGCTTACACCAGATTATGTTGCTAAACTCAAATACAGTGGGAAAAGAATCATGTGAAGCACTGAACAGAGGAATTGTGGTTTTTATCATAACATTTAGAATAGCCTTGGTCGCTCAGAGGAGGTCAGAGTCTTCAAGTATCCATCCAGCTCTTGTTGCTGGGAACAGAAAATCCCTGCATTTATGACGTCCCTCCTTAAATTATTCCATGGGCCAGTAGGCATGGACAGTCCTCTCAAAGAGTCAAGTTTCTCTCTCTCACAGAAAAAGAACTCTTCAATCACTACTAGAGTGAACCACAGAGTTGAAGTCAGCGTTGTTCTGAAAGTGGTTCCACTCTTCAACCATAACACTTAGAACAAGTTCTATATTTTCTACTGTCACCAAACATTCCACCATGACATACAGTTGATCCGTGAACAATCCACGCAGGGCAATAAGAACCTCACTCTGTGTGTTATCTATTTGTGTGAATGTCTGGGTCATTACAAACTCTTTTACGCTGCCCAGGTGGAGTGCATGGCATGAGACCAAAATGACTAAATCAGAACGACTTATTGCTAATTAAATGTGCACAGGAGGAACACCTTGCTAATGGTCTCTGTCAAAAATACGGTGTTTCAAATACTTAATAGAGCCGTATTTAACATTCTGAACCAAAAAACTATTGTCTATGTAAATATATAGAAGAGTAATGTCTACCTGAGCAGAGAATGAATCCGAGCTTCTCTGTGCTTTGTTTGCATAGCCAGCCGCAAGTCCTTGTTTGGCTCACGGTCGCTGCTCTGCACTGCTCTCATACAGTGGTGGCAGCTGATGCATGGAAGCATAGCACTCGCCCTTTGGTTCACCCGCAGGTAAACACTGTTAAGCTTGGTTTAGACTCCCCCTGGTGAAGCCAGCAAGTGGTCGCAGTGCTTAGTCGTGCACCTCTAAAGTTTTGTAACTAGGCACTCACTGCTAACACCCTCTGAGCTTTTCAGACTGACTGTCTTAAATAGTTAATTGATATATGCACTATTATGATGTCTGGGGATTTTACAAAAATGGCCAATTCTTATTGAAATGCTCTAGAAACAGGAAGTCTAAAACATTTACGTTTGAGTATATATATTGCCAGCTAAATCAAATTGTTGTAGTGCATTGTGTAGGTTGGTTTAGGGCGTTTTACAGGTTACACTTCTTCACAGTACATTTAGTTTGTCTGCCTTTTTTTAGGAGAAAAATGCAACAAACAGCATGTTGAGCACTTGAACCACGGTGCCACGCAAAAAGTGTAAACAGAGCTTTAACTCTGTCGGCAGTTTTGCAGTAGTTTGCACTATTAGCGCTGTTAGCACCGTTAGCACCGTTAGCTGCAAACCGCCGGCTCAGAAGTCAACATGTTGAGAGCCCAGAGCCCAAGAGAGGCAATAGAAATCCCAATCTTCTTTACCTTTATGCATTTCACAGTGTGGAACTCATCTGTACATACATAAAGTGACAGATGTATTTGTGTGAAGAACAAAAAAACAAGTTTCACAATAAACCCTGCTAACTCACCTGCTCAATTGTTCAGTGAAGTGGGCATACTTGTCATATGCTGGAAAGCTTTTTTTGGGGGGGGGGGGGGGGGGAGTCAGACACTGTTTAACAAACATGCCCTTCACTTGGAGCTTACTGTTATTTAGACTTGATTTGACAAAATCACAAAAGACTTGACTTTAATGAGAACACAATTTCTCATGACTTTTTGCCCTTTGATTTGAAATAACTGGATATCTTCTGCAAGCTCAAAGATAAGAATTTACCTCACAGGACAGTGGGCGATTCATAGCAGGAAGAGCACAGGGGTTATTAATAACTAACAATGGCTCTGTTCTATTCAAGTGTCCCATTAAGCCATGACAGTGTGACAGTGAGCCAGCATGCCCTATACCAGAACCCTGAAACTGAAGTAGCTACATGGAATTCAACAATGGATGAAAACCAGGAAAGGAGGAATCTCCATTAGAAATGGATAGAGGCTCTTTGTTTGAAAGAGCTTCACAGACTACGATAAACTCAACATGTCTCAGCCAACAGGCCTGGCTACTACATTCCACTGAAGCCTACAAACTCTATTTTACCATGCAGCTGATTGGCAGTCCCCGTCAGTTGGGTGGTAAGCAGAGAAAGCTATAGAGTCTAAGTCAGACATCTCCAGGGCCTCATTATAAGCTTCAATGGCCAGCAGCACAGACTCTTAGGTCGGAGTGCCCAGTAGTAGCAAGGGGGCCCACTTCATCAGTAGTAGCCAGGGTTACATTCTTCCTCCACTAGGTCTGTTCGGGACTGAATAAGTCTTTGTGAAGCATGATATATCGTAGAAGTGACAGCTTGCCTCAAATCCATTTACAATCAAGGGCAGAAATCTCCATGAAGTTTCTGATTCAGCTTTAATCCCAGACAGCACCACACCTTTATCTCATAATTGCCCACAAGGAAATACACAGGGATTGTATGAGTTTAGTTAGGAATTAGAGGAAAGGCAGGGAGAACGCCCAGTGCTGTGCATACACTGACAGCCATCCAGACACCGGATTACACAGCTCCAAAAGTTGAATTGAAGACAGGCTGAGGCAGATTCTAGGGTTCACACGTCCATGTAGCATCAGATGTAGTAAGGAAGTGATTTCCAAACAGGGCTCCCTGTACCCCACAGGCTACTTCTGCAGCTGTTAACACACGTGGAAAGATTAGTGTGACTAAACTCATTTGGAAAAAAAAGAAAAGAAAATAAGATATGATTAAAGAATATATAGTCTACACATTTTGGGTCAGCTGTAAGACTTGAACACCACAAGTTGCATTTGAGCGTGTAGTTTGCAAGTGAGCAGTCAGGTGAACACTTAGCTAAGGTAATACATACATGGTTTGAATAGTTAGCAACAAATAATTGATAGTTATAATAGATAAATCAAAGCAAAGTGATTAAAATTGCTAAAGGTAATAAATGAATTGTTAGTAACTAAAGGTAATAAATGAATTGTTAGTAACTAAAGGTAATAAATGAATAGTAGCTAAAGATAATGGATGAATTGTTACAATAGTAGCTAAAGTTAATGGATGAATTGTTACAATAGTAACTAAAGATAATGGATGAATTGTTACAATAGTAACTAAAGTTAATGGATGAATTGTTACAATAGTGACTAAAGGTAATACATGAATTGTTACAATATTAACTAAAGGTCATAAATGAATTGTTACAATAGTAACTAAAGGTAATGAATAAATTGTTACAATATTAACTAAAGGTCATAAATTAATTGTTACAATATTAACTAAAGGTCATAAATGAATTGTTACAATAGTAACTGAAGGTAATGAATGAATTGTTACAATAGTAACTGAAGGTAATGAATGAATTGTTACAATAGTAACTAAAGGTAATGAATGAATTGTTACAATAGTAACTAAAGGTCATAAATGAATTGTTACAATAGTAACTAAAGGTAATGAATGAATTGTTACAATAGTAACTAAAGGTAATGAACGAATTGTTACAATAGTAACTAAAGGTCATAAATGAATTGTTACAATAGTAACTAAAGGTCATAAATGAATTGTTACAATAGTAACTAAAGGTAATGAACGAATTGTTCATCAGATGGGGTTGGGGAGTTAATCTTACAAAATAGGAACCGATGTAGTATTGTAATAGAGAATACCTTTCCACTTGAGTTAAGAGGTTTACAGTGACACTCATTTCTTAGCCTGTGTAAGAGTAGGGATAGGGCTTTTGTTCGAAAGTTAATTTGTTAAAAAAAAAAGTAATAAAAAAAAGTGTGCGAACAATACATTTCCCTTATCTGAACAGCAGTTAGAACACACAACAGAACATTCGGAAAGCAGAGAATACATTTTTAATAGACATTCTTTTCATGTTAATCTACCATTTGTTATCAGAAAAATTAAAAAGGTTCAAAAGGCACACGCAACAACCAACAATAAAGAGAACATAAAATAACTAAGCAACTGTGAGCTGACTTTTTTCCTTTTACTAATGGAGAGCTACTGAATGCGGAATGTTCTTCCTGAAATATGTTGGAAACCTGTTGGCACATCTATATTTATTATTTGAAGTCTATTTTAAAGTGCCTGTTTTTCTCAGCCCGTTGTTTTCAGTGTACATTCATCAAAATAGATGCAGACAATTACTAGTAGTCTGTGCAAAAAAATCTTAATTAAAAATATGATTGTATTCCCGTTAGATTATGTATGGGGAAATGTAAAAAAGAATTTAAATCTTTTAATTTTTCATTGGTTCTGCATCGGTAATCTTGTCAGTGCTTCCTTGGTATTATTAGTCTCGTTAAAATCATACTCTATATTGCCAACTATCAACCAAATTGACACAACAGTCAAAAAACACATACTTTATTTCAAATTGCTGCAACAGGGGCACTAAAAACAAACTGCAGAGAAACACACAGGCCCCCCCGAGTTAAACTCGCTTCAATAGAAAATATTCTTGTTTAAAAGTCATGAATAAAATGAAAGCCCAGGAGAACATACGGTGGACGAAATGATTTGAAACACAGCATTATGTAGCTTTGTCCAACCAACAGAGAAAAAAAGGAACACTTATTAGATTATAAGAGCACAGTTTGGTGCGGCTTTCCAACCTTTCAAAACAGAACATTTCAGGAATTTTCAGGAATAAAGAAAAGAAAAAGAAAAAGAAGACATCGCCTTGTCCCCACCAAAAAAAAAGAAAAAAAATGAAATTGTAATATGTTTTAACAGACATTTTGAGATTATGGGTGTGCAAAAAAAACCAAACGAATACATTACCAGAGTAAAGCGGTGACCGCGCGCGCGCGCGCACACACACAAACACAAACACACACACACACACACTGTACAGTCAGTCACTGTATCACACTTTCTCTCCCAACACAAACAGAGCACGCTGTGGCTATTGATTAACTTGACTGATTTCACAACATTGATAAACTGACAGTGCAAATTCTCAGACGGCTGCAGGGAACTAAAATAAGAGCAAAGAAGATACACCTTCAGACAGTTTGTACAGTTCTAAAATGAATTCAGTGTTGGAACTGCGCTTCCTTTTTTTGTTAAGATTAAAGATGCAATGAAACTCCAGAGAAGCAGATGAGAAAAATAACAGTATTTTTGGATTGAGCACTCATTAGATTAAAATAATGCCTTTAAATCACTATTAGTTATTATAGAATTCATGTAATTGTACCTTCTTTTTCTTAACCCTTCATGAAACACATTTTTAAAAAAAAGTTTAAAACAATAACAGGTTGTTAACTACATAAAACCCTCCGGAGCACCGTTTTCATAAACATGAATTGAGACAGAATTACAATCCAAGAGCAAAAATTAGAAGCCAAAAGTTGATTCTGGCCGCTCTAAAGGCAGCGATCTTGACTGGTGGCACTAAGTTTGGACTTAAATGTACTTAAATTCAATCCAGTCAACCGACTACAGTGCATCATGAAGGTGTTTCTCATCTACGGGGATATAATGAATGACCTCTGACCCTCCTGTGGCGGGGCAGGTCACCCTGGTCCACTACACCTGCATGAAGTGAAATGCTTACTTTCCACTGTGTGTGAATTCTCTCAGGAAAAACGTAGAGAAGCCAGGAAGAAGCAAAGAAAGATCAAGAGGATTCTGTTCGCAGGCTTTCACTTCCGCTGTAGGTTTCTCATCCCGAAAGGCCAGCCGGGTGTTTTTGACAACACCCGGGTTGTACGGTACCTCACAGTCCGCTGGGTTAGTCAGAGTTCTCAAAGACTCACAGGTTGTTTCCTGACAGGAATCCAGTCACAGGCTATGGAAGGATATTGAAGTGTCTGTTAACTGGATAAAGGGACTTATAGAGTTCCTGCTCCTGTTGCTTTCTCCGGGTTTTTTTCTTTTTTCTCCTTCACCATTCAGCATCCCCAATGGCTTTGGAGAAGACATAGTCTCTCCCATTCAGATTCATGATCCCGTCCTTCAGGTGGAATTTCCATTTGTTCTTACTTCTGTGAATCTGGGGAGGAAAGCGAAGGAAATCAATGTTGTAGGCGTCAAAGACAGATGGACACCGTTTCATCTTACAGTGGACACGTCTCTAATGTCTTTATCCCACGCACATACACACACATACATATTAACCAGCGTTGACCAATAGATCTTTAGAAGCACTGAATTGGGGGGGTGAGGCAGACATCTCCCGAAATAACACCACCGTTGAATTTCAGCCCGCCTGCATGCACGGTTTTTAGCCCATCATTGTTGAAACAGAGCAGCTAATATTGCTCGCTGTGAAACCCCGACGGAGGAGAGAAACAGGCGCGACATATTCTCGCTGAGACCTCTTATTAGCATTTCATATTTCTGTAATACACTTAAAGGTGTATGAAACTGGTGATCAAACATTACACTTCAGGCAAAAAGGGGCATCTACCAAAAGCAGCGGCAATATCCAAAAGTAAAGGATTGCGAAATGTCTCAATTTTTACTAAATGCTAGCAACTGCCATGAGACAAACAATTAAAGAGGCATTGATCACCTTTACAATGGGACTGTATGATGGAGGCATTCCAGCTGAGATAACATGAATGTTTTACTTAGGTCATTTTGTTATAGTGGCTGAAAAGGTTTATTTATTTATTACTGAAAAAACTAACGAGAATCAACGTTAGCCTCTGTGTGTTAGTCCTGCAGTAGATTGTTGATCTGACCAGGGTTACACACTTAATATACTGAAATTAAACTAACTATTGATGCGGGCTAGTGTAAATCAACAGGTATAAGATAATTACACATTTTGAATATTCATACATTTAGTTGTGCCATGTTCTCTCACAGAATGGATGACTTCTTACCTTGTCATACTGGCACACCACTACATTCTCCGTGTCAAACAGCTCCTGGTCCTCCTCATCACTGACATCATCACTACTGTTCAGAGGCTCCTGTTGAGGAAACCAAACCAACATTAAACCTCGTGATAAAAACACAGAGTGTCCCATTGATCATGTTACAGGAAGGTCTTTTATTTATTATATCTGGAAATGAACATATCACTACACAATATAACATAACTTTCTCCTCATCATGAGATCATACTGCCTTTTGACAGATAAAGCCATACTTCTTAAAACACTGATTCACTAACAGCTACTTAGCTCATCTCTGCTGAGCCTGACCTCATCCAGAACCACAGTACAGCTGCCACTAAACAGCAGCATCTGCTCTGTGTCTGTTTCACTACAACGTTTGGTTCCTCTGGTGCCCACCTCTTCCACCTGCCCGTCCTCTCCCCCATCCTTGTCCTTCTCCTCCTCCTCATCTTCATCATACTCCTCCTCCTCATCCTCGTCCTCCTCTGAGGAGGTGTCTCCGGTGCCGTCCGCCTGCAGTATCATGGGAGGCTGCTGCTGCTGGGCCTGCTGCTGGTTCTGTGGCTGCGGTAGGACCTGTGGTGCAGCTGCGCTCTGGACCTGCTGGACCTGCTGGACCTGAGCTGTTGCTGCCTGGCCAGGCTGCTGTGCCAGAGCTGCTGCCTGCATCACCTAACGGCAAACAGTGATTGTCAGGTTAAGAATTTGTATTAAAAACGTTTTTAAATCCAAATCAAGCTTCCTGTCTGACATTGTGCTACGGATATCATTAACACACCAAACAAGACACAGATGCCCATTAGAAACATAAAGAGGTAGGAGATATAGTGGAACCACATAAGAATGTTTTAGACAAAACTCTTAATAGTAAAGCAACCTTCCAGAAGAGAGCAACTCGATATGTTTTGGAGGAATTGAAGAAGTGCTGACCTGTGTATTGCCCTGGACTTTGTTTCCTGAAGCTAAGACGATCTGCTGCGGCTGGATGATAACTCCTGTTTGCTGGGGCAGGCCTCCCTGCAGAGGAGCCAGGACCTGGACACACAGTAAACAGGAAGAACTCACATTTTGCAAAAGCTCTGGCATGAACATTAGTGTAATGTCTTTGGAGACCTGTGAAGGAATTACATGTTAAAATGCCAAAAGCTATTCATTTAAAACTCAATTGACTTATTGTAATTGTGGCTCATCATGTAGTGATGCTGCTTCATTTAGAGAAGCTACTGATAAAAGGTCATGGATAAGATTTCTTAGGGTGAAGCGGTGATGTTTGAGTGATTTTCATGCCATTTCTTTTCACATATTTCAAGTCTTTATTTCCATAAGATGGTTCTTCCACTGCTTCAACACCAGAGGACCCACAGCCATGCAGCCAAACAGCTTCCTGATCTGTATACACTATGAGCTGTTGATTGTTGTTCTGAAGACCACAGATAACAAAGATAGGTGGACTGTTGACCAAAGTGAGGTGTTCCTACCTGTCTAATGGGGCATACCTGCTGTATGACCGGGGCCTGCACGCCGCCAGGCTGCATCTGCTGCTGCAGGAGGATCTGCTGCTGGGGCTGGATGATGTACTGAGCCCCGTTGGGAGCACGGACCACCTGCAGGATCTGACCTGAGAGACCGTGAAACAGAGGAGTTGTGAGTAACGGAAGAGTGAACATATCGATGAACTAACTTAAAGGGACAGTTCACCCCAAAATCAAAAATACATAGTTCCCCTCTCACCAGTGGGGCTTTATATCAGTCTAGATATTTTTTATCTGAGTGGCCTAGTGTTGGAGATATCGACCGTAGAGATGTCAGTCTTCTCTACAATATAATGGAACTATATGGCACTTGGCTTGTGGTGCTCAAAGTGCCAAAAAATACCTTTGAAAAATTCAACAGCAATGTCTCTAGAAATCATGACCTGGTTACTGAAGATAATCCACAGACCTGGTTATGAGCAGCTTCATGTCGAAATTATTTTCTTTCTATCAAACCACATCCGTCAACCGTATCACTGCGCAAAAGGAAGCGTGCATCTACTTGTGGACGAGAGTACTTATAGCTAACCGATACCGCTAGCTCACCTAGCACCACTGAGGTCAGCCAAAGAGGACGCCATTAATGTTTACATCCCACGCTGCCAGGAGCACGAGCCCCTCATCCACGAGCCGACATCAAACTGCTCACAACCAGGTCTGTGGATTATCTTCAGTAACCAGGTCATGATTTCTAGAGACATTGCTGTTGAATTTTTCAAAAGGTATTTTTTGGAGCTTTGAGCACCACAAGCCGACGATACAACCGATATCTCAAACACTAGGCAGCTCACACCAAGACTATCCAGATTGATAAATAGCAATACAGGTAAAAGGGCAAAAAATGTCTTGGGGAGAAATGTTTTTCCCGTTTTGATGCACAGATAAAGCAGTGAGTGTTTCACCTTGGCTAGTGATGAGCTGTTGGTACGGGGTGACCCCTGTGGGCAAAGCAAGGGTTGCTGCTGTAGCTGCTGCACTCTAGAGGAGAAAAAGGAGAACACACATGAGGGACTGAAACACGGCAGTCAGGTTCTCTCTCTCTCTCTCTCTCTCACACTCACTCACTCACTCACTTCAGCAGGATGTTAGGGTTCAAGCAATGTGAGAGTTTAAGGTTGTCACGGTGTAAATGTTCTACACACCAGGTACACACACAGGAATATGCGAAGTGTTAAGTACATTTCTCTGGAGAGATTTAATATTCATGAAATACAACACAACTTAAACCATTAAAGTGCTAATATTCATATTTCCTTGGCTTCTGTGATAAAAGCAGCCGTTTCATATTTGCATTTGTTCATTTTACCTGCCAGGTTTGATGGCAAAAAGGTTAACGGAATTTGCAAGTAAAGCTTAAACAAAGCGTCTGAGAATCAAGACAAAAACAACACTTTACTAATACAGCACATGTGCAGGCCTTGACACCAACAGATGGCTTGCTGAACCGAAGTGTTGTTGAGAGAAGGAAGCACAAAAGGATGGGAAGTGCTGACACTCTGTTGAACCGATGACGACAGAGTGTGTTTGTCGGTGTGCGTGAGACAACGGGAGCGTGTGAGAGGATGCTTTATCTCCACTGTCATCCAGGCTACAGGTCCTTCCTCTCCTCTCCTCTGCTACTACACCAGTCACCCTGCTCTGAGGCAGACACATGCAGATCTTCCTCTTCTTTTTGGCTGACTGTAAAATATGTGCCTGGATAACACATGTTCTCTCAATAACAACATACCACACTATCAGAGGGCCTCAGTGAATAAGGGAGTCACTGTAAATGTGTGCACAGTTGAGATCAGCGATCGTCACATTGCATTGGCTGTTACTGTTATGAGCATGAATCATCAAACTATAGTAGTATGTTCATTGTATCTGGACATTATCTACTTACCATCCCTGTTGCACTCATGTGTTGTAGAATCTTGGAATCCTGAACAATAACCTGCTGCTGGGGAGCTGTGCAGAGAGACATTTTGATGTTAACACACCATAATATGCCCCAAAACTGATTAGAATGTCCTGCAAACAAAACTATTAAAAGAAAAGAATATCACATACAGTTCAAGATTCTGTTACTGCATCGCCTGTTTCTTGCTTTAAATAACTTCAGATACATATTTAAGCGTTCTGTTTAGCTGTAAAATGAGAATGTGTGCTGTGGGTCACAAACTTACTCATCTTACAGATAAAACACTAAAATATGTTTCTGAAATGATTTGAGGAGAGAAATATGCAATGCAGTAACATAGTCTTGATTCATATTTGATCAGTGCTGCCTAGTTAGACAGTCTTATCGTAATTCACTGACAGAGCTTGACAGCTGCGATTGGTTGTTTTGGTGGATTCTTACGGCATCAGGACCACTAAAGGGAGGCAGAGGAACCCGAGTGTTTCTGTCTCTTGTACTACTTGTGTACTACTGTCAGGATATAGTGACAGTTTGAGCAAATAACCCAAACAGTTACTTTTATTTGAGTTACCATGTGCAGTTTTAAAAAGGTTAAAAAATACTCTGGTAGTATAATAACTAAACTTTTTGTATATCAACTTCTGTCAAAAATGCCTTTTAATAGAGGAATTCTCTCCCAAACCACTTCATTTCAGTAGGAAGTCAGTATAGGACTTTGTGTAGAGAGAGCATTCACAGATATTAGATAATTCTGCTGTAGCATTTAGAGCTAGTTGTTGTTTACTAGTGCAGTGTGGCAGTGCCGACCAACCTTGCTGCTGCTGAGGGGGCAGAATGACTTGCTGGGCCTGTGCTGGCTGGGTCACCTGCTGGACGTGCTGGACGTGCTGGACGTGTTGGACGTGTTGGACCTGCTGAACCTGCTGCTGAACCTGCTGCTGCTGCTGAGCGGCCTGCAGGGCTGCCTGCTCCTCAGTATGGAAGCCCTCCACTGCCTTGGACTGCAACAGTTTGTTTTCCCACAGCTGGAGCATCAGGCCAAAGAAAAAGAATGTGAGATTTAATAATACTTTGTGATTTCCCATTTTTATTAAGAGCATAAATGCACCCAGGGCATTCACAATATGCATATACTTCATTACTGTACAGGGGGGGCAGTTACCGTTTTCAGCTCCAGAAGCACCTGCTCATCCACTCCCTCATCCAGGAACAGCTCTCGCACCTCATTGATCACATCCTCAATCACAGACTTATATAGTTTAGGCTATGAGGAGGCAAGAACAGAAACAGGAAAGACACTTGTTTTCATCACTGTGTTTGGTAAGGAAACAAACATATCTGATGATCAAAGTTACCATTTAGGGCCTACTTTTACATTGACTATATGGCATTGGTATTCAGAAATGTTTAATAGGAACACATCAGTTACTAATAGTGCTGCACAGCTGCCATGACAGCAGCAGAACATTAAATGTCTAACAAACCATGTGGATATACATTCAGCTTCCCCTCGCCAGATAAGTATAAATTAGTAGGTTATAATAAAGTAATAGCCGGTGTATATCTGTTTCAAATATTTAACTCAATTCTAAAATTGGTCCATGGAAATAAAAGCTGGGCTTTAGCTAAAATGCGTCTATTATAGATACAGTATGTATGTATTGGTCTGTAGGCTACATGTCCATCTGTCACCACCAACAGTATTCAGTGTGTCCCTCGGGATAATGTAGCATACCTTGCGCGCGCTAACTATAGTGCATGTAAACCGTTTAAATGTCTACAGCGACACAACAGTCGCATTTCCGCTCGTTAGGAAAGCGACACAACAATGGAAGCCTCCGCGACAGACACAGACAGCACACCGCACTGCGTTCACTGAACTGCATCGTCCCTAATGTCCGCAGCACGGACCTCGGTCTCTCCTTCCTCCCCCTCGGCCCGGCTGCTCCTCCACCATTTAAAGCATACTCTGCCGTTTATATGTAGAGGCGGTGACGTAGCGTCGAATAGCACCTTCCCATCCCGGCCAGTCTATATTAGAGAGCCAATATGGCCGTATAAAACCAGGCGGCAGAAAAGAGGAGGGCCAGATCCGGAGCGAGGGGAGACGTGGAAGCCATTTTACGGAGCGGCGAAACGCGCGCCCGACAGCCCCGTACATTAAACATTATGTGGCGGAATGCTAGGATGTTTTCGGTGTGTTATCTTATGGCTGCTCGGCTTTGACCAAGTAGTATGTCCGTGTCGCTGGACTACTTTGTTATGAGATGGGTACAAGTGGTGGTTTGGGACGGCTATCCTGGCTGCTGGTCGTGGAATGGTGGACAATGAGGAGGCATTAGACTGAGCTTTGGCGGTTTTCGGCTAAGGAGACTTTAATCAAAAGAAAAAGCATAATTCATTCGCAGTGGATGGTGGCGAGGTGCTTTGCGAACATCGGCATATAGTAAATTAGGCAAAATAAACTATTTAGCTCATTTAACGTTACCGACTTGTCCGTTGATGTCAGACTGATCGACACAAGCATTGCTTTGACCTCAACGAAACAGCACAGACATCAAATCCAGAGAATCAGTATCAACTCCAATTAATTGAGCCATACATATGATTTTAGAGATACTCTTATGAACTAACTCACGTTAACGGCCAACTCACGAAAGCCTCGACTGGACAAATGGCCCATAAATCAACTTTTGCATTTTCATCCAACCCTAACCTTCCAGCACCATCTTGACTCTGTAACGTTACAGCTCCTTGCATTAGCCATCGCTCCACCAGACGGCTTCATCTGAAGAACAATCTAACCTCAGTTTCGAAGAATGATTAAAATGGCCGATTGACTGAAGTTAGTCTTCATTTTATTTGATAGAACAGTGAAGTGTTTGTTAAAGCCCATTCATTTTACTGAATGATAAAAAAAAAAAAAACAGCTCGTTGACAGCGTTCTCTTATCTTAACCCCCATTTCCCCGCTGACAATCCTTAGAGATTGATCCTTACCACTGGGTTCGAGTTAGCCGAGCTCGCCATTATACGCGTAGTGTAAAAACCACACGGAAATAGGCGAGAAATAGAGCCAAAAAATTACAAAAAACGACTTAAAACAACTGGGAACGGTCTCTTAAAACAGCCGGCATTACTTTTGTAAATAAAACACAGTTTTAACGGTCTTATTTACAATCCCGGGCTGCGACTCCCAGCCGTCCTCCTTCCGTCGTTGTCCTGCTTTATATACTGAGCATGGAGCTGCGAGTGCGCGAGACATAGGGCAGGGTCAGTCCGTACATCGCGCGAGATCTCGTACGGTGTATGACGACCACGCGACACGCTTGCCGCTGGGAAATGTAGTTTAAACGTGTTTAACGTGGTACGCGGTAAATAAACGTGCACAGATCGCATTAGCGTTATAATGCGAAGTGATCTTGTTTACTGAATTAGGCCAAGTGTAAATATTATGACCCATATAAGGAGATAATCACAATATCCCTCGAGCCATAGTTTCCACACACTGCTAGATCATTAAATAATAAACCCATATAAAACATGGACCTCAGTTTGAGCATTCATGTGTAGTGTTTGGTGATAGAAGTCAGTTGACATAACGGTGCGAATTATTGCACAATCTGAGGACAGAGAGGAGAAAGGACTGTAAAACCACATTCAACCCAGTGTTTAGTAATTGGTCTCCATTAAGACTTTAATCTGACTCTATTTTAATCTATATCTATGTGCTAACTATAACTCACTCTGGAAACACTTCTGTATTCTGTTTGAAGCTATTTTTGCCTGTACTTATGTCAATGATTGCTTGTTAAGGTTTGACGATGAGTTTGTAACGTACCTTCCCTTTTCATAGATTTTCATTCCATTAAGTGTATTACCATTGTAATTAAATTTCTGTAGTGTAACGGAACTTCTATATGGGAGTATTTGATGCCTTGTTTATGATTGCAGAGCACTGTTAATGTAGTAACATCTTGCTGCCACAAGAGTGTGATCACACCACATCGCAGAGCTCCAGAAACAAGCTCTCCTTTTCTGATCCCATGACACACAAACACACACGATCCATCCACTCGGTCTAGGATACAACTATTTGAATTCAATAAGGGGGGGGG
>NW_022280096.1:1263233-1273156 GCF_004355925.1 Anarrhichthys ocellatus | reverse complement strand
CATCCATAGGTTCTGTTTAATCAGAAATACAGCTGTCCTGATTACCAGGGGAACATTTCCAAAAAGTCATTAAAGCTTTGCAGTAAATGAGAGCTGACAAGAGAACGTTACCTCCACTTCTGTCTCCATGGAAACTTGCCTCACTGGTCATTGTGTGGATATGGATGATATCTCTCTGTGCATCAGTCCACTTAGCACCTCAGAGTGCCTCCTCCAGGGTGGAATGTCACAACTGACTTCATTACATTATTTCACTAAGGGGAAATTAAACGTCGACCCGACACTGATGAGAATATGCTTTTGAATTCACTTGGAACCTTTTTCTTTCAAAAAACTAAAACGCAAGTGTTAGTTGTAGAAAGAGATGATAGGAGACTTGTGTTTAGTAGGTTTGAGTAGGTGTTCTATGAGATGTGATCAAGTATGAAGCTGCATAATGCGAGGCATGTCGTCGCTACCTTTGAGTCTCACTCTTGGTGACGGAGTGGTATGATGCCCTCTAAAGATCTAGAGAATGCACACTTTTCTCCCCCTCTTTCTTTGCTGTAGTTGCATAGCAACAGAGGAGCTGCTAGCTCCAGTTGTGCTGCTGGTGGGAGCGCTGCACAGGGAGGCACTGGCTCCAGATTAAGCCTGTCTCGGCTTCAATTATGAATGGGCTTCCACTGCCACATGACTCCAAAATGGCACCACTCAGATTGATAAGGCGTTAAGGAACTCTTTGGTACACTCAACTCTTTTACTTCTTTCCCTAAGGGGGATGCTGAGTCTGACTTTAATCAGAAGTATTGAACTTAAATGATTAGAGGAAGTAAATGAATAATTAACTGCGGAAGAGGCATGGTTATGATAAGACCCTTGTTGATGGGAATATGTGAGGTTAATGATTGGGGTCAGTCTTGAGAGCAAATTAAAGAGTCTCCAGTCTCACAAAGCTAGCACTTTACCAGTCAATGGGGGTTAGTGTGTGTTGTATGTTGAAGTGGTGAAAATGAGGGGGGTAGAGAGGGGGATATGCTTCCTTGTAAGCCTTTACTATATTTAACTCTGAATTCTGAGAGGAAAAATAGTTAAAGTGCTGCTTTTGAAGTGCCGACCAGCGATGCTGTGATTTAATGTGTCATGGGTATTATTCTCTGTGAAAGACTTGTTCGGTTCAAGTCCGTCAGAAGGAGCAGCCAAACGAATCTTCTGCAACTTGTATTTTTTATTATTGCAACCAACTGGAAGACAATACATCACATAAACATCATTGCAGTTTTTCAGGAAATGGAAAACAAAATAAAACAACATTTATATATTTTTTGCCACGGTATTGGACAACGTTGATATTTACATGTAGTGATGAAATAGGTCTTAAAATCATTCTTTGGCAATATGATTGCACAATAAGGAGAGAATTGAACATTTACTGAAAAAAAAAAACCAACACCCCGGTGCACTCTGCATCACATCTCACAGATCAATAACAGTTTTGCATTTTGACATCTCTAACCTATGGCTTTCCAATATTCAGCTCAGACAGTCACCAAAGAAATAATGGCAGTATTGTAGATCCTTTTGTCAGAGAGAAAACAGAACAGAAAATAAAAATGCGCATAAAAACATCAAAAAACAAAAAAAATGGCAACTGTATTTTTTAGAGCGTTTCATCGTTATGTTTGGCAGGTTTGACACAAACACTTGTTTTAGGGACTTTTCAGGCAGTGAAGTATATTTCCTTTGCTTTGAAATGTCCAAGGTATATTTTATGTGTTGCTCTGTTTTTCCAGAACTCGTAGGTCAGGAGTTCATCCTTCCTGCATGTCGCCGAGTGAGTCAGAGGAAAAAAGGTGGTTGTTAAAGCAACACATTCCCCCCTCGACATGGCTCTTGCCAGCTGAACACGTTATTAGTCACCACAACAGTGGATTGTTGCTGACCCGGGAGCACTCAGACAGATATCAGACGAGAGACGGATGGCACACAACAAGAACACTGACAGTGTCTCCTTTTAGCCTTTTCTTGTATATTTCGGCATGGATACCATACAAAATGTAAAGCCAGTGATGCATGCTACAGGTGGCAAAAGACTGTACCAGTGGATGGGTCATGCATTCGTTTGCCTGCTTGGCTTGCTGACAATCACTCAACGCCCATTGAGCTTAAAGAAAACCCTTGTGTGACCGCTGCTACAACCAAAACCAGCTAATGTTTTCTCCTGCAAAGCTGCTTTTTATTTGCACTGCATTTCTGCAAGTGCGGGGAAATGACTACTTTCATGCATTCCTGTTTCAGCAAAAGCATGCCGAATCATGGCAGTGCAGTATTTATATCACTTCCGATGCAAAAATGTCAAAGCTCACTACTGCTTTTGTGGATTTCAATCAAGTCATTGTTTTCTTGATCCTAAGTGAGATACACATACTCTTTGTAGAGTGGCAAAATATATTAAAAACCCTCTGATCTCCGGATTGGGCTCTTGAGATAAATATGAAGATTGACATCCACAAGGACAAGTCATTCCTTTAATCAAAGGGTTAACAATACTGTATGTAAATCAAAAAACAAACTTATCATTATGCCATCTCCTACATTCCTCTTCTATCTGATTTCTAAGTCGCCTATCTGGAGATATGAGGTTCTTTCAGGACACCTACAAAGCTTCCCAGGCCTGTCTGATCCATACAGTTACACTGAACAATGCCGATGGGAAATAAGGACACATGTACATTTACACACAGGAGAGGAAAAAAACCCAATACTGCTATAAATAAAGACAAGTAACGTTCTGTCAAAACATGTCAGAGACATGACAACAGAGGTACTGAGGGCAGGCAGGCAGGCACAATGTTAAAGGGTGTGTGCTGTTGGGCACACCAACTCACACACACTCTACACATGTGTTCTGAAATAACACTGGGGTTAACATTGAACACCTAAAAATCACTGTACAGGCAGAAGAAGACGGAAGCCCACCCCTAAGAGGTGATTCAGCTGGCCTACATAGCCTGAACCCGAAGCCCAGAGGTGCAGAGTGATCCCCCACGCTCCTCCCTGAAGACGTTCTTTGAAAGCCCGCTCAGAAAAAAAGAACCCAAAAGATTTAAAGAAAAAAAAAATCCAATATAATCACGGGTATAACAATTGGCGGCAAAACTTTTTTTCTTTCCTCTAGGATCAAGGTTTATATGAAAATAAGTCATGCTTCATGCTAAATACATTGTTTATCTTACATGATCTTTGAATAAAAAAGATTTGCTTTTTATCTTATTTACAAGCACCCATGCAATATAACTGAGAAAGTCCTGCAGGTCAAATTGCTTCAATTAAGAAAGGAAAAAAATAAAATATTTTCTAACCTTTTTACAGAGTTGTCCACGTGGGACAAATTGCTTATATCTTTATGAAGGTAGAGTGAGGGTAAACAGACACAACGGAAATCTAAACCCACAGTTCATGTCTATAGTTCTTTGACACTGTTAAATGAATAGGAAGGTGTGGTAGCTACTGGTAGCTACGATATCTATACCAGGTGTCTACGTCTATGGACAGAAGTACTGGGGACGTTTAGGGGACGTTTACATTATGCAACAACAAGAACAAAATGAAGGAGATATTGCCTCAGACCCGGCACACTATCCATCTCTATGGTGATAAAACATGACCATTTTTTTATTTTTAAATATCTATTCTTAAATACTATGAGTGCTCTTGAAATAAACCATGTCTTTACCCATGATGCTTCTATTATAAGTGGTGTTAAATAATCTTAAGTGCATGAATATATATCACATTGGGTTTTACAATTATTTTGACGCTTTAAGTCATTCTCTCTAGCTCTTCTCTACTACTATGCCTTCTCTTTTTTTTCTCAGCTGTCGTATCGGCTACATGAAGCAACCTGGTCGCTTATCTTTGGCACAGTCTCACATTTGTGCTCGTGGATGTAGGAGAGTGATGCTAGCGAGCGGCCAAGGGAGCTCTAAGTCTTGTTAAATAGGCTCCGCCGTCTTTGCTGGCATCGCTGCACGATTGCTACAGATTCACATAGAAACAAACAGGTAAGACAAACAGCCATCTTCTGTGTTTATGTACTGTACGCTCCTCAATGTGATTCGGTTTTGTCGCGTTCAACTTGTCCAAATTAGTGACAAAACATGCATTTTTTTATGGCTTTCATCCCCTTTTAAACAACAAAAACAACAAAGACACATGAGAAATACCCATTGATGTTAGTGTTGCTGAACATGTAGGAAAACATAGATTTTTGATATTGCCACAAATAAGTAGGATTCACCTAATGCCCTGCAGATAGATAGAGGGAGATGAGAAGAGTCCGTTGAGACTAATGCTGTAGTAACGTTACCTGTTGACCTATTTGTGTATTGTATGTATGTGTGTGTGTGTGCGTGCTTTCAGCTGTATAGCGTCTGTGTGTGTTTGCATGACTGTGTACTTGTTCTATGTCTGAGTCTTAGTTTCTCAGGGCCTCTTTCTGCTCCTTCTGGCCCTTGGCGGTGCGGTTTGTGATGTTGTTGAGGCAGGCTCTGACCCCCGCCAGGTGGAGCAGCGACCCCGCCGCCTCCTTCATCTCCTCGTCGTCACTCTCCGGCGGCTTCTCAACCGCCGCCGCGCGCCGCTTCTTCAGCGGCAGCGTGTCGCTAATGCCCCTTGCTCGGTTTTTGGTCCAGGGCAAACTGCTTCCCGCCAGAGTCCCAGCTCCCGGCCCCGAACTACGTCTTTGTCCGCGCAGGGCCTGCTGGGAAATGTAGGTGGCGGCGGCAGTGGTGATGTGAGAATCCAGCGGGATCTCCCGGGGTTCGGGTTTCACGTCTGACTGGATCTCCACGGCGATGATGTCGTCGTCGTCGTCCAGGGGAGAGGAAGAGGAGCACAGCCTGCTGGGGGATTTGGCGGTGCTGTAAGTGTGGTCGTCCTGGAGGTCCTCGCTGCAGAGCGGAGGAGAGTACCGGGATGGGCTGTCCTGTCCTCGGCTTAGATAATCTCCCAGGGATGATCTGTAAGAAGCAAGGACACAGAGTGAGAGAGAATATTGTTACTCGTGCTGTCACACTGCCAGCCAGGTGGCCGGCCTGTATACGCCTCACTCCACCCAAGCTGCTCCAGTTTGCTCTGCGTTTGGCTAGAAAGCAAAAATAATTCACGTTATAATCTGTCACCCTCAAATAGCCCCCGAGGGCCTAATGTGCATGGTTCTCAGGTCCGATCAGAACCTCGTACCTCCAGAGAAGAGTCAGCCTTTCCTTGCAGGAATGAGCGGACTCATTCTCAGATTGCCACCTATGCATTTTTGGAATGAGACAGTGCATTTTGAGCAGCTCTCGTGCTCCCTAAGGTCGTGAAACTCGCTCAGCACATAAAGGACCTTGCAAGCTTTAAAGTCAGAGTGCCACAGAATGACGATACTGCAGCGAAGCCATTTAACCACTGTCCAGTATACATCAGCCTCTACATTATATTGCTATATTGCAACACATATTTTGCTCTATTAGTTAGAAGACACTTTTCTCTGTAAGGTATCAAAGGACAGGGGTGTATTCTGACAACCAATAAATCACAGGGAGCCTCAGCAGCATGCCCTGTCCCCCGGACACTTCCTCCCTTCAGGATGAGAGGGTTAGCATATTAATATCTTATAAGAAAAACATGCACCTCATACAGTGATCAAATATTCACTGCATACCTTTAGTGAGACTTTGGGTATGTTTAATTCATAATGCGGTGCAGGCCATCATACTCTTATGCTCCTATGATGGATGTGCATGTCCATGCATGCTCCGAATGTTCTTTGAATCATGAGGCCTCTCCCTCTGATAAACCTGTTTGTGTGTGAGAGACCGTTATATAAACACACCTGGATAGAATGTGAACAGCAGGGAGCGTGTGAATGCCTCTCACTTTTGGACACAATGAATATGTCATTATGTAAACAATGAGTGGAACATTTTGGAGCGAGGTTTGCTTTGTGTACGTGTGTTTGTGTGAGGCTACTGTGTGTGTGCCTGCGGATGTGTCTGTGTGTGTCTGTGTGGGAATGTGAAAGCCCTGACTGACATTAATGAGATGTTGGAGGGCAGCAGGAGCAAAGGTAACCCACCGTATGGCCGAGGTTCTGCTCCCCACAGGGCTTACAGGTAGGGGTCTTATCACAGGGAAGAGCGCCTGGCTCCTGATGCGAGCGCCATTTTGGATCACACCACGAGGAACTAAAAGGGAGAGAGAGCAGCGGACGTAAGAACTTATGCACACAGACCCATGCCACATTAGTCACATGCAACACACAAATGAGTTTCTAAGTAGGAGGGAAACACAGAGGAAGCTTCTCCAGAACCCAATCGGACCTCGATAAGACCCGGGAGCAGCTCGATGAGCAGCCACTGGCCGTCTGAGGAGGCCAACAGGGCAATATTGATGAGAAAGGCAAGGTTAAATTGAGCGGGAAAGCGTCATAAATGAGTTAAGGCCGCTGCGAATCATTCAATTACCAACGACCGCTGGGCTCGGCTAAATCCAGCCCGTCTGATGCTGAGGGCTGAACAGCAGGCGGATGCAAGTTACAGGGAGATACCACGTGCTTCAACGTGTGTGAGTAATGACGCATTTCTCACATTTAACACTGATTAGAACTAATTAAATGTTGTTGTTTTTAAAAGCAATCCACATATAATACTGACAATACATGTATTTTAAGAACTGAAGTATTCAGTATGATTCCAGATGTTTTTTTCAACCCTTAATCTGAAGATTATCTTTCTCACCTAATTGTCAGTTTCCAAACGCCCAAGTCGGCATATTCAAATGAGTTGTGTTTTTAATCCGATCAAGGCTGCAAAACCAAATAGTCTGTTTCATAACATTAATAACAGGTAGTTGGGGCATTTTTGCTTTAAAAATGACTCAAACTATTAATCAATCATCAAAATAGTTTCTGGCAATTTGTTTTCTATCAAATAATTGTTTTAGCACTTAAATACATTATTTTCTTTGCACCTCTACCAGTTACACTTTGACTTGAAGGTGAACAAGAGATGAATTAGAAATGCATCCGTATCAATCAGTCCTAGAGTTCACTGTGAACAGAAGGACCTCAGCAGACCATGCAGAAGTCATGACATCTGCTGTTGGGAAAGAGTGCAGAGAAATTGCCAAAGTATTCAAAGTTCTTAAGAGCACAGTGCGCTCCATCACCAAGGAGAAAAGGTCTGGAACTACCAAGGAACTACAGTACGTCTGTAGGAACCAGTAACCAGGTTGGGGAGGAGGAAGTGGAACAATGTCCATGCTGACCAACTGAATATTGAAGGAAGCTGGAGACTCTACCAGAGGGACAACTCTCCAGCACTCCATCTAAGAGCCATTTGACTCCACTGAATAAACAAGCATATGGTAACCCACCTGGAGTTTACCAAAAATACTGCTTTCTCTGATCTAATGAGACGAAAAATGATTTCTCTGGTCTGACGGCCAAACATTTCAACTGGCTTATCAGCTGGCTATCAGCTGCTGTCACTACACTGCAGCACCATGTTAGCTGCTTCATACAGACAGAGCCAATGATAGACAGGTCCTCCAAGACAACGCCACAGAACGGAGCAAAGATTCCCCTTCTACCAACACAACTCCCTGAAGCACACATGCAGGATAATGGACTGGCTTTGGAAAAAAATCCCTGAAGGTCTTTCAGTGGCCCACCCAAAGCCTGGACTTGAAGCCATTTGAAAATCTGTGGGGAGACCTGGAGATCACGGTTTACCGCCGCTCCTAATCCAATCTGACAGCTGGTAGACTTAAAGCTGCAGCCTCTGTCGATGCATCTCCTGCGTACTGTACTGACGTCTCACTTTTTGACTTTGAATACATCTGCATCTTAGAATAGTTCAAGATTTTGGGAACGCTTATTCGCTTTCTTGTTCAGGGTTAGACGAAAAGATCGATACCACTCTCATGTGTGTGCGCTAAAAATGAAGCTAGAGATAGCAGCCGGTTAATCTTAGCTTAGCATTAAGACTGGGAGAAGGGAGACAACGTGGCATTTTTACACTTCTGCTTTTGTACAGAATAAACAAACAAGATATAATGTATGAATTAGAGCTTCAGAGGTGATGGGGTGCACAATTTCATGATCCTTGGACTGAGCCAAGCTAGCAGTTTCCACCTGTTGCCAGTCTTTACTGTAAGCTAAGCTAACAGGCCTCATATTCACTGTTCAGATATGACATGAGTGGTATCAATCTTCTCATCTAATTCTCAGCAAGTGAGAGAAAAAGTTTGTGTCCCAAAATCTCAATTTCAGAATACTTTTTGACTTGCCATAATAGATCAGGATGATGTGTTCGCGAATAGGGATGTTGGGTGTCGGCCAATACAGAGTACTAATCTGATACCAGTGTGTGGAAGAGACTGGGATCATTCTTTATGTGTAAGGTAACATCAGGCATGACTTCAACATTACTTCTAACTCCGTAAAGCTAAATTTAACACATGAATGCATAGGTTTGAATTCATTGAATTGATGCGTATTATTAAAATAATCAGCAACTTGGTAAAACATCTTCAAAATGAACAGGAATTACACTTCAAATGTAAACCTTTTTAATGCAGCAACAAATTGGTTAAAACTTAAACAGCATATAATGTTTATAATATAGAAACATGAACAGATCAACCCCACTGTCACCGATAACCGATCCAGCTATTTATTGTTATTATATGACTATATTAGGTCAGTATCGGCCCGATATCAGATATCAGTATAGATGCATCACTGTCGACTACTGGGAAAAATAATCAACCTTCTTGACAGCGGATTCCTGTAAGGCTCCAGTGTTTCTGAAGACACATAAACATTAGACACCACCAAATAATAACTAGTCTGTTATGCAGCTTCACATTCATCATCACGGTCAAAGTCTTCGTGCCTATGGTTCCTCCGACCTGACCATCTCCACTAATCCTGAAGTGACTGAAGGGAGCTCTTGTGTCTGCTTCCAACACGGCAACAACTCTACATCTGGATCTGTACTGGCTGCTGTTGCAGATGAGAAGAAGAGTGTATGTGTAAATCTAAGCCAAGCGCTGTCATTACTCAGGGATGGCTGCTCACCACAGACATCCCAGTTCACTAACACAGCTGTCATCTCATCTCTGGGGTCAGTCTGCACACGATGACCTGCTGTTTGAAGCATTTGTTAAGGTGCAAACTCTAAGAAGGTTTCACCATTGCATCAACACAACTGCAGCTTAAGCTTTTTATCGAAAATAAATCTCAGTTCATTTATGATGGATGTTATGAGGAGACATACAGGTTGTCATGGCGAGGCCCCCCAGACAACCCTCCCACAACGTGTGCTTGTTTCATGTGGTGACACGCGGGTGAATTATGATAGCTCTGTTTGTGGTGTGTAGTTGGTGGTGGGCTTCTGCAGCCTTTCCCTGGCCAGCTGTGTCCACAGTAATCTTATTGACTCCAGTTAGTGTGGCTCTGCCCCTGATATCTCCAGCTCTGCTCTCCATAACCTTATAAGTAGGTCCCTGCACAGAGTCTCTTTTGTAATCTTGATCACTCGCTGCATGGCTGTGTGTGTGTGCGCGCGTGTCTGTGGGCAGTGCATTAGGTCTCCCTGGGTTGATGTGCGCCCGCCCCTCCTTCCCCACCTCGCTCTAGTCAGGCTTTGGGTTGCCATAGCAACGGCTCCCCTTCCACATGCCACAGAGTGGTAGATCATGCATCAGCAGAGAAAGTGATAGAGAGAGGCAGAGAGAGAGAGGGAGAGGGAGAGAGAGGAAAAAAGGGGGAAAGGAAATACCAAGCTGTTTGACATGGCCTCTCATAGCTCAGCGACACACTCCTGACCACCACTGTTTACCCTCGATACACACACACACACACACACACACACACACACACACACACACACACA
>NW_022280096.1:1257833-1263223 GCF_004355925.1 Anarrhichthys ocellatus | reverse complement strand
CACACACACACACACACACACACACACACACACACACACACACACACCGCCCTCCTAGCACAAGCACAGACAATGCTCCTCTCTTCTGAGAGTGCTCTGTATCTCCACCTCCATGCTTCGCTGTTTGAATTTCTCAGTGAAACCCTTCTCTTTGTCTCTCTAATTCCGTCCTCTCGTGTTGATTCCTTTCCCTCTCTGTTGATGTGGCTGTCGCTTCCACGTATAGTGGTGACTCATTCCTCCGACTCAGCGTGCACGCTGTCCCTGCAGGTAAGAACCCTGGGACATATGCTAAGGAGGTGAGGTGACAAACTAAGTGGGGAAAGAGCAGGCAGCACTCCCGCCGCCCGTTCTCATTCACTGAGATTGAGCAATACATTTTAATAAGCTCAAAGCAATAATAAAAAACAGCGCTCGGCTTGGTAGCAAAAAAACATGTAAATACAGAAGAGACGAGGTGTCTGTCTGCTTCTCTGCCTTTTTCCTGGAGAGAAAAATAGTCTGTCTTTTTCCCCATGTCTGGTCAGCTGCTCTGCCTCTCTGTCTGCTTCCTACGTCTCCCTGCCTGCCTGTTTTCCAGGGCAGCCTCCCTCCCCTCTCCGTCTCTCCTCTGCCTCCTGTTAAATGAGTTCCACATGGTCCTGCAGGCTGCATTCTCCGCTCGGCCGGCAGAGGAGCGAGCAGACCAACACACACACGGTCCAAAGGTTCAAAGGTCACTCCTGGCCATTTAAAAGTGGCCCCTCGCTTGTAAAACACCTGTTTATCTGCCTCCTTGGTTGCAGTGTGTTAAACTGAGTCCAGAGTCTGAGGGCAGGATGCAGACTAATGCTGTCTGACTGTCTGTCTGACTGGAGGGCTGGTGAGCTAGCACATTAACTGGCTCGTCTATCTGACACTCCAGCTGAGTGTCTGAGAGGCTGCTGTCTGACATGTGCTGTGACAAAGTGTAAGCAACACTTAACTATGGCGTCTTAATAAGCCTTTTAAACACACGGATGCTAACTAACCAGCAGGACACCTTTTCTCCAACATATAAGTGTATAATATAATGAAGTCGTGTGTGAAGTTATGAAGTGTGTGTTTGCATTATTTAGTCCTCAAACTGTGCAGAAGAACCATCAGTAAAAGTAATATCAGAACCCAAAAAAATACTTAAATCATTTCAAATGAAGGTCTTCAGTTAAGTTGTTGAGCACATTTGCGGAAGGTAAGTAAGTACATTTACTCAAACACTGTACTTAAATACAGATGTGAGGTACTCGCAGTCTCTACTTCACTACATTTAAGATGGAAACATTGAAGGTTTTACTCCAGCACATCTATTTTACAGCTAGTAATTTAGCAGATTACGATGATGATGGTGAGCCGAATACCACAATATTTGTTGAAGTCATTACAGCTGACAGCAGCATTACACATATTTACAGCGCAGTATATTTTTTCTCATTTTCTCATTTACTTGGGGAGGCTGTCCTCAGAAATCCATGAACAATCAGAAGTAGTCTGTGAGTTACAGAAGGTTGAGAACCCCTGATCTACTACACACGATAGATTATTTTATATGTACGAAGAAACATCTCAACAGAATGAAAGAGCTCCTCTGAGCTGCACCTCGAACCAGCTGCAATATGAATACGCTTTAGTATCAGTAATAATATCATAATACATAATAAAAAAACACTTTGAAAGGGGCCAGTCTGCATTTTGCACAATTTAGATATTTGAAGTTCATTTTGTGGAATGCAGGACCTTTACTTGTAATATAGTATACCTATACTTCTACATGAATAACATTTCCACCACTGCTGAAGAATATGCAGCAGACTGATCCCTGTTATGATATATCATAACACTGGATTATTACTGATGCATTAACATGTAAGCAGTATTTTAATATTGTAGCTGCTGAAGATAAATATTGGGTAGTTTTACTTTGTGCATAACAATACATCATGTTTTATATGTTTCTTATACGTTTATTACAAGTAAAGTCAAACAAATGTGGTGGAGTAAAACGGTTAAATGTTATTAAGTATAAATATACCTCACATGAAATAAAATACTCAAGTAAAGTACCTCAAATTTGCACCACAAAAAAAAAAGTAATGTAAAAAGAAAAACAAGTGTAAGCTTGACCGTGTCTGCAATCTGTTTGCTGTTGTGACGCAGTTGAAGGTTTAAACATGTAACTCTATATGTATGTCTGAAGCTGGAAGCACCTTCTCCTTGAAGCTCAGGTTAACAAAGGCTTCTAAATGAAGGGAACTAATAGGGGAACTTCTTCAATGATAGCAGGTGACCAAAGTCCTGAAATAAAGTAGGAACACTTATACCACTCTATAATTTAGAGCTCCTGAATGATGACCCGCGGGTGCTGGTTGGATTAAGGACACAGCTGCCAGGCCTGGTGTTCATCCTGAGCGGTGCTGGGCCACGGGGGGGGGGGGATTTCAGCTCACCTCAGCTCTGAGAATGGGAAATGGAAGTAATAACAGAGGGCACTAACAGCCCCAAACCCCCCCCCCCCCATCCTTGTCTTTGCCTCTGGTTGTCTGTCACAACTTTCCTTCTCCCCGCTGCCTCTGAATGTCATGCTCGACCATTCTGCACCCTCTCCTTCCAAACACACGTCACACATTTAAAAAGTTCCCTTCTCCTGTCTCCCCCTGTCACATGTGCAATCCAAGTCTCCCTTCCTGACCGTCTCCCTCTCCGTCCATCCGTCCAGCTGTCCAGCCGCTCCGACGCATCACTCTCACATTGTGTGCATCTAGAGGGAGTCCAGGTTTTCAGACACTCTCTCCAACCTCAGCTCCTTGACCATTACTACTCCATTATCAGCGGCGATGGAGGGCGCACCGCAGACGCCTAATGTATCCATTTCCCCCTCCATTTAGGACTCGGCAGCCCAGCGAGCTCCCGGAGTGCTCCCTGATTGGGATTGAATGTCCATTAAACTGCTGTCCAGCCACCAGGGAGGAGGTCGGGGGTAAGAGGAAGAGGAGGAGAGGGATAATGGGAAACACAGAGAAAAGGAGGTGAACAGGAGGAAAAGAGCGAGACGGTATGTTGTGTTGAGTGAGAAGAGGAGGCCAGGGAAAATCTCAGCCTCTGATTTGAAGCTGAGATTTTCTCTCCCCTTCCTTTCTTTCCCTCCCTCACTATGTCTCTATCACTTCTTTTTTATAAACTTTCGTAGAAAAAGCTTTCCTCTTCTGGCGCCGAACCAAGTGTCAGAACTCAGCACTCGGTATTCTCAAGGTGCGCTTCTAAAAAGAGGGATTTGGAATTGAGATGATTGGAGTTGGCACATCCGTAGAGGGGGGAGGAGAGAGGGAGAGAAGAGAGAGAACGAGAGAGAAAGAAAGAAAGAAAGAAAGAAAGAAAGAAAGAGGCGGGAGATCACACACATACAGTAGAAGACTTGCAGAGGTGAAACGGTACCTTGTAGGAGAACTCCTCCGTTCTTTCTGAAGAGGGGACTCCCCGACCACAATGGAGGACTAGAAAAGAAGAGGGGGGGGGGGAGAGAAGAGAAAACTGGTCAACCATTTGATCATGTTGCAGCAGCCAACCAGCCCGGCAGGCTTCATCACGAGGCAGATAGCAAGGCAGGAATTTGAGCCCATAAGCCAGTGCTTCTGATTATAGTGATTAGATTCCCGGGTGTCCCACTGTTGCCATTATTCCCTGTGATTACCTCAGAGAATTACAGCCTCGCCGCTGTAGTCCATGGGGGTAATTTCTCATGACAAACCCACCAGTCCATTCACACACATTGAGACATAAAAAAACTAAAACGTCATCAACACACACACATTCAACACGCGCTTATGTCACAAAGGCATGTGTAAGATGGGCATGTGTACAATTTGACATGTTAAAACACACACACACACACACGCACACACACACACGCATGCACACACACACAGAGGTACACACACAAAGCCGGGGATGCAGTTTAGGTGATCATTGCACCACTAATGAGGGAGGTAATGATGGCATTTCTCACATAGACGGAAACATCTTCACTCACACATATGAACACACAAGAAGACAATAGATACAGGTCTGCTGGATCCATGATGTTAAGACTTTAAGAGAGAGAAGAGAAAGATGGAGGGATAAGGAGAGAGGAAGAGAGAGAGGGGGGGGGAGCGAGAGAGAGGGAGAAAGAGAGAGAAAGAGAGAGAGAGGGAGAGAGAGAAAGGGAAAGAGAGAGAGAGGGAGAGAGAGGGGGAGAGAGGGAGAGGCTGTAGAGCTCTTCCAGGTTGAGTGGTCTTTAGCTCTCCATTAGACAACACGTCTGACTGCTCCTCTCCTTTCTCTCTGTAGCTAGACAGGCTGGTCTCAAACAGTCGTAGGGTGTCTGACAACATGGATCATATGTTACACACACACACACACACACACACACACACACACACACACACACACACACACACACACACACACACACACAGGGTAGAAAACACCTGGGGACGTTGTGAACCAGTTGTTTCCACTCATCAAGAGAGTTTCCTTTGTGACATGAGTCCTGTTTTATGTTCTGCTAAGCTGCTGAATGAGAGGATTTGGACGTCTGCACTTGACGTGCATGTGATGTGCTCTCACCTCACCAGATGCAGGGGTAAGATGGACTCACACACACACACACATGCACACATGCACACACACTAATACAAAAAAGCAAAAGCAGCGAACGCAAATTTCAGCCCTGAGCCACCTGCTGTTGCCATGGAGAGTTGCCACATTGCGTTGCCACGGCGATAACATATTTTTCCTGTGCTAACAGCCTGTCTGTTTTCCCTACCACCCCACCCCCCGCCCATCTCATTCTCCCCCTCCCTCTACACCCCCTCCCCTCTCTCTCCCCTCTCTTTCTTTCTGTCTCTCTTCCCATCCCTGCTCTCTCTCTCTCTCTCTCTGTCTGTCTGTCTGTCTGTCTGTCTGTCTGTCTGTCTGTCTGTCTCTCTGTCTGTGTCTGTCTGTCTCTCTGTCTGTGTCTCTCTGTCTGTGTCTCTCTGTCTGTCTGTCTGTCTTTCTCTGTCCGTCTGTCTGTCTGCCTCTCTCTCTATCTGTCTGTCTCTCTCTGTCTCTCTGTCTGTGTCTCTGTCTGTCTCTCTGTCTGTGTCTCTGTCTGTCTGTCTCTCTGTCTGTCTGTGTCTGTCTGTCGGTGTCTCTGTTTGTCTGTCTGTCTGTGTCTCTCTGTCTGTGTCTCTGTCTGTCTGTCTGTCTGTGTCTCTGTCTGTCTGTCTCTCTGTCGGTGTCTCTGTCTGTCTGTCTGTCTGTGTCTCTCTGTCTGTGTCTCTGCCTCTCTCTCTGTCTGTGTCTCTGTCTGTGTTTCTCTCTGTCTCTCTGTCTGTGTCTCTGTCTGTCTCTCT
>NW_022280096.1:1257578-1257733 GCF_004355925.1 Anarrhichthys ocellatus | reverse complement strand
TCTCTCTGTCTCTCTGTCTGTGTCTCTGTCTGTCTGTCTCTCTCTGTCTGTCTGTGTCTCTGTCTGTCTCTCTGTCTGTGTCTCTGTCTGTCTGTCTCTCTGTCTCTCTCTGTCTCTCTGTCTGTGTCTCTGTCTGTCTCTCTGTCTGTCTGTCT